>NC_139570.1:0-368964 GCF_965112155.1 Podarcis liolepis
AAAGCTCTGGGTGGGATTATTTCCAATTGTTGTTTTTTGGGTTAAAATGCACATTCACCCAAAAATCAAACGGAAATGTATGTAATCAGCCCAAATTAAGCATAGGTGTTTTGGTTCCATCTCAAAAGAAAGAGGACGAATGAGCTTGGATTGTTCTTTCGGTGTTCATTCACCCACATATCAAAGCGAAGTGTAATAAACCTAAACAAAGCAAAACAGGTTGTGTTCGGATTCTACTTAGAAAGAAAAATCTTGGACTTTGCTTATTTCAAGTTGTGTTCTTTGGTGTTAATGCAACATTAACCCAGAAATTGCAAAGTCTATGTAATGAGACCAAAATAACAAAACACCGTCTTTTCGCTTCCATATGTGTAGAAAGAAGACGAATAAGCTTTGACTGTGCTTATTTCTATCCGCATGGTGTTTTGTGGGTGTGCACCAGAATCACCCCAGCCAAAGCAAAAAGGTGTTTTCGGTTTCATCTACATAAAAAGAAGATTATAAAGC
This sequence comes from Podarcis liolepis, assembly GCF_965112155.1. Classification (NCBI taxonomy): domain Eukaryota; kingdom Metazoa; phylum Chordata; class Lepidosauria; order Squamata; family Lacertidae; genus Podarcis; species Podarcis liolepis. Next base: position 508 of record NC_139570.1, read on the forward strand.
TCTGATTGGACTTATTTCCAATTGTTGTTTTGGGGGTTAGAATGCACATTCACCCAAAAATCAAACGGAAATGTATGTAAACAGCCCAAATCAAGCATAGGTGTTTTAGTTCCCTCAATGGAAAGACGAATAAGCTTTGATTTTTCTTTCGTTGTTCCCTAGCCCACAAATAGCAAAGCGAAGTGTAATAAGTCTAAACAAGGCATAACATGTTGATTTGGGTTCCAGCTACATAGAAAGCAGAATCTTGGCTTTCGCTTATTTCAAGTTGTGTTCTTTGGTGTTAATGCAACATTAACCCAGAAATCGCAAATGAGACCAAAATAACAAAACACCGTCTTTTCGCTACCATATGTGTAAAAAGAAGAGAATAAGCTTTGACTGTGCTTATTTCTATCCGCATGGTGTTTTGTGGGTGTGCACCAGAATCACTCCCAACCAAAGCAAAAGGTGATTTTGGGTTCCATCTACATAAAAAGAAGATGACAAAGTTCTCATTGGCCTAATTTTAAATTGGTTTTTGGGGGGTTAGAATGCACAATCACCCAAAAATCGCAGTAACATGTTTGTTCTCAGCCCAAATCATGCATTGGGGTTTTAGTTCCATCTCAAAAGAAAGAGGACCAATAAGCTTGGATTGTTCTTTCGGTGTTCATTCACCCACATATCAATGCGAAGTGTAATAAACCTAAACAAAGCAAAACAGGTTGTGTTCGGATTCTACTTAGAAAGAAGAATCTTGGACTTTGCTTATTTCAAGTTGTGTTCTTTGGTGTTAATGCAACATTAACCCAGAAATTGCAAAGTCTATGTAATGAGACCAAAATAACAAAACACCGTCTTTTCGCTTCCATATGTGTAGAAAGAAGACGAATAAGCTTTGACTGTGCTTATTTCTATCAGCATGGTGTTTTGTGGGTGTGCACCAGAATCACCCCAGCCAAAGCAAAAAGGTGTTTTCGGTTTCATCTACATAAAAAGAAGATTATAAAGCTCTGATTGGACTTATTTCCAATTGTTGTTTTGGGGGTTAGAATGCACATTCACCCAAAAATCAAACGGAAATGTATGTAAACAGCCCAAATCAAGCATAGGTGTTTTAGTTCCCTCAATGGAAGGACGAATAAGCTTTGATTTTTCTTTCGTTGTTCCCTAGCCCACAAATAGCAAAGCGAAGTGTAATAAGTCTAAACAAGGCATAACATGTTGATTTGGGTTCCAGCTACATAGAAAGCAGAATCTTGGCCTTCGCTTATTTCTTGTGTTCTTTGGTGTAAATGCACATTGACCCAGAAATCGCAAAGTGTATGTAACGAGACCAAAATAATAAAACAACGTATTTTCGCTTCCATATACGTAGAAAGAAGACAAATAAGCTTTCATTCGCATTTTGTTTTTTGGGTGTGCACCAGAATCGCCACAAAAGCAAAAAGGTTTTGGGTTCAATCTAAAAGAGATGAAAAAGCTCTGGGTGGGATTATTTCCAATTGTTGTTTTTTGGGTTAAAATGCACATTCACCCAAAAATCAAACGGAAATGTATGTAATCAGCCCAAATTAAGCATAGGTGTTTTGGTTCCATCTCAAAAGAAAGAGGACGAATGAGCTTGGATTGTTCTTTCGGTGTTCATTCACCCACATATCAAAGCGAAGTGTAATAAACCTAAACAAAGCAAAACAGGTTGTGTTCGGATTCTACTTAGAAAGAAGAATCTTGGACTTTGCTTATTTCAAGTTGTGTTCTTTGGTGTTAATGCAACATTAACCCAGAAATTGCAAAGTCTATGTAATGAGACCAAAATAACAAAACACCGTCTTTTCGCTTCCATATGTGTAGAAAGAAGACGAATAAGCTTTGACTGTGCTTATTTCTATCCGCATGGTGTTTTGTGGGTGTGCACCAGAATCACCCCAGCCAAAGCAAAAAGGTGTTTTCGGTTTCATCTACATAAAAAGAAGATTATAAAGCTCTGATTGGACTTATTTCCAATTGTTGTTTTGGGGGTTAGAATGCACATTCACCCAAAAATCAAACGGAAATGTATGTAAACAGCCCAAATCAAGCATAGGTGTTTTAGTTCCCTCAATGGAAAGACGAATAAGCTTTGATTTTTCTTTCGTTGTTCCCTAGCCCACAAATAGCAAAGCGAAGTGTAATAAGTCTAAACAAGGCATAACATGTTGATTTGGGTTCCAGCTACATAGAAAGCAGAATCTTGGCTTTCGCTTATTTCAAGTTGTGTTCTTTGGTGTTAATGCAACATTAACCCAGAAATCGCAAATGAGACCAAAATAACAAAACACCGTCTTTTCGCTACCATATGTGTAAAAAGAAGAGAATAAGCTTTGACTGTGCTTATTTCTATCCGCATGGTGTTTTGTGGGTGTGCACCAGAATAACTCCCAACCAAAGCAAAAGGTGATTTTGGGTTCCATCTACATAAAAAGAAGATGACAAAGTTCTCATTGGCCTAATTTTAAATTGGTTTTTGGGGGGTTAGAATGCACAATCACCCAAAAATCGCAGTAACATGTTTGTTCTCAGCCCAAATCATGCATTGGGGTTTTAGTTCCATCTCAAAAGAAAGAGGACCAATAAGCTTGGATTGTTCTTTCGGTGTTCATTCACCCACATATCAATGCGAAGTGTAATAAACCTAAACAAAGCAAAACAGGTTGTGTTCGGATTCTACTTAGAAAGAAGAATCTTGGACTTTGCTTATTTCAAGTTGTGTTCTTTGGTGTTAATGCAACATTAACCCAGAAATTGCAAAGTCTATGTAATGAGACCAAAATAACAAAACACCGTCTTTTCGCTTCCATATGTGTAGAAAGAAGACGAATAAGCTTTGACTTTGACGAATAAGCTTTTGACTTCTATCCGCATGGTGTTTTGTGGGTGTGCACCAGAATCACCCCAGCCAAAGCAAAAAGGTGTTTTCGGTTTCATCTACATAAAAAGAAGATTATAAAGCTCTGATTGGACTTATTTCCAATTGTTGTTTTGGGGGTTAGAATGCACATTCACCCAAAAATCAAACGGAAATGTATGTAAACAGCCCAAATCAAGCATAGGTGTTTTAGTTCCCTCAATGGAAGGACGAATAAGCTTTGATTTTTCTTTCGTTGTTCCCTAGCCCACAAATAGCAAAGCGAAGTGTAATAAGTCTAAACAAGGCATAACATGTTGATTTGGGTTCCAGCTACATAGAAAGCAGAATCTTGGCCTTCGCTTATTTCTTGTGTTCTTTGGTGTAAATGCACATTGACCCAGAAATCGCAAAGTGTATGTAACGAGACCAAAATAATAAAACAACGTATTTTCGCTTCCATATACGTAGAAAGAAGACAAATAAGCTTTCATTCGCATTTTGTTTTTTGGGTGTGCACCAGAATCGCCACCAAAGCAAAAAGGTTTTGGGTTCAATCTAAAAGAGATGAAAAAGCTCTGGGTGGGATTATTTCCAATTGTTGTTTTTTGGGTTAAAATGCACATTCACCCAAAAATCAAACGGAAATGTATGTAATCAGCCCAAATTAAGCATAGGTGTTTTGGTTCCATCTCAAAAGAAAGAGGACGAATGAGCTTGGATTGTTCTTTCGGTGTTCATTCACCCACATATCAAAGCGAAGTGTAATAAACCTAAACAAAGCAAAACAGGTTGTGTTCGGATCCGTCTACTTAGAAAGAAGAATCTTGGACTTTCACTTATTTCGTTGTGTTCTTTGGTGTTAATGCAAAATTAACCCAGAAATTGCAAAGTCTATGTAATGAGACCAAAATAACAAAACACCGTCTTTTCGCTTCCATATGTGTAGAAAGAAGACGAATAAGCTTTGACTGTGCTTATTTCTATCCGCATGGTGTTTTGTGGGTGTGCACCAGAATCACCCCAGCCAAAGCAAAAAGGTGTTTTCGGTTTCATCTACATAAAAAGAAGATTATAAAGCTCTGATTGGACTTATTTCCAATTGTTGTTTTGGGGGTTAGAATGCACATTCACCCAAAAATCAAACGGAAATGTATGTAAACAGCCCAAATCAAGCATAGGTGTTTTAGTTCCCTCAATGGAAAGACGAATAAGCTTTGATTTTTCTTTCGTTGTTCCCTAGCCCACAAATAGCAAAGCGAAGTGTAATAAGTCTAAACAAGGCATAACATGTTGATTTGGGTTCCAGCTACATAGAAAGCAGAATCTTGGCTTTCGCTTATTTCAAGTTGTGTTCTTTGGTGTTAATGCAACATTAACCCAGAAATCGCAAATGAGACCAAAATAACAAAACACCGTCTTTTCGCTACCATATGTGTAAAAAGAAGAGAATAAGCTTTGACTGTGCTTATTTCTATCCGCATGGTGTTTTGTGGGTGTGCACCAGAATCACTCCCAACCAAAGCAAAAGGTGATTTTGGGTTCCATCTACATAAAAAGAAGATGACAAAGTTCTCATTGGCCTAATTTTAAATTGGTTTTTGGGGGGTTAGAATGCACAATCACCCAAAAATCGCAGTAACATGTTTGTTCTCAGCCCAAATCATGCATTGGGGTTTTAGTTCCATCTCAAAAGAAAGAGGACCAATAAGCTTGGATTGTTCTTTCGGTGTTCATTCACCCACATATCAATGCGAAGTGTAATAAACCTAAACAAAGCAAAACAGGTTGTGTTCGGATTCTACTTAGAAAGAAGAATCTTGGACTTTGCTTATTTCAAGTTGTGTTCTTTGGTGTTAATGCAACATTAACCCAGAAATTGCAAAGTCTATGTAATGAGACCAAAATAACAAAACACCGTCTTTTCGCTTCCATATGTGTAGAAAGAAGACGAATAAGCTTTGACTGTGCTTATTTCTATCAGCATGGTGTTTTGTGGGTGTGCACCAGAATCACCCCAGCCAAAGCAAAAAGGTGTTTTCGGTTTCATCTACATAAAAAGAAGATTATAAAGCTCTGATTGGACTTATTTCCAATTGTTGTTTTGGGGGTTAGAATGCACATTCACCCAAAAATCAAACGGAAATGTATGTAAACAGCCCAAATCAAGCATAGGTGTTTTAGTTCCCTCAATGGAAGGACGAATAAGCTTTGATTTTTCTTTCGTTGTTCCCTAGCCCACAAATAGCAAAGCGAAGTGTAATAAGTCTAAACAAGGCATAACATGTTGATTTGGGTTCCAGCTACATAGAAAGCAGAATCTTGGCCTTCGCTTATTTCTTGTGTTCTTTGGTGTAAATGCACATTGACCCAGAAATCGCAAAGTGTATGTAACGAGACCAAAATAATAAAACAACGTATTTTCGCTTCCATATACGTAGAAAGAAGACAAATAAGCTTTCATTCGCATTTTGTTTTTTGGGTGTGCACCAGAATCGCCACAAAAGCAAAAAGGTTTTGGGTTCAATCTAAAAGAGATGAAAAAGCTCTGGGTGGGATTATTTCCAATTGTTGTTTTTTGGGTTAAAATGCACATTCACCCAAAAATCAAACGGAAATGTATGTAATCAGCCCAAATTAAGCATAGGTGTTTTGGTTCCATCTCAAAAGAAAGAGGACGAATGAGCTTGGATTGTTCTTTCGGTGTTCATTCACCCACATATCAAAGCGAAGTGTAATAAACCTAAACAAAGCAAAACAGGTTGTGTTCGGATTCTACTTAGAAAGAAGAATCTTGGACTTTGCTTATTTCAAGTTGTGTTCTTTGGTGTTAATGCAACATTAACCCAGAAATTGCAAAGTCTATGTAATGAGACCAAAATAACAAAACACCGTCTTTTCGCTTCCATATGTGTAGAAAGAAGACGAATAAGCTTTGACTGTGCTTATTTCTATCCGCATGGTGTTTTGTGGGTGTGCACCAGAATCACCCCAGCCAAAGCAAAAAGGTGTTTTCGGTTTCATCTACATAAAAAGAAGATTATAAAGCTCTGATTGGACTTATTTCCAATTGTTGTTTTGGGGGTTAGAATGCACATTCACCCAAAAATCAAACGGAAATGTATGTAAACAGCCCAAATCAAGCATAGGTGTTTTAGTTCCCTCAATGGAAAGACGAATAAGCTTTGATTTTTCTTTCGTTGTTCCCTAGCCCACAAATAGCAAAGCGAAGTGTAATAAGTCTAAACAAGGCATAACATGTTGATTTGGGTTCCAGCTACATAGAAAGCAGAATCTTGGCTTTCGCTTATTTCAAGTTGTGTTCTTTGGTGTTAATGCAACATTAACCCAGAAATCGCAAATGAGACCAAAATAACAAAACACCGTCTTTTCGCTACCATATGTGTAAAAAGAAGAGAATAAGCTTTGACTGTGCTTATTTCTATCCGCATGGTGTTTTGTGGGTGTGCACCAGAATAACTCCCAACCAAAGCAAAAGGTGATTTTGGGTTCCATCTACATAAAAAGAAGATGACAAAGTTCTCATTGGCCTAATTTTAAATTGGTTTTTGGGGGGTTAGAATGCACAATCACCCAAAAATCGCAGTAACATGTTTGTTCTCAGCCCAAATCATGCATTGGGGTTTTAGTTCCATCTCAAAAGAAAGAGGACCAATAAGCTTGGATTGTTCTTTCGGTGTTCATTCACCCACATATCAATGCGAAGTGTAATAAACCTAAACAAAGCAAAACAGGTTGTGTTCGGATTCTACTTAGAAAGAAGAATCTTGGACTTTGCTTATTTCAAGTTGTGTTCTTTGGTGTTAATGCAACATTAACCCAGAAATTGCAAAGTCTATGTAATGAGACCAAAATAACAAAACACCGTCTTTTCGCTTCCATATGTGTAGAAAGAAGACGAATAAGCTTTGACTGTGCTTATTTCTATCCGCATGGTGTTTTGTGGGTGTGCACCAGAATCACCCCAGCCAAAGCAAAAAGGTGTTTTCGGTTTCATCTACATAAAAAGAAGATTATAAAGCTCTGATTGGACTTATTTCCAATTGTTGTTTTGGGGGTTAGAATGCACATTCACCCAAAAATCAAACGGAAATGTATGTAAACAGCCCAAATCAAGCATAGGTGTTTTAGTTCCCTCAATGGAAGGACGAATAAGCTTTGATTTTTCTTTCGTTGTTCCCTAGCCCACAAATAGCAAAGCGAAGTGTAATAAGTCTAAACAAGGCATAACATGTTGATTTGGGTTCCAGCTACATAGAAAGCAGAATCTTGGCCTTCGCTTATTTCTTGTGTTCTTTGGTGTAAATGCACATTGACCCAGAAATCGCAAAGTGTATGTAACGAGACCAAAATAATAAAACAACGTATTTTCGCTTCCATATACGTAGAAAGAAGACAAATAAGCTTTCATTCGCATTTTGTTTTTTGGGTGTGCACCAGAATCGCCACCAAAGCAAAAAGGTTTTGGGTTCAATCTAAAAGAGATGAAAAAGCTCTGGGTGGGATTATTTCCAATTGTTGTTTTTTGGGTTAAAATGCACATTCACCCAAAAATCAAACGGAAATGTATGTAATCAGCCCAAATTAAGCATAGGTGTTTTGGTTCCATCTCAAAAGAAAGAGGACGAATGAGCTTGGATTGTTCTTTCGGTGTTCATTCACCCACATATCAAAGCGAAGTGTAATAAACCTAAACAAAGCAAAACAGGTTGTGTTCGGATTCTACTTAGAAAGAAAAATCTTGGACTTTGCTTATTTCAAGTTGTGTTCTTTGGTGTTAATGCAACATTAACCCAGAAATTGCAAAGTCTATGTAATGAGACCAAAATAACAAAACACCGTCTTTTCGCTTCCATATGTGTAGAAAGAAGACGAATAAGCTTTGACTGTGCTTATTTCTATCCGCATGGTGTTTTGTGGGTGTGCACCAGAATCACCCCAGCCAAAGCAAAAAGGTGTTTTCGGTTTCATCTACATAAAAAGAAGATTATAAAGCTCTGATTGGACTTATTTCCAATTGTTGTTTTGGGGGTTAGAATGCACATTCACCCAAAAATCAAACGGAAATGTATGTAAACAGCCCAAATCAAGCATAGGTGTTTTAGTTCCCTCAATGGAAAGACGAATAAGCTTTGATTTTTCTTTCGTTGTTCCCTAGCCCACAAATAGCAAAGCGAAGTGTAATAAGTCTAAACAAGGCATAACATGTTGATTTGGGTTCCAGCTACATAGAAAGCAGAATCTTGGCTTTCGCTTATTTCAAGTTGTGTTCTTTGGTGTTAATGCAACATTAACCCAGAAATCGCAAATGAGACCAAAATAACAAAACACCGTCTTTTCGCTACCATATGTGTAAAAAGAAGAGAATAAGCTTTGACTGTGCTTATTTCTATCCGCATGGTGTTTTGTGGGTGTGCACCAGAATCACTCCCAACCAAAGCAAAAGGTGATTTTGGGTTCCATCTACATAAAAAGAAGATGACAAAGTTCTCATTGGCCTAATTTTAAATTGGTTTTTGGGGGGTTAGAATGCACAATCACCCAAAAATCGCAGTAACATGTTTGTTCTCAGCCCAAATCATGCATTGGGGTTTTAGTTCCATCTCAAAAGAAAGAGGACCAATAAGCTTGGATTGTTCTTTCGGTGTTCATTCACCCACATATCAATGCGAAGTGTAATAAACCTAAACAAAGCAAAACAGGTTGTGTTCGGATTCTACTTAGAAAGAAGAATCTTGGACTTTGCTTATTTCAAGTTGTGTTCTTTGGTGTTAATGCAACATTAACCCAGAAATTGCAAAGTCTATGTAATGAGACCAAAATAACAAAACACCGTCTTTTCGCTTCCATATGTGTAGAAAGAAGACGAATAAGCTTTGACTGTGCTTATTTCTATCAGCATGGTGTTTTGTGGGTGTGCACCAGAATCACCCCAGCCAAAGCAAAAAGGTGTTTTCGGTTTCATCTACATAAAAAGAAGATTATAAAGCTCTGATTGGACTTATTTCCAATTGTTGTTTTGGGGGTTAGAATGCACATTCACCCAAAAATCAAACGGAAATGTATGTAAACAGCCCAAATCAAGCATAGGTGTTTTAGTTCCCTCAATGGAAGGACGAATAAGCTTTGATTTTTCTTTCGTTGTTCCCTAGCCCACAAATAGCAAAGCGAAGTGTAATAAGTCTAAACAAGGCATAACATGTTGATTTGGGTTCCAGCTACATAGAAAGCAGAATCTTGGCCTTCGCTTATTTCTTGTGTTCTTTGGTGTAAATGCACATTGACCCAGAAATCGCAAAGTGTATGTAACGAGACCAAAATAATAAAACAACGTATTTTCGCTTCCATATACGTAGAAAGAAGACAAATAAGCTTTCATTCGCATTTTGTTTTTTGGGTGTGCACCAGAATCGCCACAAAAGCAAAAAGGTTTTGGGTTCAATCTAAAAGAGATGAAAAAGCTCTGGGTGGGATTATTTCCAATTGTTGTTTTTTGGGTTAAAATGCACATTCACCCAAAAATCAAACGGAAATGTATGTAATCAGCCCAAATTAAGCATAGGTGTTTTGGTTCCATCTCAAAAGAAAGAGGACGAATGAGCTTGGATTGTTCTTTCGGTGTTCATTCACCCACATATCAAAGCGAAGTGTAATAAACCTAAACAAAGCAAAACAGGTTGTGTTCGGATTCTACTTAGAAAGAAGAATCTTGGACTTTGCTTATTTCAAGTTGTGTTCTTTGGTGTTAATGCAACATTAACCCAGAAATTGCAAAGTCTATGTAATGAGACCAAAATAACAAAACACCGTCTTTTCGCTTCCATATGTGTAGAAAGAAGACGAATAAGCTTTGACTGTGCTTATTTCTATCCGCATGGTGTTTTGTGGGTGTGCACCAGAATCACCCCAGCCAAAGCAAAAAGGTGTTTTCGGTTTCATCTACATAAAAAGAAGATTATAAAGCTCTGATTGGACTTATTTCCAATTGTTGTTTTGGGGGTTAGAATGCACATTCACCCAAAAATCAAACGGAAATGTATGTAAACAGCCCAAATCAAGCATAGGTGTTTTAGTTCCCTCAATGGAAAGACGAATAAGCTTTGATTTTTCTTTCGTTGTTCCCTAGCCCACAAATAGCAAAGCGAAGTGTAATAAGTCTAAACAAGGCATAACATGTTGATTTGGGTTCCAGCTACATAGAAAGCAGAATCTTGGCTTTCGCTTATTTCAAGTTGTGTTCTTTGGTGTTAATGCAACATTAACCCAGAAATCGCAAATGAGACCAAAATAACAAAACACCGTCTTTTCGCTACCATATGTGTAAAAAGAAGAGAATAAGCTTTGACTGTGCTTATTTCTATCCGCATGGTGTTTTGTGGGTGTGCACCAGAATAACTCCCAACCAAAGCAAAAGGTGATTTTGGGTTCCATCTACATAAAAAGAAGATGACAAAGTTCTCATTGGCCTAATTTTAAATTGGTTTTTGGGGGGTTAGAATGCACAATCACCCAAAAATCGCAGTAACATGTTTGTTCTCAGCCCAAATCATGCATTGGGGTTTTAGTTCCATCTCAAAAGAAAGAGGACCAATAAGCTTGGATTGTTCTTTCGGTGTTCATTCACCCACATATCAATGCGAAGTGTAATAAACCTAAACAAAGCAAAACAGGTTGTGTTCGGATTCTACTTAGAAAGAAGAATCTTGGACTTTGCTTATTTCAAGTTGTGTTCTTTGGTGTTAATGCAACATTAACCCAGAAATTGCAAAGTCTATGTAATGAGACCAAAATAACAAAACACCGTCTTTTCGCTTCCATATGTGTAGAAAGAAGACGAATAAGCTTTGACTTTGACGAATAAGCTTTTGACTTCTATCCGCATGGTGTTTTGTGGGTGTGCACCAGAATCACCCCAGCCAAAGCAAAAAGGTGTTTTCGGTTTCATCTACATAAAAAGAAGATTATAAAGCTCTGATTGGACTTATTTCCAATTGTTGTTTTGGGGGTTAGAATGCACATTCACCCAAAAATCAAACGGAAATGTATGTAAACAGCCCAAATCAAGCATAGGTGTTTTAGTTCCCTCAATGGAAGGACGAATAAGCTTTGATTTTTCTTTCGTTGTTCCCTAGCCCACAAATAGCAAAGCGAAGTGTAATAAGTCTAAACAAGGCATAACATGTTGATTTGGGTTCCAGCTACATAGAAAGCAGAATCTTGGCCTTCGCTTATTTCTTGTGTTCTTTGGTGTAAATGCACATTGACCCAGAAATCGCAAAGTGTATGTAACGAGACCAAAATAATAAAACAACGTATTTTCGCTTCCATATACGTAGAAAGAAGACAAATAAGCTTTCATTCGCATTTTGTTTTTTGGGTGTGCACCAGAATCGCCACCAAAGCAAAAAGGTTTTGGGTTCAATCTAAAAGAGATGAAAAAGCTCTGGGTGGGATTATTTCCAATTGTTGTTTTTTGGGTTAAAATGCACATTCACCCAAAAATCAAACGGAAATGTATGTAATCAGCCCAAATTAAGCATAGGTGTTTTGGTTCCATCTCAAAAGAAAGAGGACGAATGAGCTTGGATTGTTCTTTCGGTGTTCATTCACCCACATATCAAAGCGAAGTGTAATAAACCTAAACAAAGCAAAACAGGTTGTGTTCGGATCCGTCTACTTAGAAAGAAGAATCTTGGACTTTCACTTATTTCGTTGTGTTCTTTGGTGTTAATGCAAAATTAACCCAGAAATTGCAAAGTCTATGTAATGAGACCAAAATAACAAAACACCGTCTTTTCGCTTCCATATGTGTAGAAAGAAGACGAATAAGCTTTGACTGTGCTTATTTCTATCCGCATGGTGTTTTGTGGGTGTGCACCAGAATCACCCCAGCCAAAGCAAAAAGGTGTTTTCGGTTTCATCTACATAAAAAGAAGATTATAAAGCTCTGATTGGACTTATTTCCAATTGTTGTTTTGGGGGTTAGAATGCACATTCACCCAAAAATCAAACGGAAATGTATGTAAACAGCCCAAATCAAGCATAGGTGTTTTAGTTCCCTCAATGGAAAGACGAATAAGCTTTGATTTTTCTTTCGTTGTTCCCTAGCCCACAAATAGCAAAGCGAAGTGTAATAAGTCTAAACAAGGCATAACATGTTGATTTGGGTTCCAGCTACATAGAAAGCAGAATCTTGGCTTTCGCTTATTTCAAGTTGTGTTCTTTGGTGTTAATGCAACATTAACCCAGAAATCGCAAATGAGACCAAAATAACAAAACACCGTCTTTTCGCTACCATATGTGTAAAAAGAAGAGAATAAGCTTTGACTGTGCTTATTTCTATCCGCATGGTGTTTTGTGGGTGTGCACCAGAATCACTCCCAACCAAAGCAAAAGGTGATTTTGGGTTCCATCTACATAAAAAGAAGATGACAAAGTTCTCATTGGCCTAATTTTAAATTGGTTTTTGGGGGGTTAGAATGCACAATCACCCAAAAATCGCAGTAACATGTTTGTTCTCAGCCCAAATCATGCATTGGGGTTTTAGTTCCATCTCAAAAGAAAGAGGACCAATAAGCTTGGATTGTTCTTTCGGTGTTCATTCACCCACATATCAATGCGAAGTGTAATAAACCTAAACAAAGCAAAACAGGTTGTGTTCGGATTCTACTTAGAAAGAAGAATCTTGGACTTTGCTTATTTCAAGTTGTGTTCTTTGGTGTTAATGCAACATTAACCCAGAAATTGCAAAGTCTATGTAATGAGACCAAAATAACAAAACACCGTCTTTTCGCTTCCATATGTGTAGAAAGAAGACGAATAAGCTTTGACTGTGCTTATTTCTATCAGCATGGTGTTTTGTGGGTGTGCACCAGAATCACCCCAGCCAAAGCAAAAAGGTGTTTTCGGTTTCATCTACATAAAAAGAAGATTATAAAGCTCTGATTGGACTTATTTCCAATTGTTGTTTTGGGGGTTAGAATGCACATTCACCCAAAAATCAAACGGAAATGTATGTAAACAGCCCAAATCAAGCATAGGTGTTTTAGTTCCCTCAATGGAAGGACGAATAAGCTTTGATTTTTCTTTCGTTGTTCCCTAGCCCACAAATAGCAAAGCGAAGTGTAAAGTCTAAACAAGGCATAACATGTTGATTTGGGTTCCAGCTACATAGAAAGCAGAATCTTGGCCTTCGCTTATTTCTTGTGTTCTTTGGTGTAAATGCACATTGACCCAGAAATCGCAAAGTGTATGTAACGAGACCAAAATAATAAAACAACGTATTTTCGCTTCCATATACGTAGAAAGAAGACAAATAAGCTTTCATTCGCATTTTGTTTTTTGGGTGTGCACCAGAATCGCCACAAAAGCAAAAAGGTTTTGGGTTCAATCTAAAAGAGATGAAAAAGCTCTGGGTGGGATTATTTCCAATTGTTGTTTTTTGGGTTAAAATGCACATTCACCCAAAAATCAAACGGAAATGTATGTAATCAGCCCAAATTAAGCATAGGTGTTTTGGTTCCATCTCAAAAGAAAGAGGACGAATGAGCTTGGATTGTTCTTTCGGTGTTCATTCACCCACATATCAAAGCGAAGTGTAATAAACCTAAACAAAGCAAAACAGGTTGTGTTCGGATTCTACTTAGAAAGAAGAATCTTGGACTTTGCTTATTTCAAGTTGTGTTCTTTGGTGTTAATGCAACATTAACCCAGAAATTGCAAAGTCTATGTAATGAGACCAAAATAACAAAACACCGTCTTTTCGCTTCCATATGTGTAGAAAGAAGACGAATAAGCTTTGACTGTGCTTATTTCTATCCGCATGGTGTTTTGTGGGTGTGCACCAGAATCACCCCAGCCAAAGCAAAAAGGTGTTTTCGGTTTCATCTACATAAAAAGAAGATTATAAAGCTCTGATTGGACTTATTTCCAATTGTTGTTTTGGGGGTTAGAATGCACATTCACCCAAAAATCAAACGGAAATGTATGTAAACAGCCCAAATCAAGCATAGGTGTTTTAGTTCCCTCAATGGAAAGACGAATAAGCTTTGATTTTTCTTTCGTTGTTCCCTAGCCCACAAATAGCAAAGCGAAGTGTAATAAGTCTAAACAAGGCATAACATGTTGATTTGGGTTCCAGCTACATAGAAAGCAGAATCTTGGCTTTCGCTTATTTCAAGTTGTGTTCTTTGGTGTTAATGCAACATTAACCCAGAAATCGCAAATGAGACCAAAATAACAAAACACCGTCTTTTCGCTACCATATGTGTAAAAAGAAGAGAATAAGCTTTGACTGTGCTTATTTCTATCCGCATGGTGTTTTGTGGGTGTGCACCAGAATCACTCCCAACCAAAGCAAAAGGTGATTTTGGGTTCCATCTACATAAAAAGAAGATGACAAAGTTCTCATTGGCCTAATTTTAAATTGGTTTTTGGGGGGTTAGAATGCACAATCACCCAAAAATCGCAGTAACATGTTTGTTCTCAGCCCAAATCATGCATTGGGGTTTTAGTTCCATCTCAAAAGAAAGAGGACCAATAAGCTTGGATTGTTCTTTCGGTGTTCATTCACCCACATATCAATGCGAAGTGTAATAAACCTAAACAAAGCAAAACAGGTTGTGTTCGGATTCTACTTAGAAAGAAGAATCTTGGACTTTGCTTATTTCAAGTTGTGTTCTTTGGTGTTAATGCAACATTAACCCAGAAATTGCAAAGTCTATGTAATGAGACCAAAATAACAAAACACCGTCTTTTCGCTTCCATATGTGTAGAAAGAAGACGAATAAGCTTTGACTGTGCTTATTTCTATCCGCATGGTGTTTTGTGGGTGTGCACCAGAATGACCCCAGCCAAAGCAAAAAGGTGTTTTCGGTTTCATCTACATAAAAAGAAGATTATAAAGCTCTGATTGGACTTATTTCCAATTGTTGTTTTGGGGGTTAGAATGCACATTCACCCAAAAATCAAACGGAAATGTATGTAAACAGCCCAAATCAAGCATAGGTGTTTTAGTTCCCTCAATGGAAAGACGAATAAGCTTTGATTTTTCTTTCGTTGTTCCCTAGCCCACAAATAGCAAAGCGAAGTGTAATAAGTCTAAACAAGGCATAACATGTTGATTTGGGTTCCAGCTACATAGAAAGCAGAATCTTGGCTTTCGCTTATTTCAAGTTGTGTTCTTTGGTGTTAATGCAACATTAACCCAGAAATCGCAAATGAGACCAAAATAACAAAACACCGTCTTTTCGCTACCATATGTGTAAAAAGAAGAGAATAAGCTTTGACTGTGCTTATTTCTATCCGCATGGTGTTTTGTGGGTGTGCACCAGAATCTCCCCCAACCAAAGCAAAAGGTGATTTTGGGTTCCATCTACATAAAAAGAAGATGACAAAGTTCTCATTGGCCTAATTTTAAATTGGTTTTTGGGGGGTTAGAATGCACAATCACCCAAAAATCGCAGTAACATGTTTGTTCTCAGCCCAAATCATGCATTGGGGTTTTAGTTCCATCTCAAAAGAAAGAGGACCAATAAGCTTGGATTGTTCTTTCGGTGTTCATTCACCCACATATCAATGCGAAGTGTAATAAACCTAAACAAAGCAAAACAGGTTGTGTTCGGATTCTACTTAGAAAGAAGAATCTTGGACTTTGCTTATTTCAAGTTGTGTTCTTTGGTGTTAATGC
Organism: Podarcis liolepis; assembly: GCF_965112155.1. Classification (NCBI taxonomy): domain Eukaryota; kingdom Metazoa; phylum Chordata; class Lepidosauria; order Squamata; family Lacertidae; genus Podarcis; species Podarcis liolepis. The sequence continues at coordinate 16,086 of NC_139570.1, forward strand.
AACATTAACCCAGAAATTGCAAAGTCTATGTAATGAGACCAAAATAACAAAACACCGTCTTTTCGCTTCCATATGTGTAGAAAGAAGACGAATAAGCTTTGACTTTGACGAATAAGCTTTTGACTTCTATCCGCATGGTGTTTTGTGGGTGTGCACCAGAATCACCCCAGCCAAAGCAAAAAGGTGTTTTCGGTTTCATCTACATAAAAAGAAGATTATAAAGCTCTGATTGGACTTATTTCCAATTGTTGTTTTGGGGGTTAGAATGCACATTCACCCAAAAATCAAACGGAAATGTATGTAAACAGCCCAAATCAAGCATAGGTGTTTTAGTTCCCTCAATGGAAGGACGAATAAGCTTTGATTTTTCTTTCGTTGTTCCCTAGCCCACAAATAGCAAAGCGAAGTGTAATAAGTCTAAACAAGGCATAACATGTTGATTTGGGTTCCAGCTACATAGAAAGCAGAATCTTGGCCTTCGCTTATTTCTTGTGTTCTTTGGTGTAAATGCACATTGACCCAGAAATCGCAAAGTGTATGTAACGAGACCAAAATAATAAAACAACGTATTTTCGCTTCCATATACGTAGAAAGAAGACAAATAAGCTTTCATTCGCATTTTGTTTTTTGGGTGTGCACCAGAATCGCCACCAAAGCAAAAAGGTTTTGGGTTCAATCTAAAAGAGATGAAAAAGCTCTGGGTGGGATTATTTCCAATTGTTGTTTTTTGGGTTAAAATGCACATTCACCCAAAAATCAAACGGAAATGTATGTAATCAGCCCAAATTAAGCATAGGTGTTTTGGTTCCATCTCAAAAGAAAGAGGACGAATGAGCTTGGATTGTTCTTTCGGTGTTCATTCACCCACATATCAAAGCGAAGTGTAATAAACCTAAACAAAGCAAAACAGGTTGTGTTCGGATTCTACTTAGAAAGAAGAATCTTGGACTTTGCTTATTTCAAGTTGTGTTCTTTGGTGTTAATGCAACATTAACCCAGAAATTGCAAAGTCTATGTAATGAGACCAAAATAACAAAACACCGTCTTTTCGCTTCCATATGTGTAGAAAGAAGACGAATAAGCTTTGACTGTGCTTATTTCTATCCGCATGGTGTTTTGTGGGTGTGCACCAGAATCACCCCAGCCAAAGCAAAAAGGTGTTTTCGGTTTCATCTACATAAAAAGAAGATTATAAAGCTCTGATTGGACTTATTTCCAATTGTTGTTTTGGGGGTTAGAATGCACATTCACCCAAAAATCAAACGGAAATGTATGTAAACAGCCCAAATCAAGCATAGGTGTTTTAGTTCCCTCAATGGAAAGACGAATAAGCTTTGATTTTTCTTTCGTTGTTCCCTAGCCCACAAATAGCAAAGCGAAGTGTAATAAGTCTAAACAAGGCATAACATGTTGATTTGGGTTCCAGCTACATAGAAAGCAGAATCTTGGCTTTCGCTTATTTCAAGTTGTGTTCTTTGGTGTTAATGCAACATTAACCCAGAAATCGCAAATGAGACCAAAATAACAAAACACCGTCTTTTCGCTACCATATGTGTAAAAAGAAGAGAATAAGCTTTGACTGTGCTTATTTCTATCCGCATGGTGTTTTGTGGGTGTGCACCAGAATCACTCCCAACCAAAGCAAAAGGTGATTTTGGGTTCCATCTACATAAAAAGAAGATGACAAAGTTCTCATTGGCCTAATTTTAAATTGGTTTTTGGGGGGGTTAGAATGCACAATCACCCAAAAATCGCAGTAACATGTTTGTTCTCAGCCCAAATCATGCATTGGGGTTTTAGTTCCATCTCAAAAGAAAGAGGACCAATAAGCTTGGATTGTTCTTTCGGTGTTCATTCACCCACATATCAATGCGAAGTGTAATAAACCTAAACAAAGCAAAACAGGTTGTGTTCGGATTCTACTTAGAAAGAAGAATCTTGGACTTTGCTTATTTCAAGTTGTGTTCTTTGGTGTTAATGCAACATTAACCCAGAAATTGCAAAGTCTATGTAATGAGACCAAAATAACAAAACACCGTCTTTTCGCTTCCATATGTGTAGAAAGAAGACGAATAAGCTTTGACTGTGCTTATTTCTATCCGCATGGTGTTTTGTGGGTGTGCACCAGAATCACCCCAGCCAAAGCAAAAAGGTGTTTTCGGTTTCATCTACATAAAAAGAAGATTATAAAGCTCTGATTGGACTTATTTCCAATTGTTGTTTTGGGGGTTAGAATGCACATTCACCCAAAAATCAAACGGAAATGTATGTAAACAGCCCAAATCAAGCATAGGTGTTTTAGTTCCCTCAATGGAAGGACGAATAAGCTTTGATTTTTCTTTCGTTGTTCCCTAGCCCACAAATAGCAAAGCGAAGTGTAATAAGTCTAAACAAGGCATAACATGTTGATTTGGGTTCCAGCTACATAGAAAGCAGAATCTTGGCCTTCGCTTATTTCTTGTGTTCTTTGGTGTAAATGCACATTGACCCAGAAATCGCAAAGTGTATGTAACGAGACCAAAATAATAAAACAACGTATTTTCGCTTCCATATACGTAGAAAGAAGACAAATAAGCTTTCATTCGCATTTTGTTTTTTGGGTGTGCACCAGAATCGCCACCAAAGCAAAAAGGTTTTGGGTTCAATCTAAAAGAGATGAAAAAGCTCTGGGTGGGATTATTTCCAATTGTTGTTTTTTGGGTTAAAATGCACATTCACCCAAAAATCAAACGGAAATGTATGTAATCAGCCCAAATTAAGCATAGGTGTTTTGGTTCCATCTCAAAAGAAAGAGGACGAATGAGCTTGGATTGTTCTTTCGGTGTTCATTCACCCACATATCAAAGCGAAGTGTAATAAACCTAAACAAAGCAAAACAGGTTGTGTTCGGATTCTACTTAGAAAGAAGAATCTTGGACTTTGCTTATTTCAAGTTGTGTTCTTTGGTGTTAATGCAACATTAACCCAGAAATTGCAAAGTCTATGTAATGAGACCAAAATAACAAAACACCGTCTTTTCGCTTCCATATGTGTAGAAAGAAGACGAATAAGCTTTGACTGTGCTTATTTCTATCCGCATGGTGTTTTGTGGGTGTGCACCAGAATCACCCCAGCCAAAGCAAAAAGGTGTTTTCGGTTTCATCTACATAAAAAGAAGATTATAAAGCTCTGATTGGACTTATTTCCAATTGTTGTTTTGGGGGTTAGAATGCACATTCACCCAAAAATCAAACGGAAATGTATGTAAACAGCCCAAATCAAGCATAGGTGTTTTAGTTCCCTCAATGGAAGGACGAATAAGCTTTGATTTTTCTTTCGTTGTTCCCTAGCCCACAAATAGCAAAGCGAAGTGTAATAAGTCTAAACAAGGCATAACATGTTGATTTGGGTTCCAGCTACATAGAAAGCAGAATCTTGGCCTTCGCTTATTTCTTGTGTTCTTTGGTGTAAATGCACATTGACCCAGAAATCGCAAAGTGTATGTAACGAGACCAAAATAATAAAACAACGTATTTTCGCTTCCATATACGTAGAAAGAAGACAAATAAGCTTTCATTCGCATTTTGTTTTTTGGGTGTGCACCAGAATCGCCACCAAAGCAAAAAGGTTTTGGGTTCAATCTAAAAGAGATGAAAAAGCTCTGGGTGGGATTATTTCCAATTGTTGTTTTTTGGGTTAAAATGCACATTCACCCAAAAATCAAACGGAAATGTATGTAATCAGCCCAAATTAAGCATAGGTGTTTTGGTTCCATCTCAAAAGAAAGAGGACGAATGAGCTTGGATTGTTCTTTCGGTGTTCATTCACCCACATATCAAAGCGAAGTGTAATAAACCTAAACAAAGCAAAACAGGTTGTGTTCGGATTCTACTTAGAAAGAAGAATCTTGGACTTTGCTTATTTCAAGTTGTGTTCTTTGGTGTTAATGCAACATTAACCCAGAAATTGCAAAGTCTATGTAATGAGACCAAAATAACAAAACACCGTCTTTTCGCTTCCATATGTGTAGAAAGAAGACGAATAAGCTTTGACTGTGCTTATTTCTATCCGCATGGTGTTTTGTGGGTGTGCACCAGAATCACCCCAGCCAAAGCAAAAAGGTGTTTTCGGTTTCATCTACATAAAAAGAAGATTATAAAGCTCTGATTGGACTTATTTCCAATTGTTGTTTTGGGGGTTAGAATGCACATTCACCCAAAAATCAAACGGAAATGTATGTAAACAGCCCAAATCAAGCATAGGTGTTTTAGTTCCCTCAATGGAAAGACGAATAAGCTTTGATTTTTCTTTCGTTGTTCCCTAGCCCACAAATAGCAAAGCGAAGTGTAATAAGTCTAAACAAGGCATAACATGTTGATTTGGGTTCCAGCTACATAGAAAGCAGAATCTTGGCTTTCGCTTATTTCAAGTTGTGTTCTTTGGTGTTAATGCAACATTAACCCAGAAATCGCAAATGAGACCAAAATAACAAAACACCGTCTTTTCGCTACCATATGTGTAAAAAGAAGAGAATAAGCTTTGACTGTGCTTATTTCTATCCGCATGGTGTTTTGTGGGTGTGCACCAGAATCACTCCCAACCAAAGCAAAAGGTGATTTTGGGTTCCATCTACATAAAAAGAAGATGACAAAGTTCTCATTGGCCTAATTTTAAATTGGTTTTTGGGGGGGTTAGAATGCACAATCACCCAAAAATCGCAGTAACATGTTTGTTCTCAGCCCAAATCATGCATTGGGGTTTTAGTTCCATCTCAAAAGAAAGAGGACCAATAAGCTTGGATTGTTCTTTCGGTGTTCATTCACCCACATATCAATGCGAAGTGTAATAAACCTAAACAAAGCAAAACAGGTTGTGTTCGGATTCTACTTAGAAAGAAGAATCTTGGACTTTGCTTATTTCAAGTTGTGTTCTTTGGTGTTAATGCAACATTAACCCAGAAATTGCAAAGTCTATGTAATGAGACCAAAATAACAAAACACCGTCTTTTCGCTTCCATATGTGTAGAAAGAAGACGAATAAGCTTTGACTGTGCTTATTTCTATCCGCATGGTGTTTTGTGGGTGTGCACCAGAATCACCCCAGCCAAAGCAAAAAGGTGTTTTCGGTTTCATCTACATAAAAAGAAGATTATAAAGCTCTGATTGGACTTATTTCCAATTGTTGTTTTGGGGGTTAGAATGCACATTCACCCAAAAATCAAACGGAAATGTATGTAAACAGCCCAAATCAAGCATAGGTGTTTTAGTTCCCTCAATGGAAGGACGAATAAGCTTTGATTTTTCTTTCGTTGTTCCCTAGCCCACAAATAGCAAAGCGAAGTGTAATAAGTCTAAACAAGGCATAACATGTTGATTTGGGTTCCAGCTACATAGAAAGCAGAATCTTGGCCTTCGCTTATTTCTTGTGTTCTTTGGTGTAAATGCACATTGACCCAGAAATCGCAAAGTGTATGTAACGAGACCAAAATAATAAAACAACGTATTTTCGCTTCCATATACGTAGAAAGAAGACAAATAAGCTTTCATTCGCATTTTGTTTTTTGGGTGTGCACCAGAATCGCCACCAAAGCAAAAAGGTTTGGGGTTCAATCTAAAAGAGATGAAAAAGCTCTGGGTGGGATTATTTCCAATTGTTGTTTTTTGGGTTAAAATGCACATTCACCCAAAAATCAAACGGAAATGTATGTAATCAGCCCAAATTAAGCATAGGTGTTTTGGTTCCATCTCAAAAGAAAGAGGACGAATGAGCTTGGATTGTTCTTTCGGTGTTCATTCACCCACATATCAAAGCGAAGTGTAATAAACCTAAACAAAGCAAAACAGGTTGTGTTCGGATTCTACTTAGAAAGAAGAATCTTGGACTTTGCTTATTTCAAGTTGTGTTCTTTGGTGTTAATGCAACATTAACCCAGAAATTGCAAAGTCTATGTAATGAGACCAAAATAACAAAACACCGTCTTTTCGCTTCCATATGTGTAGAAAGAAGACGAATAAGCTTTGACTGTGCTTATTTCTATCCGCATGGTGTTTTGTGGGTGTGCACCAGAATCACCCCAGCCAAAGCAAAAAGGTGTTTTCGGTTTCATCTACATAAAAAGAAGATTATAAAGCTCTGATTGGACTTATTTCCAATTGTTGTTTTGGGGGTTAGAATGCACATTCACCCAAAAATCAAACGGAAATGTATGTAAACAGCCCAAATCAAGCATAGGTGTTTTAGTTCCCTCAATGGAAAGACGAATAAGCTTTGATTTTTCTTTCGTTGTTCCCTAGCCCACAAATAGCAAAGCGAAGTGTAATAAGTCTAAACAAGGCATAACATGTTGATTTGGGTTCCAGCTACATAGAAAGCAGAATCTTGGCTTTCGCTTATTTCAAGTTGTGTTCTTTGGTGTTAATGCAACATTAACCCAGAAATCGCAAATGAGACCAAAATAACAAAACACCGTCTTTTCGCTACCATATGTGTAAAAAGAAGAGAATAAGCTTTGACTGTGCTTATTTCTATCCGCATGGTGTTTTGTGGGTGTGCACCAGAATCACTCCCAACCAAAGCAAAAGGTGATTTTGGGTTCCATCTACATAAAAAGAAGATGACAAAGTTCTCATTGGCCTAATTTTAAATTGGTTTTTGGGGGGTTAGAATGCACAATCACCCAAAAATCGCAGTAACATGTTTGTTCTCAGCCCAAATCATGCATTGGGGTTTTAGTTCCATCTCAAAAGAAAGAGGACCAATAAGCTTGGATTGTTCTTTCGGTGTTCATTCACCCACATATCAATGCGAAGTGTAATAAACCTAAACAAAGCAAAACAGGTTGTGTTCGGATTCTACTTAGAAAGAAGAATCTTGGACTTTGCTTATTTCAAGTTGTGTTCTTTGGTGTTAATGCAACATTAACCCAGAAATTGCAAAGTCTATGTAATGAGACCAAAATAACAAAACACCGTCTTTTCGCTTCCATATGTGTAGAAAGAAGACGAATAAGCTTTGACTGTGCTTATTTCTATCCGCATGGTGTTTTGTGGGTGTGCACCAGAATCACCCCAGCCAAAGCAAAAAGGTGTTTTCGGTTTCATCTACATAAAAAGAAGATTATAAAGCTCTGATTGGACTTATTTCCAATTGTTGTTTTGGGGGTTAGAATGCACATTCACCCAAAAATCAAACGGAAATGTATGTAAACAGCCCAAATCAAGCATAGGTGTTTTAGTTCCCTCAATGGAAGGACGAATAAGCTTTGATTTTTCTTTCGTTGTTCCCTAGCCCACAAATAGCAAAGCGAAGTGTAATAAGTCTAAACAAGGCATAACATGTTGATTTGGGTTCCAGCTACATAGAAAGCAGAATCTTGGCCTTCGCTTATTTCTTGTGTTCTTTGGTGTAAATGCACATTGACCCAGAAATCGCAAAGTGTATGTAACGAGACCAAAATAATAAAACAACGTATTTTCGCTTCCATATACGTAGAAAGAAGACAAATAAGCTTTCATTCGCATTTTGTTTTTTGGGTGTGCACCAGAATCGCCACCAAAGCAAAAAGGTTTTGGGTTCAATCTAAAAGAGATGAAAAAGCTCTGGGTGGGATTATTTCCAATTGTTGTTTTTTGGGTTAAAATGCACATTCACCCAAAAATCAAACGGAAATGTATGTAATCAGCCCAAATTAAGCATAGGTGTTTTGGTTCCATCTCAAAAGAAAGAGGACGAATGAGCTTGGATTGTTCTTTCGGTGTTCATTCACCCACATATCAAAGCGAAGTGTAATAAACCTAAACAAAGCAAAACAGGTTGTGTTCGGATTCTACTTAGAAAGAAGAATCTTGGACTTTGCTTATTTCAAGTTGTGTTCTTTGGTGTTAATGCAACATTAACCCAGAAATTGCAAAGTCTATGTAATGAGACCAAAATAACAAAACACCGTCTTTTCGCTTCCATATGTGTAGAAAGAAGACGAATAAGCTTTGACTGTGCTTATTTCTATCCGCATGGTGTTTTGTGGGTGTGCACCAGAATCACCCCAGCCAAAGCAAAAAGGTGTTTTCGGTTTCATCTACATAAAAAGATTATAAAGCTCTGATTGGACTTATTTCCAATTGTTGTTTTGGGGGTTAGAATGCACATTCACCCAAAAATCAAACGGAAATGTATGTAAACAGCCCAAATCAAGCATAGGTGTTTTAGTTCCCTCAATGGAAGGACGAATAAGCTTTGATTTTTCTTTCGTTGTTCCCTAGCCCACAAATAGCAAAGCGAAGTGTAATAAGTCTAAACAAGGCATAACATGTTGATTTGGGTTCCAGCTACATAGAAAGCAGAATCTTGGCCTTCGCTTATTTCTTGTGTTCTTTGGTGTAAATGCACATTGACCCAGAAATCGCAAAGTGTATGTAACAAGACCAAAATAATAAAACAACGTATTTTCGCTTCCATATACGTAGAAAGAAGACAAATAAGCTTTCATTCGCATTTTGTTTTTTGGGTGTGCACCAGAATCGCCACCTGACCAGCATTTGTCATAATTGTCCTTAAATAGGTTCACATTCTTAGATGTTAAGTTTACCCCCAGGTACTTCACCTTTTTCGTTATCACTAATCCTGTTTCACTCTGAAACTTCTCTTTTTCCGCCACTGTTAGATTTTTCTCCAACACTTTCGTTTTCTGTTTGTTCAGTTTAAATCCTGCTACTTGACCAAATATCTCAATTAGTTCTAATACTCTTTTAGTACTAGTGTCTGGCTGTTGCAAGGTCAACACTAGGTCATCTGCAAATGCCCTTAGCTTATAATGTCTGGCTCCGACCTGAACTCCTTTAACCAACTGGTCCCCTCTGATCATATTTAACAGGACCTCCAGGACTGATATAAAAAGTAAAGGGGATATTGGGCATCCCTGTCGTGTACCTTTTTCTATAGGTATTTCTTCCGTAACCACATTATTTACAATTAACTTTGCTTTTTGTTTAGAATATATTGCACCTATACCATTTTCAAAACCTTGGCCTACCCCCATCCCTTGGAGATTCTTCTTCATAAAGCTCCAACAAATATTATCAAAGGCTTTCTCCGCATCCACAAAAATCAAAACAGCCTTCCTATTAATGTTCACTTCTAACAGTTCCAAAATGTCTATAATGTTCCTCACATTATCTGACATATGTCTCCCTGGATGAAAGCCGGTTTGGTCCTTGTGAATCTCCCCTACTAACACTCTCTTCAATCTTTTTGCCAAAATGTCTGCAAAAATTTTATAATCCACATTGAGTAATGATTTAGGGCGGTAGTTTTTAACCTGGTTCTTTTCAGTCTCAGTTTTTGGTATAAGTGAAATGAAAGCTTCTTTCCACGATTCAGGTGCCTTTTTCCCCTCCAAAATTTCGTTGCAAACTTCCTTCAGTGGTTGTACTAACCATTCCTACAACGCTTATAGTATCTAGCAGTCAAACCATCTGGTCCTGGAGATTTTCCCAGTTGCATATTCTGAATGGCACCCTCTATTTCTTGTCCTGTTATTTTCTCATTCAAAATTATTTTACTTTGCTCTGAAATTTTTGGTAGTCCATATTTCTTGATAAATTCTTCTATTTCGTGTTCGTTAACTGGCCCTTGTGCATATAATTTCTTGAAAAAAACTTTTAAAACAATTACTTATCTCATTTGGTTTATGGATAATCTTTCCATCCATTTCTAAACTTGTCACAGTATTCAGTTTTTGTCTCTTTTTCAGTTGCCATGACAGAAGTTTCCCACATTTATCTGCTGATTCAAATGTCTTTTGTCTCATTTGTTTTATTTTCCATTCTATCTCTTGATTCATCAGTTCCATATATTGCATCTGATAATGCTTTATTTCTCTCAAAATCTCATGACTTTGGTTTAGCCCTCAGTTTCTTTTCGCCTTCTTTCATTTTTTCCAAGATTTTATCTTTCCTCTCATTCTGTTTTTTCCTCTTTATGGAGTTCTGTTGTATTAGGAAACCTCGCATCACGGCCTTGCTTGCGTCCCAAATTGTTCTTTTTTCCACTTCTGTTCTCAAATTTAGTTCAAAGTAATCTTTCAATGTTTTTGGGGCCTTCTTGTAGATCTCTTCATCTCTAAATAGGGTGTCATTCATTCTCCATCTAAAGGATCCAGTTGATGTTAGTTTCATCTCCATCTTTACAGCGTTGTGGTCGGAGCAAGTCTTTGGGCAGATTTCCACTTTTTTTATCCTTGGCGCCATACTACTAGTTACCCAAATTTGGTCAATTCTTGTCCATGTCATTTTTGCTTCAGAGAAAAAAGTTCCCTCTCTCCCAAGAGGGTTCCTTGTTCTCCAAATATCAATCAAGTCCATAGTTTCAGTCATTTCAAAGAACGTCTTTGGTAATCTTCCTTCCTTGGAAATTACTTGTCTCTGTGCCTTGTCCATGTTTGTGGAAACCATTCCATTCATGTCTCCCATCATTACTACTTTATAATCTAGATAGTCCATTAAAGTCTCATGCAACTTCTTAAAGAATTCCGCCTTCCCATCATTTGGTGCATAAATTCCAACTATCAATTTTTTTTCTCCTTGGAGTTGTATTTCAATTGCCAGGTACCTTCCTTGTTCATCTTTAAATATCATCTTTGGAGCCAATTTTTCTTTTACATAGATCACCACGCCTCTTTTCTTAACTTTATCTGATGAGATAAATTCTTGTCCAAGTCTCTTATTTACAAGTAATTTTCTATGTATCCTGGTCACATGGTGTCAGAGCTGCTTCCAGATCCTAGCTCACAGAGGATCACGCTAGCCAGCGGTCACTTGTAAAAGTCTTTTATTGAGTTACAGTTTCCATTCTCAAGCTGCTGCGCGCAACTCTACGTCTTAAGGGTTAGACCGGCGAAGCTCCGTCTGAGTCTCCGCCCCCTGTGCACCAGCTTACTAACCTAGCCTTACTCCACCTTTTCCGCCTGACCGTTCTTCTCTGGGTCCCTCTGCCCCCCGAGGTCTCTTCCTTCCGGGATTCTTCTGACGCTGACCCCCCGGACCCTCCTGTCTCCTTGCGCCGGGCTTTAGGACCTGGCTCCCTTTCCAGGCTACTTACTGCGCCACCTTCCTGTCCATTTGAACTTGGCACGCGCGCCCAACCTTCCACTTTCCGCTTAACCGTTTCTTCGCTCCCCGATGGAGGTGTGGCCACTCCTGACTTGTGCCCTCCCTCCTGTTGTGAGCTGCCAGCGCTTGATACCTGGCGCCCTTCCTCTCCCCTGCTCTCTGGCGGTGACGCTGGTCCCGATTTCCAACTGCTCCCCTCTGAGTCCCCTCTGGCCCTTTCTTCCTGGGGTGTCCCCCTAGGCTCCCCCCTTGCCCTGGCCACTGGTGCTCCTTCCTGTGAATCTTCTGATTCACTGGAAAGACTCGGAGATCTCGGGTCGTCGTCATCACTCATCTTTTCTTCTGCCTCCTCCCCCTCGCTCTCTGTTTCCTCCCTTGCCCTTGCCTCTGCTCCTGAACCCCTGACACATGGGTTTCTTGTAGGCATATTATATCTAATTGTTCTCTCTTCAAAATATGAAAGACTTGGCGCCTTTTTCTGGGAAGGTTAAGACCATTACAATTCCAGCTAAGAAGTTGCAGCGACATTTTACTGTTAGGTACCTGTTCCTCCAACTGCTCCCAACTCTTGTTCCTCCTCCGATGGTGGTCTAAGTCCAAATGATAGATTTGCGATGTCTGTCGGTCCTTTGTCTGGTATTGATTCTACTGTTCCTTTCTGCAGGTCCTCCTGGTAACTTTCCAAAAACTGTTCTTTGTCTTGGACTGTTTTTATTTTGACCTTCCTCCTTTTAAAATTAAAGGATAGTCCTTGTGGGAACTCCCACCTGAAGGGTATGTCGTTTTTCTTCAGCAAGCCGACCAAATCTTTATAAAAGGCTCTCACCTCCAAGATGTATTTAGGGATGTCTTTAAAAATTTGCACTTGGCTGTTTTCAATCTCCAAAGCCTTTTGATAATGTAAGTCCAATATTTTGTCTCTTTCTTCTTTGGATCTTAGTGTAATAAGACAACCCCTAGGCTTCTTACCTTGCTTCCTGCCCAGCCGAAAAGCTGTTGTTATTTCCAGTTCTTCTTCCTGCAAGTCTTCTGACCAAAATTCCAAAATATTCTGTGTGAGAAATTCCGCAAGGTTATCTCCCTCAGCCTCTGGAACCAATCTTAATTTTAAATTTCTCTCCTTCCTCTGTAATTCCAATAAAGCTAAGGCTGCGTCATGTTCATTCACTTTTTTTTGTGATTGGTACAAGCTCCTTCTTCGTCTCCTCTGCAGTATTTTTTGCACTTTCAGCAATCTTTCGTGTTTCAGCACTTTCCTGAATCAGTTTATTTATAGATTCTGTGTTAGACGTTACACTTGCAGTATTCAGATCTAGTCTTGTTGTCAAGTCAGTCAATTTTTTTGAGTTGTCTGCTGACTGCTTTGTCAGTGCTTCCAAGGACTGATTTATTTTAAGCAGTGCCTGTGTCATTGATTCCATGGATGCTGTTGTAACTTTTTCCTGTACAGCTGGTATTATACCTGGTATTGAGCCTCTTTTCTTTTGTGCTTGTTTTGCTTTAGCTCTAGTTGTTATCTCTTCTACTGGGCCACTCATATCCTCAAGGTCGTTCTCACAGGAGAGACTTACAAGTGGAAAATTCCACTATTTCTCTTTTACTGTAACAGTTCTCTTTAAACCCTCCAGAGGGAGCATTCAATTGTATCCACGTAAAAAACAGAGGAAAGGAAGCCAGAGAACATAGAACAGATAACAAAGAGTCCAAAAGTCCACAGTAAAAGTTTCTGTAACACTTTCAGTTTGACCAAAGGTTCAACAAAGTAATTCTATTAAAGTCCCGTAACTTTGTCTCAAACAAATCCCTAACTTTGTATCCAATCTTCGCTGACAGTTCACTTTCACGGTGCCTTACTCAGGCAGCCCGTTCCGGGGCTTTGACAGTGGAAAATCCTTTTTTCTGAATTTATTTCAAGCAGGTTTGCAATGTCCAATTTTTCCTTCCCCCCTTCTCCTGCTTACTGGGGGGAAGTTTAGGTCAGATGTCAGGCTTTAACAGCTTAAAAGTTAACCTTCATTAAAATGCAGCTTTGCTCTTTCGTTGCTTTGATTGTCATACAGTCCGGGGAGGCAGACTTCCTTGATTTATGCCTTTCCCGTTTTCAGCCGAATTTCAAAATTTGATTTAGATGTCCCAATCAAGTCTCTCAGTCTTACTCACGAGTATTGTAGTCAGATTTCAGCTTCAGGAAGGAATCAGCGCTCTCCATTTATGGCGACGCGGCTTCGCTCCGCGGGCTGGGTTACGACTCTCAGCACCGCGCTCACACCCGATGCCGCTACGGAGCCTTAAAAAAGGCTCTTTCGCAGTACCGAGGGGTGCAAAGGTGCCCACCGAATCTCCTTGCTCACAGGCTTCAGCGCCTGTGATTTTAGGGGTCCCCCGCTCGCCGTAGCGGGTCAGACCCGAACTCGCGGAGCAGTCCTGCCTCAGAGCTCGAGGCAAGGACCGCCATTAAGCGCTGGCGCCGACCGGAAGCGGCTCCCGTAGTCTCTGCAGGACCTCCTTGACGTCTCCCTCGTGAGCCTCCTGCGATTCCGAGAAGATCAGGATGTCGTCTAGGAAGCATACGCACTTCTTGTAGAGGAGTCCCGCTAACACGTGGTGCATGAAAGCCTGGAAACAATGGGAGCCATTTTGCAGACCAAACGGCATAACTTGATATTCATAGGTGCCTAAAGGCGTAAACATGGCCGTCTTCCACTCATCGCCCTCCCGCATGCGTATAAGGTTGTACGCCCCTCGTAGATCCAACTTGGTGAAGATTCGTCCCTTCCTCACCGTCGCGAGCAGGTCGTCGATCTTGGGCATGGGGAATGCTGTGGGCTTTGTCCTGGAATTGATGGTTCTGTAATCAACTACCAGCCTCCGTTGGGGCGTGTCTTTCTTCTTCACGAAAAACACGGGACTGCCCCCCACTGCTTTGGATTCTTGGATGAATCCCCGTGTCAGGGGTTTAGGAGCAGAGGCACGGGCAAGGGAGGAAACAGAGAGCGAAGGGGAGGAGGCAGAAGAAAAGATGAGTGATGACGACGACCCGAGATCTCCTAGTCTTTCCAGTGAATCAGAGGATTCACAGAAAGGAGCACCAGTGGCCAGGGCAAGGGGGGAGTCTAGGGGGGCACCCCAGGAAGATAGAGCCAGAGGGGACTCAGGGGAGAGCAGCTGGAAATCGGGACCAGCGTCACCGCCAGGAAGCAAGGAAGAGGAAGGGAGCCAGGGGGGAAGCGCTGGCAGCTCACCACAGGAGGGAGGGCATGAGTCAGGAGTGGCCACACCTCCATCGGGGAGTGAAGAAACGGTTAAGAGGAAAGTGGAAGGTTGGGCGCGCGCGCCAAGTTCAAATGCAGAGGAAGGCGGCGCAGTAAGCAGCCCCGAAAGAGAGCCAGGTCCTAAAGCCCGGCGCAAGGAGACAGGAGGGTCCGGGTCAGCGTCAGAAGAATCCCGGAAGGAAGAAACCCCGGGGGGTAGAGGGACCCAGAGGAGGACAGTCAGGCGGAAAAGGTGGAGCAAGGCTAGGATATTAAGTTGGTGCACACGGGGCGGAGACTCAGACGGAGCTTCGCCGACCTAGCTACTAGACGTAGAGTTGCGCGCAGCAGCGTGAGAATGGAAACTGTAATTCAATAAAGACTTTTACTTAATGATCGCTGGCTAGCGTGATCCTGTGTGAGCTAGGATCTTCAAGCAGCTCTGACAGTAAGCTCCGTCTCCCTCTTGTGGGCATCTACAGCCTCGAGGAGGGGAGAGAAACAGGTGCCTACTAGCGAGCTCACGAACGGCAGACGACATGACGGCTGAGCAGCAGATAGAGGAACTCAGAAACGCAGTGGCACAACTGAACGCCGAGGCTCTCGCATCCAGGAAGAGAGAGGAGGAGGCAGCTGCCGCCTGCAGGGATCTCCAGGTCAGGTTAGACGTGCTGACAAAGCAGACACCCCGGCAGGAGGGAATTGGGTTGGCGAGACGGACAGGCGGGCTGGTCTCTCACTTCGATGGGAACCTGCAACAGTATCCCAACTTTAGAGCCGACGTACTGTGCGCACTGCAACTGCTGCATAAAGACTTTAGAGATGAACAAGAGAGAGTGGGGTTCATCATGTCCCATTTGCATGGGGATGCGAAAGCATGGCTACGCAATTTATGGAGAGATAAGGATCCGGCGCTCCAGAATGCAGATGCCTTTATTAAAGCGATGGATGGGTGTTTTTTATCAAGTATTGACGTGGATCTTGCACGGAAGGAGGTGCATGGGCTGAGACAAGGGAGGGCCAGCGTCAGGCAGTATCATGCCCGCTTTTTCGCCTTGGTCAGTGCCCTGGAATGGGACAGAGATTCGGCTCCTGTAAGAGACCTCTTTTGGGAGGGGCTGCACAACTCGATTAAAGATGAGATCGCGAGGGGGGAGAGACCCCGAACCACCCAGGAGGTCGTTCAGAGGACACTGGCAGTGGGGGTGAGGCTGGAAGGACGTCCGTGGAGCAGGGACGAAGGGCGTGAAGGGCGCGAACCAGCCAGGGGCCCCTCCTTCCTTCCCAGAGAAGCAGCGCGGGCGCAATCCACGCCTCCGCCAGGAGGAGGAGCCGAACCTATGGAGGTTGGAGGTGCAAGGGCTCAGTCAGCAACCAGAGCCCTAGCACCGGCAGCAGTGAAAGCGAAGCCTCCTAGAGGGAACAGGAAGTGTTACGTCTGTGAGGAGCCAGGGCATATGGCAAAAGAGTGTCCCCAGAGGCTCCACAAGCTTACTGCAGCCTC
Source organism: Podarcis liolepis (assembly GCF_965112155.1). Lineage (NCBI taxonomy): Eukaryota > Metazoa > Chordata > Lepidosauria > Squamata > Lacertidae > Podarcis > Podarcis liolepis. Next base: position 31,925 of record NC_139570.1, read on the forward strand.
GGCAATGGTGACTGCAGCACCGCAGCAAGGGGGACCACAGCAGGGAAACGACGCAGTCTGGCTGGAGGAAGAGGCCCTGGGGCCCAGCCAGACGTGTTAGTGACGCAGTCCCCAGAGGTTTTACAGCCCGTGAACCCCCTCCCGCCCAAACCAGTGGTGAGGCTCACCGCATCTCTCCAGCTGCCCAATGGAATCACCACTGACGTGCCAATCACCATTGACTCAGGCAGCAATGCGGACTTTATAGGGCAGGACTTTGTCGACAAACACGCTATACAGTTGCTGCCGGCCACACTGCCCCTGCAGGTTGTCACGGTGGATGGCAGGGAGTTGCTAGGGGGGCAAGTGGTGAAGCAGACGCCGCCCATGGCGATGCGACTTGGAAATCACAAAGAAATCATCAGCTTCAATGTCACTCAACTATCGGATACGCCCATTGTATTGGGAATGAGTTGGCTGGACAAGCACAGCCCAACGCTGGCTTGGTACCAGAGGCAGCTGATCTTCGGCTCTTCCTTTTGTGCTGAACACTGCATTGTGCCCCGGCAGGAAGGAGAGGAAGAGGAGTCACAGCTGCTGCTAGGCACGCTGCAAGCGATTCCCCACAAGTACGCAGAATTTTTGGAAGTTTTCTGCGAGAAGGAGGCGGACAGGCTGCCCCCTCACAGACCATATGACTGCAAGATTGACCTGCTGCCGGGGGTGGCGCTGCCTAAGGGGAAACTGTATTCCATGTCAGAGGACGAGCTGCAGGAACTCAAACAGTTCATAGATCATAATTTGGAGCGCGGTTTCATCCGAGAGTCCAAGGCAGCGGGGGGCAGCCCAGTATTCTTTGTTAAGAAGCGAGACACGCCCCAAAAAAGACTGGTCGTGGACTATCGCATTTTAAACAATGGGACCAAGCCGTCGGACTTCCCCATGCCCCGAATCGACGACCTCCTGGCGAAGGTGCGGAAGGGAAAAGTGTTCACCAAGTTAGACCTGCGAGGGGCGTACAACCTCATTCGTATGCGGGAGGGAGATGAGTGGAAGACGGCCATGTTCACGCCACTGGGTACCTACGAATACAGAGTTATGCCCTTTGGATTGCAAAATGGCTCCCACGTTTTTCAAGCTTTCATGCATCACGTGTTGGCGGGACTTCTCTACAAGACGTGCGTCTGTTTCTTAGATGACATCCTGATCTTTTCGGAATCGCAGCAGGAGCATGACAGACACGTCAAGGAAGTGCTGACCAGACTAAAGCAACATAGGCTCTACGCCAAGCTGGAGAAGTGCCAATTTGACGTGACGGAGGTGGATTTTCTGGGCTACAAGTTGTCTGACAAGGGGCTCGCCATGGACAGCGCCAAGGTTCGCGCGGTATTGGATTGGAAGAGTCCACGCAACCGGAAGGAGGTCCAGAGGTTTGTCGGCTTTGCGAACTTCTATCGCAAGTTTATCAAGGGCTTCGCGATGCAGACAGCGGCCATCACAGACACGCTTAGCTCCAAGAAAAAGAAGTTCGTTTGGACAGGGGAGGCGGAGCAGTCCTTTCAGGCACTCAAGCGTCTCTTCGCGTCGGAAGAGCAGCTGCTTCACGTCAACCCCAGCAGGCTGATGAGGGTGGAGACAGACGCCTCGGACAGAGCCGTGGGGGCGGTCCTGCTGCAAAAGGACCAGCAGGGGGTGTGGCGACCGGCAGCGTTTTACTCCAGGAAGCTCAGCAAGTCCGAGCAGAACTACACCATCTGGGACAGGGAGTTGCTGGCCATTCATGCAGCGTTCAAAGCGTGGAGGCACTTCCTGATCGGCGCCAAGCACACGGTGCAGGTTTGCACGGACCACAAGAATCTGGAGCACTGGCGCACGGCACAGTTCCTAAACCAGAAGCAGATACGTTGGGCGGAGTTTTTTGCGAACTTCGACTTCCACATAGAGTATGTCCCGGGGGACACTAACATCATGGCGGACGCCCTCTCCCGTAAGCCACAGTATCTGGAGGACGCAACGCCAGCGGCCGCCATGCACATCTTCACACCAACAGTATGGGCGTGCGCCGCGGCCACTGTGGACCTGGAGGCGGTGCGACGAGCGTTGCAGGATGACTCCTTTGCGCAAGCAAAGATGGCAGAGGTGCAAAGGGGCACGGCTGCGGCCGACGGTTTCCAGCTACGAGATGGTTTGCTCATCCGTAAGGGGGCCATCTACGTGCCGGGAGACGACCTTCGCGCCAAGGTGCTGCAGCAGCTGCACGACGCGCCCACGGCCGGGCACTTTGGCAAGGAGAAGACGGTGGAATTAGTAGCCAGGGATTTCTGGTGGCCTGGAATGAGAGGGGAGGTCGCAGACTACGTGGCGAGGTGTGACACCTGCCAGAGGGCCAAACCAGTGCACAAACCGCCGGCCGGACTGTTGGAACCGCTGCAAACTCCGGTCGAACCTTGGGAGAGGGTGGCCCTGGACTTTGTCACGGATCTGCCCAGCTCGAGGGGCAAGACGGCAGTGCTGGTGGTGGTGGACCTGTTTTCCAAGATGGCGCATTTCATTCCGTGTGCTAAGGTGGCCACGGCGGAGCAAACCGCCAAACTGTTCATAGACCACGTGTTCAAGGTTCACGGTCTGCCACGGTCTATTCTGTCCGACCGGGGGCGGCAGTTCATCTCGAATTTCTGGCAGAAGCTGATGGGCTTCCTGAACGTCAAGATCAACCTGGCGTCGGCGAGACACCCGCAGACCAACGGGCAAGCAGAGCGGGTCAATGCCATCATGCAGCAGTACCTGAGATGTTATGCAAATCAACAGCCTGCGACGTGGGTGGATTACCTGCCGCTTGCCGAGTTCGCCTACAACAACACGAAGCACGTGTCCACGGGGGTCACGTCGTTCTTCGCCAACAACGGGAGGCACCCCAGAACCTTCCCGGGACTGGAAAGAAGGGGGGAGGGGGAGCCGCAGACAGCAGATGCGTTCGCGTCGGAGCTGCAGGAAGTCCACGATCAGCTGAGGCGCCACCTGGAGCTGGCCAAACACGCATACAAGGTACAAGCGGACAAGCACAGAAGGGTTGGCAAAGAGCTCCACGTGGGAGACTGGGTTTGGTTAGCAGCCCACGCAGTGCCGGCCAGGTCGTTGGCCAAGAAGAAACTAGGGCATAAACAACTGGGGCCCTACCAAGTCGAAGAGCAGGTCAACCCGGTAGCTTTCAGACTGGCACTTCTGGAGGGTTCCAGAATGCATCCGGTATTCCACAGATCGGTGCTCACTCCCTACAAGGCACCGCACAGGTTCCAGGAACCCGGAACAGCGCCGAGTCCGGTCAGAGACAGAACAGGGCACGCGGGAGTGGCACAGAAGGAGCGCATCAACGAAGTCACGGAGATTTTGGACTCCAGATGGGGGGAAGAGGGGGTAGAATACTTTCTCGCCAAGGAGGGCACCCCGGCCAGTGCGAACAGCTGGGTGCCGGGCTACGCCTTGGACGAACCTCTCCTCAAAGACGAGTTTCATGCCCTCTTCCCCCATAGACCTATGCCAGCAGACTTTTTCGACGACTGGCTTTTCACGCCCACGCTTTCGGCCAGCACTTTCCGGGGGTTCGACTCGGACGAGGACCCGACACAAGACGTCCGTTCCCCGGAGGGGTCACCCTCGGGATCTGCATCAGAACCCTCGTATTGGTGGGACGATAGACCAGAGGAGCAGTTCCGCAGATGGTGGCTGGAAGGCCCAGGACGAGCAACACCGCCAGGAGGAAGTGAGGGAGAGACGGACATGGACGTTTTCGGGGACGACCCTGGTTTCGAGCACGGCGGCACAGAGATGGAAGCGGAGGTGACCGTTGTCGACGAGAGCAGGGAGGAAGACCCGCGAGACTTCAGATGGAGGCCCGCCACGGGAAGCGACCGATATCCGACGTTCGTCCCTTTGCAACAGCAGCCCCCAGCTCCAGCACCGGAAGGAGGGGAGGGGGGAATGGGGGGCTTCGAGGGGGGGATGGATGTCAGGGGTTTAGGAGCAGAGGCACGGGCAAGGGAGGAAACAGAGAGCGAAGGGGAGGAGGCAGAAGAAAAGATGAGTGATGACGACGACCCGAGATCTCCTAGTCTTTCCAGTGAATCAGAGGATTCACAGAAAGGAGCACCAGTGGCCAGGGCAAGGGGGGAGTCTAGGGGGGCACCCCAGGAAGATAGAGCCAGAGGGGACTCAGGGGAGAGCAGCTGGAAATCGGGACCAGCGTCACCGCCAGGAAGCAAGGAAGAGGAAGGGAGCCAGGGGGGAAGCGCTGGCAGCTCACCACAGGAGGGAGGGCATGAGTCAGGAGTGGCCACACCTCCATCGGGGAGTGAAGAAACGGTTAAGAGGAAAGTGGAAGGTTGGGCGCGCGCGCCAAGTTCAAATGCAGAGGAAGGCGGCGCAGTAAGCAGCCCCGAAAGAGAGCCAGGTCCTAAAGCCCGGCGCAAGGAGACAGGAGGGTCCGGGTCAGCGTCAGAAGAATCCCGGAAGGAAGAAACCCCGGGGGGTAGAGGGACCCAGAGGAGGACAGTCAGGCGGAAAAGGTGGAGCAAGGCTAGGATATTAAGTTGGTGCACACGGGGCAGAGACTCAGACGGAGCTTCGCCGACCTAGCTACTAGACGTAGAGTTGCGCGCAGCAGCGTGAGAATGGAAACTGTAATTCAATAAAGACTTTTACTTAATGATCGCTGGCTAGCGTGATCCTGTGTGAGCTAGGATCTTCAAGCAGCTCTGACACCCCGCTTCAAGTTGTGATCTATGAACTCCCTGAGTTCTTGCAGTTCGTCTTCAGACATGGAATACAGTTTTCCAGTCGGCAGCGTCGCCCCCGGCAGGAGGTCAATCATGCAGTCGTAGGGCCGGTGGGGAGGCAGCTTGTCCACTTCCTTCTCACAGAAGACCTCCAAAAATGCCTTGTACTTGTTGGGTACCGCTTGCACCATGCCTAGGTGTAGCTGTGGTTGCCCCTTGCCCCTCCTCTTCCTGGCTGGTCCGGATGCAGTGTTCTGCGCAGTAGGAGGAGCAGAAGGTCAACTGCCGCTGGTACCATGCTAATGCCTGGCTGTGTCTATCCAGCCAACTCATGCCCAACACTATGGGCTTGTCCGACAGGTGGGTGGCGTTGAAGCTGATGACTTCACGGTGATTTCCAATTTGCATTACCATAGGCGGTGTTTGCTGTACCACCTGTCATCCCAGTAGCTCTCTGCCATCGACCGTGACGACGTTTAGGGGCATCGTGGCTGGTAGGAGTGCTATGCGATGTTGCTTGATGAAGTCCACTCCTACAAAGTCTGCATTACTACCAGAGTCAATGGTAATAGGGACTTCCAGGGTAAGTCCATTGGGCAGCTGGAGCGATGCGGTGAGTTGCACCACTGTTTTGGGTGGGAGGGGGTCTGTGGGCTGTAAAATCTTTGGGGACTGCTTCATTGACTCGCCTGGCTGTGCCCCAGTGCCTCTGCCTCCAACCAGGCTTCGTCGTTTCCCTGTAGCTGTTCCCCCTGCTGAACTGCTCCCCTTACTGTTGCTGAGGCTGCAGTGTGCCTCTGGATCCTCTGGGGACACTTTTTGCCCATGTGCTGTGCACTGTCGCAGATATAACACTTCCTGTTCCCTCTAGGAGCCTTCGCCTTGACTGCTCCTGGTGTTTGGGTTCTGGTCGCTGTCTGAGCCCTGGCACCACCTATCTCCATCGGCTCTTCTCCCCCCCCCCCCAGTGGAGGCGTGGATTACGCGCGCCCTGTCTCTCTGGGTAGGAAGGGAGTTGTTCTGGCTGGTGTACGTGCCATACGTCTCTCATCCCTGCTCCAAGGGCGTTCTTCCAGGCGCACCCCTATCGCCAGCGCTCTCTGGACGACTTCTGTGGTACTGTTAGGTCTCTCCCCCCTCGCCAGCTCATCTTTCACGGCCCCATTTAGTCCCTCCCAGAACAGATCCCTTACGGCAGCGGAGTCCTTCTCCCAGCCCAGCACATTTACTAACGCAAAAAAGCGGGAGTGATATTGTCTCACCGTGGCTTTGCCCTGCTTCAGCCCGTGCATTTCCCTCCTGGCCACATCCACATCTACCGTTGATTTAAAACAATCGTCCATAGCCTTGATAAATGCTTTTGAATCTTGGAGGGCGGGATCATTTTCGCGCCATAAATTGCGCAGCCACGATTTAGCTTCCCCATGCAGATGAGTTATTATGAAGCCTACTTTCTCCTCCTCGTCTCTAAAGTCTTTCCGAAGCAAATTGAGCGCGAAAACTATGTCTGCTCTGAAGTTAGGATACTGCTGCAGGTTCCCGTCGAAGTGGGCTACGATGCTGCCCCCCCTCTTCCCGAGGCCAACTCCCTCCGGCTTGGGTCCCGGCAGCCCCTCTTTGCCCAAACGTTCCCACCTGGTTTGCAGATCCCGGCAGAGCGCTACTGCTTCTTCTTCTCTCTTTCTGGATGCTGTTACTTCTGCGTAAAGCCTCGTGACTGCTTCTTGCAGTTCTGTCACTTTCTCCTCTGTAGTCATCTTTGCCTATCTTCGTGAGCTCGCAAAACACCAAGTTTTGCCCCTCGCTGCGCCAACTCACACTGCGAGGGTTCAATTCTATAATTTTGGAGACGGAGCTTACTGTCAGAGCTGCCCGAGGTCCCAGCTCACAAAGGACCAACGCCGGTTCGTTGTTATATACAGAAGTCTTTATTGAAGTTCAGTTTCGCTTTCACAACCGCAGCGTGCAGCTCTACGTCTGAAACTCTAGACCGCTGAAGCTCCATCTGAATCTCCTCCCCCCAGACACCAGTTTAAGACTCTGGCCTTGCTCCACCTCTTCCTTTGCTCTTTCCTCCTCTTGTTCCGCCTGTCCGCTGGGGTCTTGCCCTTCCTAGACTCTTCTGACGCTGAGTCCCCTGAGTCTTCCCCCTGCCTCCGGCGGGCTTTAGGACCTGGTTCCCAATCCGGGTTTTCTGCTGTCCCACGCTCCTGTACATTCGAACTTGGCGCACGCGCCCAGCCGGCAACCTTCCTCCTGACCGTTACACTGCTCCTGTCACTGCTTCCCCCTTCGGGGAGGCTAGCTGGACCTGACCTCCCCTCCGTTCCCCCACTCTCCGATAGAGGTGTGGTCAGCCCTGACTCATCTTCTCTCCCTGCTGAAGGAGACGCTGGCCCTGACACATTGGACTCTTCCCCCCCACTACACTCTGGTGGGGAAGCTGGTCCTGATCTCCCGCTGCTGCTTTGGGAGTCCCCGCTGGCCCCTTGTTTCTGGTGCGTCCCCCCTGGGACCCCCCTTGCCCTGACCATCAGCGCCTCCTTCTGGGAATCTTCCAATTCGCTGGAGAAGCTCATGGAATCTCTCGGGTCACTGTCATACTCCCCTACGCTGCCCTCAGATTCTTCCCCTTCGCTCTCCATTTCCTCCCTCCCCTGTGCCTCTGTTCCTGAGCCCCTGACAAACCCAAACAAACGCCACAAATTCTCTCCCCCAGAATGTTGCGTTGGTCTATATTCCTGAACGGGTTCAAGTACACCTTGACCCATGTGCCGGGGAAACAGTTGTGCCACGCTGATGCGCTGAGTCGATTGCCCCTTCCTGGCGGGAGCAATGAGGATCCTCCTCCAGCGGAGCACATATTGATGCTGGAAACACTTCCGGGGGCCCCTGTAACGGCTACTGATATAGCTGAGAAAACGAGGAAAGATGCTGTTCTCTCCCGTGTGCTCACTTGGGTGAGGAGGGGGTGGCCAGGTGATCCGCATGAAGACAAATTCAGGCCTTATACGACAAGGCAGCACGAGTTGTCCATGCATAAGGGTTGTCTCCTGTGGGGAGATAGGGTGATCATCCCAGCACCACTGAGAAACAAAAAGCCCAGAATAAAATTTAAAATACTAACTGATGCTAAAGAAAGAGGGGGCATTGCCCTGCCAGATATGAAACTGTATTTTGCTGGCTGAAAGAGTGGCTACTTCTTGAGGACACTGACATTTTGGATTTGGAAGGTTTTAACAATGTGTTTGGGTGGCATGCATATTTGTGGTATGACAAGGTTAAAGCTCATAAAGCATTTAAGAACCATATAGTCAGGAAGACACCGTTTAATGTCTGGACAAGATATAAAGATCTATTAGAGAATAAGACCCCAAGGTGGTTGTCAACAATGGAAGCTAAGGCTCAGAAAAGACTTAATATGGAGGCCAACTGGCCAAAGTATTGGGAGATAGTAGAAGAAGATGGAGACGCTTGGAGATTGCAGAGTTTTGAGAAATTAAAGGGGAAGGTGCGAGATTGGTTACATTATGGTCAGATTAGGGAGGCCTTTAAGATTGATAAAAAAAATAGGCTTCCAGGTGGAAAAATCGAAACTAGAAACAGAACTGTTAGAACCAAAAACTAAGGTACTTTCAAGAATGTATAACTTGCTGTTAAAATTGAACACTCAGGATGAAACGGTTAAATCAGCAATGATAAAATGGGCGCAAGACATTGGTTATAATATTATGTTTGCTGACTGGGAATGGTTATGGACCACTGGTGTGAAATTTATGGCATGTAATGCCCTGAAAGAAAATATTATGAAAATGATATACAGGTGGTACATGACCCCAGTCAAGCTTGCAAAAATCTATCATTTGCCCGATAATAAATGCTGGAAATGTAAAGAAATTGAAGGTACATTCTTTCACCTTTGGTGGACGTGCCTCAAGATTAAGGCTTTCTGGGAAATGATCTATAATGAACTGAAAAAGGTATTTAAATATACCTTCCCTAAGAAACCAGAGGCCTTTCTTCGCAAAGTACTGGAAGACACAAGATTTGCCCACCTTGGAAGAATGGCAGATGCAACTGATAGACTACATGGAACTGGCAGAAATGACTGGCAGAATCTGAGACCTGGAAGAAGAGACAGTGGAAGAGGACTGGAAGAAATTTAAGGACCATTTGCAAAAGTATTGTAAATTGTATGAATGCTAGAATGATGCAGGATATAAAGATATTATGGCATTAGTGATTTAGCTAAAGAAGTATGAAGCTAATTGAACTATAAGAACAAAAGTGAAATTTGAATAATATTATGTCAAGCTTAAATATTTAAGTATTTGATAACAAAGGGTAAAACTGGAGACATAATAGTTGAAACATATAATATAAAATAAGATTTGAGAGCAGGTGAAGTATTGCTGAACAAGATTTTGTAAATGGGAACACAGAAAAGGGAGATGTGAGGGAGTCAGAAAAGAGGGTTATGGAAATTTGGTTGATGAAATTGAACTATTTTTTATGTCTTTTTAATGATTTTTTGTTGTCTTTTTTTTTGTATGTCTTTTTTATTGTGGGGATGGTGCTTTTTTATTGTTTTTGGGTTGTGAATGGTGTTATATTGTCTAAAACTTTCAATAAATATTTTATAAAAAGAAAGAAAGAGAGAAACAGGGTTCTTGAGACGCTTCACATGGGACACCCGGGAATGGTCAGGATGAAGTCGCTAGCCCGATGTTATGTGTGGTGGCCTGGAGTGGACCAGAGCATAGAACAATGGGTACGAACATGCAAGGCATGCCAAGAGGTGCGGCCAGAAGTGGCCAGAGCACCAGTCGCCAGCTGAGCTGCTCTTGGGTAGGAGACTGGTAACGGTGCTGGATTATGTCCACCCGGATAAAATGCCAAACCGTAATTCAAGAGCAACCCCCCAGGCTGAGACTGACACAACAAGGTATCTCGCCCCTGAAGATCTGGTCTGGGTGAGGAACTATTCACGAGGTTCGCGGTGGGTGGCTGGTGTGGTCACCCGGGCTAGTGGACCTATTATATGACCTTGGAAAATGGGCAAGTTTGGAAGAGACATATAGATCAGCTGAGGCACTGGGCGCTCAGCAGGGGGGAGTCAGATAATTCATCCCTGGCTTACGATGCAGAGCTGCAAGACCAGAGTGAAAATGGCCCAGAGGTGCAGTCACCAGGGGCTTCAGCAAATGAACCAGGGTCTGCTAGTCCTCATGATGACGAGGTACAGGTAGGGGACCCTGAGATGTCTGGGACTCCATCTGTTCCTGACGAAACCCCGATAGCAGCCCCTCTACCACAGGTAACACCCAATCCAGAACCGGCAAGATCTGCTGTCAGGAGATCAAGTAGAAGTTGTAGGACCCCACAGTACCTGAGAGATTACGTCTGCTGTGCTCACTGGGGGGGAGGGGTGTTGTGTATTGAGTCAAAGGATTTTATATCTGTATTAGTATTGTCTGTGTTTGCATTAGGGTAAAGTAACTGCCTTTTGGTTTCAGAGGGTACAGCTACTATTGGTTCATTTAAGCTGCTGTATTTGGATCCTCTGTCTTATTGGTTTCCTCCAAAAGGCAGGACTGTGATTGCCTGATATTGTTCCCTCCAAAATGTATCCTTTCTAGCTAGTCCCCTGTCCCTATAAATGTAGCTTTCCCCTCCTCAGGTCTCAGTCTTGTTGCTTTAATAAAGAAGTGTTACTAGAGAACTGTCTCCAGCATATTATGTCAAGAGAGCTGAAATCACAAACCCCCACGTCACAACAGACACTACCGTGGTGCCCCCAACTGCGCTCATGGCTCCGGAACAGAGACTTACAGATGCCGAGGCTCCACCTACACCTCTCTCGCAAAATGAAGGCGTGCAGCCGAACCATGCCGCTTCGCACAGACTCAGACCACTGCCGTGCCTGACATTCCGCCAACTCCACTTGCGGAGGTTCCACCCACAGCAGCGGATCCAGGGGACTTGGTTTCAATGCCACCTAGGGTCACGCCACAGCCTCAGCAAGAATTGGGCGGCCCCCCGGACTTGGGTACCGCTCCCCGGCAGTCTGGCAGAGTTTCCAAGCTCCCAACTTATTTAAAGGACTATGTTGTTGGACATTGTCAGAGCTGCTTGAAGATCCTAGCTCACACAGGATCACGCTAGCCAGCGATCATTAAGTAAAAGTCTTTATTGAATTACAGTTTCCATTCTCACGCTGCTGCGCGCAACTCTACGTCTAGTAGCTAGATCGGCGAGGCTCCGTCTGAGTCTCCGCCCCGTGTGCACCAACTTAATATCCTAGCCTTGCTCCACCTTTTCCGCCTGACTGTCCTCCTCTGGGTCCCTCTACCCCCCGGGGTTTCTTCCTTCCGGGATTCTTCTGACGCTGACCCGGACCCTCCTGTCTCCTTGCGCCGGGCTTTAGGACCTGGCTCTCTTTCGGGGCTGCTTACTGCGCCGCCTTCCTCTGCATTTGAACTTGGCGCGCGCGCCCAACCTTCCACTTTCCTCTTAACCGTTTCTTCGCTCCCCGATGGAGGTGTGGCCACTCCTGACTCATGCCCTCCCTCCTGTGGTGAGCTGCCAGCGCTTCCCCCCTGGCTCCCTTCCTCTTCCCTGCTTCCTGGCGGTGACGCTGGTCCCGATTTCCAGCTGCTCTCCCCTGAGTCCCCTCTGGCTCTATCTTCCTGGGGTGCCCCCCTAGACTCCCCCCTTGCCCTGGCCACTGGTGCTCCTTTCTGTGAATCCTCTGATTCACTGGAAAGACTAGGAGATCTCGGGTCGTCGTCATCACTCATCTTTTCTTCTGCCTCCTCCCCTTCGCTCTCTGTTTCCTCCCTTGCCCGTGCCTCTGCTCCTAAACCCCTGACAGACATGTAATACTGCCAGTCTAATGGAAGTAGGTGAAATGTAACCGATATGCTTTTGTGCCTAATTGAATCATTACGTGTAGTGCTGTATATAAGGAAACCATTACGATTGTAACTAACGCCTTATCTCGGTGGGGAGGGGTGTTATGTACTGAAGAGCTGTTTGAAGAATCACTGTGTTGTCCCACAACTTAACACAGGTAGTCTTCTCATGCTGTGGCCAAAATATTGGAGTCTCAGCTTCAGGATCTGTCTTCCAGTGAGCACTCAGGGCTGATTTCCTTAAGAATGGATACATTTGATCTTCTTGCAGTCCATGGGACTCTCAAGAGTCTCCAGCACCATAATTCAAAAGCATCAATTGTTCGGCAATCAGCCTTCTTTATGGTCCAGCTCTCACTTCCATACATCACTACTGGGAAAACCATAACTTTAACCATACGGACCTTTGTTGACAAGGTGATGTCTCTGCTTTTTAAGATGCTGTCTAGGTTTGTCATTGCTTTTTTCCCAAGAGTTGTTGGGAGTTGATAGGCAGGTGCAAAAGGTGTCAGGCACATGGCAAATTTCCAAAGCTGCTGCTGAGATCATGATCACAAAGCAAGTGTGGCCATATACACAATACAGCTGGGCAAAGGTAAAAGGAGCCCAGGAGCGTTGCAAAGGATGCTGAAGGCAGCAGAAGTTGTACAAATGCCAATACAGATATGGAATGACTTTCCAAGAGAAGCTATACTACTGTAGTGCACTCTGATTATAGCTGCCACCGAACACTGCCTGGAAGCTTTAGAGAAATGCAGCACCTCTCAAAAGACTAGAATATTTTCTAGTTACAATTCAAGGTGCTGGGCTTGACTGAGAAACCTTGAATACAAGGGAGATTGCCTCCTTCTCTTGTGAACGCCAAGATCAACAAATTGGTATTTAACAATGCCATCCACGAACTATGTTCTGATGCAAGTAATGAATAGAAAGGCTGTCCGTTAGCTGAAGCACAAGCCTGAGTATCATTCCGAAAAGTTACAAATACTCATTTCATTTTTTTACTTGGTGAAGGCTAAGGTAGCCAAGGTGAGAACTTTCACACTGAATATACTTAAATCCATTTTTAGTCCTGAGTCTTCAAGTTTGGAGGAAGCACACATTTTATGAACGAGTGAATGAAAGCTTAATGAAGGATTTGAAACAGAATGAGGAAGCAAGTAAGCAAGGGTGAATAGAAAGGAGCAACTTGTCCAGCAATAGGGAAGGGCTTGCTAGAAGGTCACAAAGACAGGAGTGGCAAAGGGAAAAAAGAACCAATGTGGTTTTTGTCACAAAGCTGCACACTCCAACACTTTCATTTAGCTGATTTTCTGCTAAATGATTTTCTATCACCATGATAGGCACGGAACATTAGTTAGATAAGATAAAAGATAGTATCTCCTAAAGTCAGGAGCTAGATCCCAAGGCCTGTGAGGACACTTACTTGCTTGTCCTTAGTTACAATTTTCAACCTACTAATAAATACACTGGTACCTCAGGTTAGGAACTTAATTCGTTCTGAAGGTCCATTCTTAACCTGAAACTGTTCTTAACCTGAGGTACCACTTTAGCTAATGGGACCTCCCACTGGCGCCACGGCACGATTTCTGTTCTCATCCTGATGCAAAGTTCTTAACCCGAGGTTCTATTTCTGGGTTAGCGTCTGTAACCCAAAGTACCACTGCATAGCTTTTGCTTCTCTCTGTCTCTCTGAGAGGACACAGAGAGAGATCACATGTTTCTTTGTCCTGATTTATGATTAATAAATCCATAGTATGCTTCCACAAGCCTCACGCCTATTCTGTTTGCGCAGTTCACTCGGCTGATATATTGTACCCTAGCTTTGAAGCCTGGGTCACTGATTTACATTGGAGCAGATGGGTCTTCGCAGCGGGATGGCTGGAAGGAGATGACCCAGCTGGGGATACCCAGCTGGCCTTGCGACCCTCTGCATGCCAACAACTACAACTAAAAGGAATGCTATTTCTCTTTCTTCTTTCTGAAGCACTTTCCAAAGATGGTGGGTGAGTGGGTGAGTATATATTGGGAAGGGACCCCAAGGGTCATCTAGTCCAACCTGCTACTGAAGGAGCTGAGGACAGGTGACCCCACCAAGGCCCGAAGTCACCCCAGGCCTCAAGACTTCACCCCAGACCTCGAAACCAAATTTTCCCTTTCTCTCTTCTAAAAATCCACAGCTTCAGCTTTTCTCTGCTCTTCTCTGCTTTCTCACAAGATGCTGCTGCATAGGCAAAACATTATTTTTATCAGTACGAGAGAGCTTCAAGAAGCTAATGAATAGAAGCTATCAACGCCAAGAATAAGCAGGCCTGGGAACGGAGTCTTATCCAGTTGCAACACATCTTGGACATGCTGAAACGCAAGGCTCCTCAACCCCCTTGGCTTCTCATTCCCCTTTCCTGGGAAGGGCGCCAAGAGTCCCAAGACAGGAGTCTTCTGATCATGCTCAGGAAAACTCATGAGGCCAGACTCCTGAGGAGGGGGAGGGGGGAGGGAACTGGAAGGGAATATATGCTCTGTGCAAATGGCTGTGAACTTCTTCCTTTCTCCTCCTGCGATGAGGCTACATTTTAATATTTTAATGCTTCAATATTTTAATGTTGCTATTTATGGACCTTAGGGTCCTCCGTGGGACATACCGGGAGAGGCGGTCCCGTAGGTACGAGGGTCCTAGGCCGTGAAGGGCTTTTTTTAAAAAAAAGTTTTTTATTTATACAAGAAAAACAAACAAAAAAACACAAATACCAAATTATACACAAAATACAAAAATAACCATAAACACATAATATTCTTAGCAAACAATAAAACATCTATTGGTCTTAACACTAAAGACCCAACCTCCCATCTATTCCATACTTCAAATTCATATTACTTATTGCCAATACACTTTTTTTTCGTAATTCATATTACTTATTGCCAATACACTTTTTTTCTCATTAAATCTAATTTCTTATATCTACCTTACAACTATTACTGAAGTTCCTCGAATGCTGCAACAGAATTTAAACTACTATATTTATTTTTCAGATATTCTTTAAAAACCTCCCATTTAGAAACAAATTCCTGTTTTGATTTATTCTTTATTTTTTCTGATAAACCATCTAATTCAGCATATTCTGTCAGCTTTGGATCCAATCTTGAATAGAGGGGATTTCATTACTCTTCCATTTTGCTGCGATCAAAACTCTTGCTGCCGCCGTCGCATATAAAAAGATACCCTTCCTCTTTTGTGGAATATCCAAATCTGTTATTCCCAGGAGGTAGGCCTCTGGTTTTTTATTGAAAGAGATCTTTAGCATTTTTTGCAGTTCTGCATGTATACTCTCCCAGAATACCTGTATTTTCCTACATATCCACCACATATGGAAGAATGTTCCTGAGTCTCCGCATCTCCAGCAATTACTTGATACATTTTTATACATTTTTGAAAGCTTCCATGGTGTTAGATACCATCGATGTTACATTTTTCTGAAAGTTCTCTAATCGTGTAACAATTTGTGAATTTCCAATTGATCTTCCATAAATTGTCCCATTGGGTCATGGTTATTTAGTGGCCAAAATCCTGGGACCACCTCACCATTGCCACTGTTACCTCCTCCTCCTTGACTGTCCAGTCAAGGAGGAGTCGGTAAGTTTTGGAAAGAGTTTTTCTTTTAGAATTTACAAGATCAGATTCGAATCGGGAAATTTCTGTTGAGAACCCCTTTTGTTTGTCAGATTTAAATTTTTCAAATAACTGATGGTACAGTATTGGAACCAGTCTGAAATGTGGTCTCTTATTTCCTCAAAGTTTTTTAATTTTATTTGGTTATCTTCATTTTTTAGAAGTATTTTATATGTTGACCAGCTTTCCTGAGTATTTTTCCGTTTTACTGCTATGGCTTCTACTGGAGAAGTCCACCAGGGGACTTTAGGCTCCATCAGGTCTTTATATTTTTCCCATACAGCAAAGAGTGACTTTATTATTATATGGTTGGTAAAGTTTTTATGAATTTTTGCTTTTCCATATATTAGGTAGGCGTGCCATCCCCAATGGTTGTCAAAACCTTCCAGGTCCAGGAGGTCCGAATCCTGCAACGTGCACCAATCTTTAAGCCAGGTGAAACAGGCTGCCCCGTAGTAAAGTTTTAGGTCGGGTAGGGAAAAGCCTCCTCTCTCTTTTATGTCTATTAAGATCAGGTGTTTAATCCTAGGTTTCTTCCCTTCCCACAAGAATTTGGAAATTTCTCTTTGCCATATCTTGAGACAACTTGCTTCGCCCAGTATTGGAATCATTTGAATTAAAAAGATTAATTTTGGAAGCACAGTCATCTTTATAATGGAAATCCTACCCAGAAATGTTAATTTTAGTTTACTCCAGGTTACAGTTTTTTCTAATCTCTAACCAAGTTTTGGTGTAATTATCCTGAAATAAGTTTATGTTCTTGGGGGTGTTCCAAATACCCAGGTATTTCACTTTTGAGGAGATTTTCAGGCCTAATATTTTTTCTAAATCGTCCTTTTCTTCTGTGGTTACATTTTTAACAAGCATTTTTGTTTTTGTTATATTCAGCTTAAAGCCTGCCACTTCTCCAAATTCTTTAATCAATTCCAGCACTCTTTTCAGACTTTCTTTAGGGTTTTCAGTCATAACAAGTAAATCATCCGCAAAAGCTTTAATTTTATATGTTTTGCTTCCCAGAGTGATGCCTTTAACAAGCTGATCCTTTCTTATCTGATTGTTCAATACTTCCATCACCAAGATAAATATCAGTGGTGACACTGGGCAGCCCTGTCTTGTTCCCTTGTTTATTTTGCACTCCTCAGTAATTCTTCCATTGATGATCAGTTTTGCATATTGTTCCAAATAGATGGCATTTATTCCTTTACAAATATTTTCTCCCAGTCCGATTTCTTCCATTATTTTTTTCATAAACTTCCAGGACACATTATCAAAAGCTTTTTCAGCGTCCACCAACATAATAACCTGGTTTATCAATTTTAATATCCAAATATTCTAATACATTGATCACACATCTAATATTGGATTGCATAAATCATCCGGGAAGAAATCCAGTTTGATCTTTATGAATTATCTCTTTCAGCACCATTTTTAATCTATTTGCAAGACTGTCTCCGAATATCTTGTAATCGTTATTTAACAGTGCAATGGGTCTGTAATTGGCCATGTTTGAGGCATCTGTTCCCTGTTTGTGGATAAGAGTAATAAAGCTGTCCTTCCAGGTTTTCGGTAGCTTTCCATTTGCCAAAATATTATTCATTAGGTCTTTCATGGGAAGAAATAATGCTTGTTCTAACTTTTTATAGTAATTAGCTGGGAGACCATCTGGGCCCGGTGTCTTTCCTAATTTTGATCTCTGTATAGCTTGTTGCACCTCCATAGCTGTTATTGGTGAGTTCAAGATTTCAGTTTTTTCCTTGGGTATCATTGGTAGTTTATTTTTGCCCAAATAATCAATTATTTTTTCTAGAGTCTCTGGACCTTCTTTATATAGTTTTCCAAAAAAACTAGCAAAGTTTTTACTAATTTCCTTCGGTTCTTGAATCCATTTGTCTTCAATTTTAATTTTATTGATAATTCTATCTTCCTTTTTCCTTAGGGCCTGGGACCACTAGGGTGTTGCTATCTATGGACCCTTAAGGTCCTCCGTGGGGCAGAGGCGGTCCCATAGGTACGAGGGTCCTAGGCCGTGAAGGGCTTTAAAGGTCAAAACCAGCACCTTAAATCTGACCCTGTACTCCACCGGGAGCCAGTGCAGCTGGAAAAGCACTGGATGAATATGCTCCCATGGCAGAGACCCCGTGAGGAGCCTCGCTGCAGCATTCTGCACCTGCTGGCAGAATTTTAGTGCTGTCCACTACAGCAGGGGCTAATCCCCATTTATTCTTGTAGTGTTCAATTCAGAGTATCTGTTAGCTGTATTTTTACTGTACTGTACTGTGCTGGTTAGGGGGGGGTCGGTGTGATATATCAGGACTGGGGTTGTTTAAAAATATTCTTAAGTGTTATATGTCAATTTTTATTTATATTTTCCCCCTTTTACCTTCATGCCTGTTGGGATTCGCAGGATACTGGATAAGTCTGCAGGCTTCAACAGGATGATGCAATACTCTGCTGGGTCAGAGGGACTCAGCAGGAGTGTGATTAGTGTAATTGGCTATCACCTGTTTTAAAAAGGAAAGCCTGTTTAACAGGGGGTGTGGTGGTTGTGCTGTAGTGTGGTGGTGCTGTGGTGGAGAGTATTCATTTGTAAGTACTCTGTATGGACCGTTTCTTTTGTATATAGCCTGTATATAGCTCACATTAAAAAAGGACTGCACTGAAAAACCTGGAACTCTTAGTGTTTCGCTGAAAACACCGCGTGGAAAACGCGACAGGGTTATGGGCCCAGCAGTTATCTAGTTATCTAGCCGTGGGTGCTGGAGGTGAGCTGCAGGGATGGAGCAGTCCAGAACTGGCGTGTTGCTGGAGAAGCTGACGGCCACAAACTACAGCATCTGGTCGGTCCGCATGCAACACTTCCTCAAGTGTGAGGGCCTGTGGAAGGTGATGGAAACTCCACCGCAGCCCCCTGAGGAGGATGAGGACGATGATGAAAAGCTGGCACTAGCAGAGGCCCAGCTTGAAAAGGATGAGAAAGCTTTGGCTACGATCTTCCTTGGAGTGGACGACAGCTGGCTAGTCTACGTAGCTGATAAGGTGATGGCAAGTGAGGCGTGGAATGCGCTCGAGGCTGTCCATGTGCGAGAGACAGCTGGCTCACTGATAACACTGATCAGGAATGTGTTGTGTGTGCCTAGTTTGCAAAACAATCTCCTGAGCACTCCTGATTTGGCAAAAGCAGGCTTTGAAGTAAATTTTGTGGGAGATCAGTGCCAGATAAAGCAAAATGGGGCAGTGTTGGCAAATGCAAGCCTTAGAACTAATATGTATGTACTGCAGTGTGAATCTAAGGTTGCGAATGTGCAAAATGTCCCGACCCATGATATGTGTATTCATCTCCTGCACAGGTGTCTGGCTCATGCTAGCTATAAGGTGCTAAACAAAACATTGGAGTTGTGTGGGGGGATGAAAAACATAAAAAGTTGTGATAATTACTTGGACTGCAATATCTGCAAGGAGGTTAAAAGCAGGGCTTGCCCAGTAGCAAGAGCAAGCCAGAGAGAAACAAAAAAACCACTGGAATTGATTCATCCTTTTCCACCAAGTGTCTCCCACAACAAGTACTGTTTGATCCTAGTGGATGATTTTTCTAGATTTGGCTGGGTCTATCCATTAAAGCAAAAGTCTGACGTTGCCCAAACTTTGAAGTTCTGGGTAAGAAGGGTAGAAAGGCAACTTGGTGAAAAGGTGTGCTCTATTCAGTCAGACAGGGGAGGGGAGTTTATGGCAAGCTCCCTAAGAAACTAGTTGTGTTCCCAAGGGATTAAACATAGGCTTACCAATGTGGCCACGCCTCAGAACGGAGTAGCAGAGCGTAGGGGAGGTGTCTTGCAGACACAAATGAACACCTAGAAAGGAATGCTGTGATCACCAATAGTCAGCATGGATTTCTGAAAAATAAGTCATGTCAGACTAACCTGATCTCGTTTTTTGACAGAATTACAAGCCTGGTAGATGAAGGGAACGCAGTGGATATAGCCTACCTTGATTTCAGTAAGGCATTTGACAAGGTGCCCCATGATATTCTTGTAAAGAAGCTGGTAAAATGCGGTCTTGACTATGCTACCACTCAGTGGATATGTAACTGGCTGACTGACCGAACCCAAAGGGTGCTCATCAATGGTTCTTCTTCATCCTGGAGAAGAGTGACTAGTGGGGTGCCACAGGGTTCTGTCTTGGGCCCGGTCTTATTCAACATCTTTATCAACGACTTGGATGATGGACTCAAGGGCATCCTGATCAAATTTGCAGATGACACCAAACTGGGAGGGGTGGCTAACACCCCAGAGGACAGGATCACACTTCAAAACGACCTTGACAGATTAGAAAACTGGGCCAAAACAAACAAGATGAATTTTAACAGGGAGAAATGTAAAGTATTGCACTTGGGCAAAAAAAAAATGAGAGGCACAAATACAAGATGGGTGACACCTGGCTTGAGAGCAGTACATGTGAAAAGGATCTAGGAGTCTTGGTTGACCACAACTTGACATGAGCCAACAGTGTGACGCGGCAGCTAAAAAAGCCAATGCAATTCTGGGCCGCATCAATAGGAGTATAGCATCTAGATCAAGGGAAGTAATAGTGCCACTGTATTCTGCTCTGGTCAGACCTCACCTGGAGTACTGTGTCCAGTTCTGGGCACCACAGTTCAAGAAGGACACTGACAAACTGGAACGTGTCCAGAGGAGGGCAACCAAAAGAGTCAAAGGCCTGGAAACGATGCCTTATGAGGAACGGCTAAGGGAGCTGGGCATGTTTAGCCTGGAGAAGAGGAGGTTAAGGGGTGATATGGTAGCCATGTTCAAATATATAGAAGGATGTCACATAGAGGAGGGAGAAAGGTTGTTTTCTGCTGCTCCAGAGAAGCGGACACGGAGCAATGGATCCAAACTACAAGAAAGAAGATTCCACCTAAACATTAGGAAGAACTTCCTGACAGTAAGAGCTGTTCGACAGTGGAATTTGCTGCCAAGGAGTGTGGTGGTCTCCTTCTTTGGAGGTCTTTAAGCAGAGGCTTGACAACCATATGTCAGGAGTGCTCTGATGGTGTTTCCTGCTTGGCAGGGGGTTGGACTCGATGGCCCTTGTGGTCTCTTCCAACTCTATGATTCTATGATTCTATGATTCTACTTCAGTTTGTATTTGTTACCTAGGCTGTTTATAAACCAAGACACTTGCTTTTGTGCAGTTGTTATTAGAGAGATATCATCAACATACAAAAGTAAATAACAAACACTTCCTTGCACCATTGCTGAATATAAACAGGAATCAGCCAGGCTTTGTTTGAATCCCATCTTTTTCAAATTTGTGTCTATGCATTCATGCCATAGACATGCACTTTGGTGTAAACCGTATAGTGCCCTTTGCAGTTTTAACACCATGCTTTCTTTTTCTAGCTCATAACCTGGTATTTGCTGTAAATATACCTCGGCGTAAATAGGAGCATTTAAATATGCTGAGGCAACATCAAAATGATTAACTTTTAACCCTCTCAGACTTGCCATTGCTAAAACTGATTTTACTGTTTCAGCCTTTGCTGTTGGGGCAAACACTTCATCATAATGTATCATTTTCCTCTGTGTAAAGCCCCGTGCAACCAACCTGGCTTTCCTCTGACAACTACCATAAGCCAGCTTTTTCACTTTAAAAACCCACTTACAGCTTATGGGCTTTTTACCTTCAGGCAATTCTGTAGGTACAAACACATTGTTGTTTAGCAGAGAGTTTTACTCTGCCTGCATTGCCTTTAACCACACCTCTTTCTCTAGAGTAGGTAACTCTTGCACTTCTTCAAAGTTTTCTGGCTCAGTTACACAAACCTGGTTTATGGTGGCTGGGAACCCGTAACGGTCTGGAGGTTGACCTTTATTACTTCTTGCAGACCTCCTTGGTTCATTAATCTCACCCCCTGGGCTACCTTCAGGATTGCTTTTGGGGTGGATTGACTCTGTAGATCTACCTCCTCCTGTCCTTGTTGCACTTTCTTCTCTCCCCTGCTCCATGCTAGCAGCTGGAGAAAAATGCTCAACCTTTACCTCCTCCCTTTCAGTTTCTCTGGGAGAGCTGCCAATTCTTAGCTTTGTTTCAGCTGCCTTATCAGGTATGCTCGGCAGTAAAACTTTTTCTGGCAGCAGGTTTGCATGTATCTTGGGCCAATTTCTTTGCTCGACTATAACTCAAAAGGTTTTTATCATCTTCAAACCTGTAGGCTTTCGTACCACTTTCATACCAAAGAAATAGCAACTGCTGTGCCCTTTTCCTACCTTTTCTTCGGTTTTTCACAGGTATGTCCTCGTGCCTTTGTCCCAAAGATTCTTAAATGTTGCAAACTGGGACTTTTGTTATAGAGAATTTTATAGGGTATGTCATCTAGTACCCTTGACCACAAGCGATTCCCAATATAATTCGCAGTCTTAATACTTTCAGCCCAGTACTTAATTGGAAGGTTTGCATCTGCTAACAATGCTTTCATTTGTGTCTGCAAGACACCTCCCCTATGCTCTGCTACTCCGTTCTGAGGCGTGGCCACATTGGTAAGCCTATGTTTAATCCCTTGGGAACACAACTAGTTTCTTAGGGAGCTTGCCATAAACTCCCCTCCCCTGTCTGACTGAATAGAGCACACCTTTTCACCAAGTTGCCTTTCTACCCTTCTTACCCAGAACTTCAAAGTTTGGGCAACGTCAGACTTTTGCTCTGCTCAGCGCTCCCTTTAAAGAATATTTTTTTCTGGTATTCCCCTCTAAAAACTAGGTGTGTCTTTATGGTCAGGTGCGTCTTATGGAGCCAAAAATATGGTGCCTGGTTACAAAACCACTGCTTAAAGAAGTGGTTCATCTGAACAATACTTTGTTTCAGATACAGTTTTTTCAATATATTGTTTCAGATACAGTTTTCAATACACTGCTTGCTCACCCTTGGTTAGGCTCACAAAGGCGGCCTGAGGGGGAAAGCAATGGAGATCTGAACTCACAGCCAGTTACTCTGGAGTTGCTGTAGCCAAGGGGAGCTTCCCCGCCCCAATTCAAATAAATAAAAATACTATACTGTTAAGGCTTAGGGGGGAAGAGGCCATGTCCCACTTGGGTGGGTGTGATTAATAATAATAATAATAATAATTTAACATTTAATGATAATGATAATTTATTACTATTTCCCAGTCACCAACAGAATATTTAAGAAAGATAAAACATAATATACTACAAACTTCCCTAACCCTTTTATAAGAATAACAATTATAATAATGATAATTTAAAAATTAATGATAATCATAATTTTTTAATAAATATTTTATTAAGTTTTCACAATAAAAGAGCATTCAAGAAAATATACAAAAACAAAGAAAATACAAAATCACAAAATACAATACAAAAATACAAACATTAAACACATCAAAAGAAAAAAGAAAAAAAGAGAAAAGAGAGATAAAAACACATATAACAAAAAAACAAAAATTCCCTCTTTCTTAATTTCTCATCTTCAATTAACTTATTTTCCCGACTTCCTCACTCCCGTTCTTGTATCCCTTTTAAAAATTAATTCAGCAAATTCATATCCTATTAATTTATCTGTTATTAATCCAATCTTACATTTTACTTTGTTGCTAAAGCCCCTGCGATTCATTTCAATGTCCTCAACATTCAAAAATTTTACAATATTTCTGCAAATAAATTTTAAATTTCTTCCAATCTTCCTCCACCGACTCCTCTCCCTGGTCTCGTATTCTGCCAGTCATTTCCGCCATCATATAGTCTATTAGTTGCATCTGCCAGTCTTCCAAGGTGGGTAGATCTTGTGTCTTCCAATGCTTTGCGATGAGGATTCTTGCTGCTGCTGTAGCATACATAAAGAAGGTTCTATCCTTCTTTAACACCGATTGGTCCACTATGCCCAGGAGGAAGGCCTCTGGTTTCTTCGGGAAAGTATATTTAAATACCTTTTTCAGTTCATTATATATCATTTCCCAGAAGGCCTTGATCCTTGGGCACGTCCACCAAAGGTGAAATAATGTACCTTCAATCTCTTTACATTTCCAACATTTGTTATCAGGCAAATGATATACTTTTGCAAGCTTGACTGGGGTCATGTACCACCTATACATCATTTTCATAATATTCTCTCTTAAGGCATTACATGCAGTAAATTTAATCCCGGTGGTCCACAACTGCTCCCAGTCAGCAAACATAATATTGTGACCTATGCCTTGTGCCCATTTTATCATTGCAGATTTTACGGTTTCTTCCTCTGTGTTCCATTTCAACAGCAAGTTGTGCATTCTTGAAAGTGTCTTTCCATTGGGTTCTAACAGTTCTGTTTCTAACTTTGATTTTTCCACCTGGAAACCAATTTTTTTATCCGAATTATAAACCTCTCTTATTTGGAAATAGTGTAACCAGTCTCGCACCTTCTCTTTAAGTTTGTCATAACTCTGCAGTTTCAATTTATCGCCTTCCTGTTCTAGAATTTCCCAGTATTTTGGCCATTTGGCCTCCATGTTCAGTTTTTTCAAGGCTTTCGCCTCCATAGGTGATAGCCACCTTGGAGTTTTGCTCTCCAAAAGGTCTTTATACCTTATCCAGACATTAAACAGAGCTTTTCTGACAATATGGTTTTTAAATGCCTTATGCGCTTTTATCTTGCTGTACCATAGATATGCATGCCACCCAAATACATTATCATTCCCTTCAAGATCCAAAACATCTGTATTCTCAAGAAGTAGCCATTCTTTCAGCCAGCAAAATACTGCTGCCTCATAATAAAGTTTTAAATCTGGCAGGGCAAACCCCCCTCTGTCTTTAACATCAGTAAGAATTTTTGCCCAGAATAAAATAATAATTTATTGTCCTTCCCCAGCCACTGTGGGCTGCTCCCAACAGAATATTAAAAACACGACAAAACAATATATATTACAAACTCCACTAAGCCTTTTATTATAATAACTAAAAAATAATAATTTAAAAAGTAATGATAATAATAATTTATTACTATTCCCCAGCCAACAGAATACAGTATTAAAAACACGACAAAACTTACCAGCTTCTTCGCGTGTGAGAAACACTGAGGAGAAAACAGGTGTAGAGAAAAAGCGCCAAATGGCTGGCTCCGCCCACAGCCCGACCTGTGATTGGCCAAAAGGCCAACCTATTGCTGCCGAGATTTTGAGTGTTGCTGGGGCTGCTTGTGATTGTTGCTGGGGGAAGAAAGGGCAGAGGACTCACCATCGCCGCCATGTTGGCAGAGGGCAGCGCTGGTCTCCCTCGTTAGGTGGGCGCATTGTTGGGGGTCCCTGCGGAGAAGGAAGGCCGGAGGCCCCCCCCAATCCCCAACAGTGCCTGAGGGGCCTGGTTTTGCCTTATTATTATCAATGATTATCCTCATTATTCACCTTCTCCTTATTCTCCTCCTCCTCGCAGCGTTTCCCTGAGTGCTGCTTCCAAGCTCCCTCAAGAGCAGCCCAGGTAGACTGCCTCTGGCCCAGGAGGCTCCGTCAGAGCAGAAGAGGCGCCTGGGATGCCAGGGGAGCCCCACGTCTTTTGGGGTGCAGGGGCCAAAGTCCTGGTTTCTGCCTCCACCCCGGCACGCAGGTAAGTTGGGGGCTTATCTGTCCTACTGGGCGCTGCTGGGAGGGTGGCGCGCCTGTGGATGCTGTGGGGTGTCCTGCTGGGCTGGGGTGAGCCGGGGGGGCGAAGGGAAATGGGGGCTGCAAATCCTGTCCCTCTCTCTCTTCCCTCTCTCGATTCCCAAAGTCCTGGGAATTATAGCTCCAAGCTTCCTTGCAGTGGGTTGGACTAGATGACCCTTGAGGCCCTTCCATCTCTCCCATTCTAGGATGCTCCCTGTCTCTCTCACTCTTCCTCTCCTTTTAATGGCACTTTCCCCTCCGCCCCCCCCCCAGCTGGGTCTCCATTTCCTAGCCTATGGGAACTCAAGTGCCAGCGCCTGCAACTTCACCTGCAACCACTGGGATTGCTCTGACGAGAGCCATTGCAGTAAGTTTTGGCGTTGCCAAAGGAATCTGGGAGTCGTGCCTCAATTCCCCTCGTAGAGAGTGATTTAACCCATCTTAACATCCCTCAAAGCACCCTGGGAACTGTAGTTTCCTACGGGAGGAGAATATTCCGCACAGCCTTTCCAAGGGAACACTGGGAGTTATAGCTCTGAGAGGGTCTCCTTGGGAAACTGAACAAACTACAGTTCCCACAATGTCCCCCAAAGCACCCTGGAAATGATTGCTTGCTCTGGGCATTGAGGGTTGAGATTCCCTTGACAGAACTACAGTTCCCAAGCCCATTTCTCTTCCTAAAGAACTCTGGGAACTGTAGCTCATGAGGGGAACAGGGGTCTCCTAACAGCACTTGGTGCCCGGAATGCTGGGAACTGTAGCTTTCTCAGGGCACCTGATTCCTTCTCCTTCCAGGCTACCGGAATGGGTTGGCACCGCCAGGCACAGCCAGGCACCGCCTTGGCCTGCAACTTTGAAGGCACCACCTGCGGCTGGGAGGACATCATCACGTCTGGGTACCGGTGGCGCCCAGGGCAGAGCGGAGGCTGGGTGTGTGGTGCCAACCCCCCCTTCAACCACACGCTGGGCACCGACCAGGGTAAATGTGCTTCATTTGAAGGGAGGGGAAGCATTGCTTAGCAGTTAGAGCACCCCTTTGACCTGGTGCCCCCGACCTCCCCTCAGGCTGGTACATGAGCACCTCGGAGCAGAGAGCCAAGCCGCCTGCCGCCCGACTCCGCTCCCTGACCCTGAGCGACGCGACCTCAGCATGTGAGCTCCGCGCCTGGTACAGCATGGCCAAGACAGGTAAGCTTGGGGCACTGGCGGTCAGAAATCCAACAGGCGCAGAGCCACCTGCTCGGCCTTTTCTCCGGTGTTGTGGGGGAAATGCCGCCTGGCCCGGTTCTCATAATTCCATATCAATATCACATAATATGTTTCTAAACTGCAGGACATATCATATCAGATAATTATTATTTATTGATTTCCAGACTACTGACCCGCCTGTTAGGGAAAAGAAATACCATCCTGACCATTCTTATCATTTACTGATGCCCACCTTCCTGTCCCCCATTGGGGACTGATAAAAACGAGAGCGGCTGAGACCAGATGGCAATTCGCAATCCTCACCGGCTTCAGACTAGATGACCCATGGATTCCTCACCCCTCCGCCCTTCCCCTGCAAGACTCAACGGGAGCTTCTCATTGGAGCTGAGCCACGGCGGCCACATTGTCCCCTGTGGTGAAGCCCCGCCTCGCCCTCTGGTGCTTGGCGCCCCCTGCTGGCCTACACTGAAAGAGTCTGCGGCCCTTTCCAGGTGGGTCTTGGGCACCTCGCTCTCCCTGGCCGGCTCCTTCTCTGGAGCATGTCAAGAGGACTGCCTCCCCCTCCACAGGTGACCTTCTCCTCAGTGGCGAGTGTGGCACTGGACAATGTGCAGTTCAGGAACTGTGGCCCCCAAAGTACGGCTTTCTTTTCCGCCAACCAGATAGACTGCCTCTGGGCTTGGAGACTCCCCATTCACCATCTCAACTTTTCCAAGTCCCCGGAGCTGCACCCCAGGCAAGCACCCGTGCCTGCCAAGCACCTGTGTGGCCCCTGTCCGCCATTGTGATGGCACTGAGGACTGTTGCAATGAACAGGGTTGCGGTGAGCAGTTGGAGGGCATTGGGGGCCGGGGGACGTGGGCACCACCGGAAGTGGGGGAGGGTGGAAAAGGCACCCTGGGACCCCCCCACCTACCTTTCTCCCCCAGAGACCTTCCACATGAGCCCCTTCGAGGAGGGCTGGTGTGGGTAGGCAGTGGATGCCAACCAGAACCTCACCTGGGCGAGGAACTGCAGCTCCCAGGCGTCACTGTCCACAGCCCGCCCCACCCACGACCACACCACCAACAGGCCTGAAGGTGGGTGCCGGCTGCCTCCCTCGCAGGAGAGGGCACCTCGGGGCACAAGCAGAGTGCAGCGCCTCCAGGAGCTCACAGAGAACATTTATACGTGTGTGTGTGCAGGCATGATATTGACACAGGGAGAGATCATTGAAACGTAGAGATAATTTATAGGCAGAGATATACAAAGATTCCCAAAAATTTTAGGGGTATGCACACCCCTGCGTCCCCCCAGAAAAAAGCGCTGTATTTATATATGCGTGTGTGTGTGTGTGTGTGTGTGTGTGTGTGTGGTGTATGTGTGTGTGTGTCTGTATAATATATAATATATACGGATATATATACATCCATAGGCAGACGGAAATCAACCATCTTGGGATAAAATGTGTGTGTCTTTATAGATGACACAGAATCATAGAATTCTAGAACTGCAGAGTTGGAAGGGACACCTCGGGTCATCTAGGCAGGAATCTTTTGCCCAAATTGGGGCTCGAACCCACAACCCTAAGAGGAGAAACCCAGCCAGATGGATGGGGTATAAATTATTATTATTATTATTATTATTATTATTATTATTATTATTACTATTACTATTATTATTACTATTATTATTATTATTACTATTACTATTATTATTACTATTATTATTACTATTATTATTACTATTATTATTATTACAGTCTTGTACTCTATCAACTGAGCTATACATATATTTATAGATTTTGTGATTGTATAACAGCTTTGCAAACTTTTACGATGGGTCACAGTGATGAATAAATCTTGCCGTGCCTCAGCTCCCTCTTTTGTGCTCCTCTCTCACAGGATACTTCATCTACGTCGCCGGCACCCACCTGGGTCGAGCTGAGCTAATCCCCCGTCCCACCCCCAGCCTCATCCCCCTTCCACATGCCAGAGGCAGTCTACCTGCTTCCCTGCGATAAGAGGGCCAGTGTTATGTAGTGTAGTTTCACCCTGGGCCAACAGGGGGATACTGTATATAGTTTTCACTCAGGTCTGTAGATAGTTTTCACTCAGGTCCGCGCCAGTTATTTTAGGCGGGAACTCTGGGCTGTTGTGGTTACAATGTTGACAGCCGGCTGCTTATAAATACAGGCCGGCTGAGCTGTTCGCTGTCAGTTCTACTCCAGCTTACTAAAATAAAGAGCTACTTGAAGAAATCGCTGTGCCGGCTGCTATGTTAACCCACGACTTAACACTGGCGACGAGGATGGGATGGATGGACATCAGAGCACAGCCAGATGCGGCCAGCCTCTGAACTGAGCTGAATCACAGAGCGAAATCACTGAGCGAAATCACTGGGCAGAACCAATTCAGAGCTGACTGTTCTGGCTAGAGCACTGTGTTCCATCCATCGCCCTTCACGCCGGCATCGGAATCATGGCTTCACTTGTGCCTCTACCGCCGTTTGCGCCAGCCTCTGAATCATGGGACTCCTACCTCGCTCGGTTCGACTGCTACCTCCAAGCCAACGAGCTGACAGCAGTATCAAAGGATCGGAAGCGGGGCCTATTCCTCAGCCTCTGTGGGCCTGAGGTGTTTGAGACGGCCCGGGCGTTGGTTGCGCCTGAAGCAGTCCAGGCAACACCATGGGACACGATCCAAGAGAAGCTCCACAACCACTACGCACCAAAGCCGTCCAAGATTGCTGCCCGCCATGCGTTCTACCACCGGAACCAGGCAGAGGGGGAGTCAATCAACAACTACACCACCGCCCTGCGACAGGCTGCAATGCACTGTGAGTTCCGAGACTTAGACGATGCCCTGATGGATCGAATCGTCTGCGGGGTCCGGGACATCCATCTGCAACGGCGTCTCCTAGCCAAGCCAGACCTCACGCTACAGAAAGCCATTGAGGAGGCTGTGGCCTCAGAAGCTGCTGAACGCTCCGCCCAGGAGATCCGCAAGTCCAGCAGCCCGCGTCTTGCTAGGGAGCCAGTTCCGGTGCATCATGAAGAGGCCAGCAGTGAGGAGGATTCCTCCAGTGAAGACGATGACATGCACCAGACAAAGCGGGAGCGCAGGAAGTTCCAACAGAAGTCCAAGGGCCAACCGGAATGTGCTGGCTGCGGAGGCAACCATTCCCGTGCCAAGTGTCGATTCAGAGACGCCATCTGTAGGAAGTGTTCCAGAAGGGGCCACATCGCTAAGGTCTGCCGATCGGCTCCGTCTGACACCCCCCCTTCATCGACTCGCAAGTCCAAGTCTTCACTCCAGTCTGCCAAGGAAAGCTGTTTCGCTCTCACCAACTGCCGCTGCCCGTCTGGAACCACGATTGGCCAAACCGACTCGCCTACGCGACGCAAGCTGAACGTCACGGTGCTCATTGAAGGAGCTCCATGTGACATGGAGATCGACACCGGGTCTGCCCTGTCCATCGTGTCATGGAGCACCATCAAAAGACTGGTACCCAGAGTGTCCAAAAGGCAACTCGACTCTCACCGCGTACACCTGAGAGACTACCAGGGAAACGACATTCCCGTGGTAGGCGCTGGCCGGTTCCGGGTTCGCCTTCAAGGATTTTTCGGGCCTGCTCCGGTTGGTGGTGGTCGAAGGTCAGCGGCCAAGCCTCCTAGGGCTAGACTGGTTTGATGCCCTCGGCCTGGAAGTCACCGGCATCAACTGCATTTCTAACGCAGAGACTGAGGGTCTGGTCAAAGACTTTGCCGAGGTTTTTGACGGCACCTTGGGCCAATATACAGGTACGCCCATCTCCTTTAGCCTTGATCCACAAGTCGCCCCCATCAAGCTAAAGCCACGCCGGGTTCCCTTTGCTCTCAAGGCTAAGGTGGACGAACAACTGGACAAACTGATCGCCCAAGGAGTTTTGGAGCCGGTTGACCACGCAAAGTGGGAAACCCCCATCGTCACGCCTGTCAAGCCAGATGGGTCGGTGAGAATCTGCGCGGACTACAAGTGCACGATCAACAAGGCACTTCAGCAGCACGCTTATCCGGTTCCTGTTGTCCAACACCTGCTGCATTCCCTGGGTGAGGGTAAGGTCTTTGCTAAGCTGGACCTTGCCCAAGCCTATCAACAACTGCCAGTCGATGATGCCACTGCTGAAGCCCAGACGATCGTCACCCACCGGGGGGCATTCCGTTGCCGCCGGTTGCAGTTCGGGGTGAGTGTGGCTCCTGGCATCTTCCAAAGCCTTATGGAGCGTCTCCTGCAAGGGCTTCCGGGCGTGGTACCATATTTTGATGACGTCTTGGTGTCTGCAGACTCACACCAGCAGCTGTTCGAGCGCCTCCGTGCCGTGCTGACCAGGTTCCAGGAGGCCGGGCTCAAGGTAAAGAGGGAGAAGTGCCAGATCGCCGTGCCACAGGTAGAGTTCCTGGGCTATCTTATCGATGCCTCCGGTCTTCATCCAACCACATCCAAGATCCGCGCTATCCAGCAGGCCCCCACCCCAAAGAACAAAACGGAGTTGCAGGCATTCCTGGGGCTGCAGAACTTTTATAACATGTTCCTACCCCACAAAGCCACAGTGGCTGAGCCTCTTCACCGACTCCTTAGCACTAAGACGCCTTGGGCCTGGGGTCATCGGGAGACGGCGGCCTTCAACGCGGTCAAGGCTCTCCTTTCTTCAGACAGTGTGCTGGTACAGTACAGTGAATCCAGGCCGCTGGTCCTTGCCTGCGACGCCTCACCTTTTGGCATCGGTGCTGTCCTTAGTCACCGTTTTCCAGATGGAAGAGAAGCACCGCTCGCCTACTTTTCCAGGACACTATCTCCGACGGAACGGAATTACAGCCAGCTCGACAAGGAGGCATTGGCACTTGTGGCTGGAGTGAAGAGGTTCCATGAATACCTCTATGGCAGGACTTTTGACCTCATCACTGACCACAAGCCACTCCTGGGCCTCCTCGCCGGTGATCGTCCAACTCCACCGGTCCTCTCACCACGCATGCTGCGATGGACTGTTTTCCTGGCTGCCTACCACTACCGGCTCATCCATCGCCCGGGGAAATCGATGGGCCATGCCGACGCCCTCAGCCGTTGCCCTCTTCCAGCATTTGTGGAAGACCCGGCTCCAGCTTCATCGCTCCTTCTGATTGAGGATCTTCCGGCAGCGCCTGTATCGGCTGCCACTGTGGCCTCCGCATCTGCCCAGGATCGCACCATCAGCCGGGTGCTCAACTGGGTGTGGAGGGGGTGGCCACAAGGGCCTTTTGCATCGGAGTTCCAGCCCTTCGCAACCAGACAACATGAACTCTCAGCTCATCGCGGCTGTCTGCTGTGGGGAGACCGCGTCGTGATTCCCCAGGGACTCCGTCAGCGTGTCCTGGAGGCTCTGCACGTTGGCCACCCGGGAATTGTCAAAATGAAGGCGTTGGCTCGGTGTTACGTCTGGTGGCCTAATATGGACGATGCCATCACTGCCTGGGTGTCCGCCTGTCAAGCGTGCCAGGAGTCGAGGCCTGCACCACCGGCAGTTAAGGGACACACCTGGGAGACGCCAAAGACACCCTGGTCGAGGGTGCACATCGATCTGGCTGGCCCCTTTCACGGCCGGACCTTTATGGTAGTGGTGGACGCCTATTCCAAATGGCTGGAGGTCGCCCTGATGCCCTCCACCACTACCGAAGCTGTCATCCGGGTGCTGCGAGGCCTGTTTGCAACACATGGGTGTCCTGATGTCCTTGTCTCTGACAACGGACCGCAGTTCACGTCAGGCACGTTTGAGCGGTATCTTTTGGGACTGGGCATCCGCCATGCCCTAACGGCACCCTTTCATCCATCCAGCAACGGGCAAGCGGAAAGAATGGTGCACTCGACAAAAGAGGCACTGGCGCGCCTGGACCGGGGAGACTGGCATGAGCGGGTCGCCGAATACTTGTTCGTGCAACACATCACCCCTCATGCGGCCACAGGGAGGAGTCCTGCTGAACTGCTTATGGGCCGCTGCCTCAGGTCACCGCTCGACCGGCTACACCCAGACTTTGCCGTGGCTGAACCCCCCGGCTGTGCCAACGCACCACGGTCATTTGTCCCAGGAACTATGTGGGGGACATCCCTTGGGTGCCAGCCACAGTAGTGGGAGTCACTGGACCTCGCTCGTACCAGGTGGCACTCGAAGACGGACGCTTGTGGCGACGGCACATAGACCAGCTTAGGCGCAGGGTTGGGGACTTGGACACTACCGAGGTGCCCCCAACTGCGCTTGCGGCTCCAGAAGAGACACGTACAGATGGCGAGGCCCCACCTACACCTCCCTCGCAAACTGCCAGCGTGGAGCCGAACCAAGCCGTTTCAGAACAGACTCAGACCACTCCACTTGCGGAGGCTCCACCCACAGCAGCGGATCCAGGGGAGTTGGTTCCAACGCCACCTAGGGTCGCACCACAGCCTCAGCGAGAACTGTGTGGCCCTCCGGACTTGGCTACCAGTCCCCGGCGGTCTGGCAGAGTTTCCAAGCGCCCAACTTATTTAAAGGACTATGTTGTTGGACAGGTATCACTGTTGGTCTAAGTATGGGAAATGTAACCGATATGCTTTTGTGCCTAATTGAACCATTACGCGTAGTGCTGTATATAAGGAAACCATTACGATTGTAACTAACGCCTTATCTCGGTGGGGAGGGGTGTTATGTAGTGTAGTTTCACCCTGGGCCAACAGGGGGATACTGTATATAGTTTTCACTCAGGTCTGTAGATAGTTTTCACTCAGGTCCGCGCCAGTTATTTTAGGCGGGAACTCTGGGCTGTTGTGGTTACAATGTTGACAGCCGGCTGCCTATAAATACAGGCCGGCTGAGCTGTTCACTGTCAGTTCTACTCCAGCTTACTAAAATAAAGAGCTACTTGAAGAAATCGCTGTGCCGGCTGCTATGTTAACCCACGACTTAACAGCCAGGGCAATCTATCTGCTATCCTGTGCTAAGAGGCTCCTACTATATTTCAGTTGAACCTCCAGGGTCAGGAGCACTCTTCCTGCCTCCCTGTGATAAGCGCTGGAGTCCCCAGGGCCAGACGCAGCCTACCTTTGTGAATTCCATGCCTTGCCATGAACTAACCGCTTTGCATTCGCAGGACCAGGTCCGGATCGTGGAGCTGCCCGTCGGCGCGCCAACAGACTAGCCCCTTTCTCCCCAGAAGGATACCTGCCTTGCTGGTGGGTTGGACTGGATGACCCTCCGATCCCTTTCTGACTGGGCACGATTTCTCTGGACGCGCCGAAGGCGGACGACACAAAACAAAGGAGAAAAGCGTGGTGTTATTTCCGTAGCCGCTCTCGTCTTCCGTGAAATAAAACGGGATTTCATCCCCCAAAAATGGTGTCGGGGTGTCTGTGCACGAACAGGGCTCAGAGAGTTTGGGACGGAGGCGGGGGGGGGGGGGGGAACAGCCTGCTCCCGGGGCCGAGGAAGAGATCCGTCTTGGTCCCTGGTTCGTGGGGGACTGGACTGGATGCCTCTTGGGGTCCCGGCTCTATCTTTTGGGTGGAGATTCCTGCATTTCAGGGGTCAGACTAGATGCCCCTGGGGGATCCCATTTTTCCATTTCAGGGTATCCTAATAGATTCTTCTCGGGATCCCATTTCCCCATTTCATTGGCTGCGAAGCCCCCGCGCGGTACGATGCCTCTCCCATCCACCAGGCGTCGCTGCGGGCTGCGCTATGCTTCGTCACCCCGTCCTTTCCGACCCGGATATATAACCTCCGGCCGGCAGAAGTGCTCTCCTTTTGCGTCGAGAGCCCGCAGCCATGGTGAGTGCTTAGGGTATGGGTCGGTGGAGCGATCTGTCGCCGTCGGAGGCGGTGGGGCTGGGGGCGCGGGAGACGCCGCTCTTCCGTGGGGCGGGGAAACGGAGGCGCCGCGTCTGGGCTCTCTCGGTCTTGGGGGGTGTGGGAGCCTGCGCAGTGCGGGCCGCAGGGAATCAGGCCGCCGGCCAGACATGCCCTCTAAACCAGTCTTTCTCAACCTGTGAGTCCCCAGATGTTGTTGGATTACAACTCCCATCACCCCTAGCTAGCAAGGCCAGAGCTCAGGGATGATTGGAGTTGTAGTCCAACAACATCTGGGGAAAGCGATCGCTTGGGAAGGGGCCGGGGGAACTTCCTGCCACTGGACTGGGGTGCAGGAGCGGGGCTGGGGGGGTTGCCCTAAGGGAGAAGGGAACCTAAGGATGTTCGACTAGAAACTAATTGGGAATAAATTAAAATGGCGATTACTGAAGAGCTGGGGGTGGATTCATAGAACAGGGGCGGCTGGAAGGGGCCCGAGGGTCATCTAGTGCAGCCCACCGCCTTGCGAGAATGATCTGCTTAAACATCTGGGCTGATTCGAACCCACGCCTTTGCCTGCTTTCGCCCCCTCAGGCTCGAGGACCCAAGAAGCACCTGAAACGGGTGGCAGCCCCCAAACACTGGATGCTGGACAAGTTGACGGGAGTCTTTGCAAGTATCTTTTTGTAATTACCTTTTACAAGCCTTTTTAAAAGGGGAGCCTTGCACTTCAGGCGTTAGTTTGCACCTGGGCTTCGTTTTACCTTCTTTATTAAACACCTTACCCTTAATCCCCCCCCCCTTATTTACATATTCAATTCCCTGTGGTTGTTTATTAAATCTTTAATTTTCTTGTGGTTTCTTATTAAATCCTGCCGTTCATCCCAGGATAGTTTATAGCAGAAAAATGCAAAATTAGAACACAATGCATAATAACAAGTTATAGAGAAACTAACACAACATTATAGATCAAAATAACAATATGTAGAAAAATAAAGGATCTTGGGGAAGGATAAGTTAGTGAGTCGGTCGAACATTCTGACAAAACAATGAAGGGATGTAAAATAACATCTGGGAAAATGCATGAATAAAACACTAAATAAATAAATACATAGATTATTGAGCTTCCATGCCCAGTGGAAGTCTGTCGATATTTTATAAATAGATTTTTAAAAAAATAATACACATGGAAAAGCTTCCCTAGAGATGGCTGCCTTCAGATATTTTCTCACGGTTGCATCATCATAATAATAATAGCAACAAGGCCAACCGGATTCTGGGAGTTGCAGTTTCAGGTGCTCTAGGTTTGCTGCCCTGTAACCTTCCCTTTTCTTTTGGGGGTTCTAGGCGCCACGCCCATCGACGGGACCCCACAAGTTGCGCGAGTGCCTCCCGCTCGTGATTTTCCTCCGCAACAGGCTCAAATATGCCCTGACGGGCGATGAGGTCAAGAAGATCTGCATGCAGCGCTTCGTCAAGATTGATGGCAAGGTTCGCACCGACATCACCTACCCGGTGGGCTTCATGGGTGAGGCCCTAGGTTTCTAGTAGCGGGGTTTGAAATGCCCGATTTCCAGCAGTGGGACATTCTGCAGGGTGGAAAACTGGGTTTACGTGACAGTTGCACCACACTGGCATCCCACTGTAACAACCGCCCTCTCTCCCCACAGACGTGATCAGCATCGAGAAGACGGGCGAGCACTTCCGCCTGGTTTATGACACCAAGGGGCGCTTTGCCGTGCACCGCATCAGCCCCGAGGAGGCCAAGGTGAGAATTGGGGAACTCGATTTGAATCCTTCTCTTACCGAAGGTCTCAGCCTTGCTGGCTTAAGATGGACAACCAGAGGAAGGAATGATCAGTGCTCGGAGTGCTTTTGTGATTTAAATCCCTCATAAGTTAAACCAGATTCAAATCCCGTTTTTACAGAAAGACTCACCTTTCTGGTATCCTCTTAATCAGGCTTCCTCAACTTCTGCCCTCCAGATGTTTTTGGCCTACAACTCCCATGATCACTAGATAGCAGGACCAGTGGTCAGGGGTGATGGGAATTGTAGTCTCAGAAACATCTAGAGGGGCAAGGTTGAGGGAGCCTTTTCTTAATATTGACAAAAGGACTGATTTCTCCCATTCCTCCCGGCAGTACAAGCTGTGCAAGGTGCGCCGCATCCTGGTGGGCACCAAGGGCACCCCCCGCCTGGTGACGCACGACGCCCGCACCATCCGCTATCCGGACCCCCTGGTCAAGGTCAACGACACCGTCCAGGTCGACCTGCAGACGGGCAAGATCACCAACTTCATCAAGTTTGACACAGGTAGCGGTTCCTCTGAGCGCGTCGAGAGCGCTGAAATCCTTCCCCAATGGGGGGAGACTGCCTCTGGCCCTGGAGGCTCCCTTCCAGGACACCCATATTTTTTGAAGCAGTTTTATTTTATTATTTCCATATACATGCATATGTATGTATGTATGTATGTATGTATCTATCTATCTATCTATCTATCTATCTATCTATCTATCTATCTATGTATATCTGTCCCCCCTGCCAGTCCCAATTCCACCTCGCAGGACCATTGTTGCCCAGACACCTTCTGACCCTTTCCCTCCCTCTTCTCTCTGACAGGCAACCTCTGCATGGTGACGGGGGGTGCCAACTTGGGGCGCATCGGGGTGATCACCAACCGCGAGAGGCACCCTGGTTCCTTTGACGTGGTCCACGTCAAGGACACCAATGGCAACAGCTTCGCCACCAGACTCTCCAACATCTTCGTCATTGGCAAGGTGGGCACTGGCCATATTATTTCCATTTTTGAAATTATTTTAATTCATTTTCTCCTCTGCATTTTTTATTAAAAAAATATTTCCATTTTAAAATATACTTACTTTTATTATTCTCCTGTTTTTATTTTTCAAGGATTTGTTTCCACAGCTATTCCAAATAAATCACCACCCAATTGATTCAGTTCAGTGCCATTTCTGTTCTTGCATGTAATTTTTTTTTTTTAAGCAAGTATACTGTAATGCAAGGATATTTGTGAGGCATGACCTGATATTAACGGGGGAATGATGTGACACCAAGGAGAACCAACTTCATCAAAATAAAAAAAATCCTTCCATTAGCACCTTAGAGACCAACTAAGTTACTTTTTTAAATTTTGTTTTGAATACGGCAGACCAACACGGCTACCTACCTGTAACTACGATCTCATCAAGTTCGGGGTTCTCCTGAGCACGTTAAGAGTGCACTGAGTCCCTTTGGGGCGTGAAATTTGGATTTGGTTTAAATTGCACTCAGTTTGTTTCAATGAGAGTGCAGGTTGAAAAAGATTGGGATAATCAATCCAATAATAATAAGTGCCTCTTATCGCTCCTTCCAGGGCAACAAGCCGTGGATCTCGCTGCCTCGCGGGAAAGGCATCCGCCTCACTATCGCCGAGGAGCGAGACAAGCGGCTGGCGGCCAAACAGAGCAGCGGATGAAGACGTGTGCAGAGGAATGAGGAAAGCAGAATTATTTTTCACCAATAAAAGCATCTTGCAATGTGGCTCTGGGGCTCCTCTTGAGTGGCTTTATTCTTATTTCCGCCTGGAAACATTTGGGGCCGGCTCCTACTTGGCCCTTGGAAAAATAATTTCAATTATTATTACAATAACGGTGGCAGGTATTATTACAAAAAATAATTGCATACAATAATGATTGCCATTATTATCGCAATAATTATCGCCGTTAGTACTACAATGATGGTTGCCATTATTGCAATAATTGCAGTTATTATTACAATAACTATTGCAGTTATTGCAACAACGAACACAGTTATTATTGCAATAATGATTGCAGCTATTATCACAAATAACGGTTGCAGTTTTTACAGTAACAAATGTAATTATTGTCGTTTAGTCATGTCTGACTCTTCATGACCCCATGGACTAGAGCACGGCAGGCACTCCTGTCTTCCACTGCCTCCCGCAGTTTGGTCAAAATGCAATTATTAGCAGCCAACAAAAAGGCCTTTTGAGTTACAGGGAAGGGAGCTGAATATCAAGTGACAGCCGCCGATGCCTTTTGGAGGGACTCCTTGCTCTGATCTAAATCCGAACCCGAGACCGAAATATAAGTGGCAGGCTAAATATAAGTGGCATTTCCAGGGCATTTCTCCTGACTAGCTGACTGCCTATTCTATGGTGCAGTTCCTGCATTTCAGCGGGTTGAGATAGATGAACCTTGAGTCCCATCTCTGCCCATCATGGTGGGTTATTGCTTTCTTACTGTTAAGAAGGAAGGAATAAGAAAGCCATACAATACTAAGAAGAAAGGAGCAGTAAGAAGAAAGCATTATTATTGCTTTTTTTAAAATAATAATAAAAGCAATAATAAGGCTTTCTTATTGTTCCTTCTTAGTGCTGCTTTCTTATTGCTTCCTTCTTAACAATAAGAAAGCAATAATAAGAAAAAAGTAATAATAAAGCAATAAGTGTTATTGCTTATGAAGAAAGGAAGAAAATGTGAAGGGCTCTTAAAGCCCTCCACGGCCTAGGACCCTCGTACCTATGGGACCGCCTCTCCTGGTATGCCCCATGGAGGACCTTAAGGTCCATATATAGCAACACGCTAGAGGTCCCGGGCCCTAAGGAAGTTAGATTAGCCTCAACCAGAGCCAGGGCCTTCTCAACACTGGCTCCAGCCTGGTGGAATGCTTTGACTCTTGAGACCAGGGCCCTGCGGGATCTGATCTCTTTCCGCAGGGCCTGGCCTTTGGCTCAGAATCAGTTTGATTCCCTCCCCCTTTTTCTTTTTCCTTTCTCCCCCTATGATGAGATTGCTCCCTAATTGTTTTAATGTTGTATCTTAATCTTTTAAATTGTATTTTCATCAACTTGTTTTTATTACAGTGGTGCCTCGCAAGACGAAATTAATTCGTTCCGCAAGTCTCTTCGTCTTGCGAGTTTTTCGTCTTGCGATGCACGGTTTCCCATAGGAATGCATTGAAAATCAATTAATGCGTTCCTAGGGAAACCGCCTTCAGACCAGGTCCGGGGACAGTCTGTCCCCGGACCTCTTCTGAAGGCTGGGGGGGGGGGACAAGGGCTTTTCTTCCCACCCCCAGCATTTTAAAAAACCCGGGACAGCGGAGGACTTCTCCGCTGTCCGGGCGATCTTAAAATGCTGGCGGGCGGCATTTTAAAATCGCCCTGGGACAGCGGAGGACTTCTCCGCTGTCCGGGGCAATTTAAAAGCCCCTGGGAAGGCAGGCAGGGGGGACAAAGACTTTTGCCCCCCGCCAGCCTTCAGAAGAGGTCCTGGACCTGGACCTCTTCTGAAGGCGGGCGGGGGGTGAAAGTCTTTGCTCCCCCCCGCCTGCCTTCAAAAGCCCTCCGGGACAGCGGAGAAACGCGCTGTGTTTCTCCGCTCTCCCGGGAAGGCAGGCAGGGGGGAACAAAGACTTTCGCCCGCCTTCAGAAGGTGTTCCCGCCCCGCCGCCCGGCTTCGGAGCATCGTTCCAAAGCCCGGCGGCGGCGGGAGGAGGCGTTCCCGCCCCACCGCCCGGCTTCGGAGGAGGTCCGAGGACAGTGGGGAAGACGCGCTGCGCTTCCCCGCTGTCCCGGATATTTCCCTATGGGCTGTCGTCTTGCGAAGCAAGCCCATAGGGAAATTCGTCTTGCGAAGCGCCTCCAAATCGGAAAACCCTTTCGTCTAGCGGGTTTTCCGTCTTGCGAGGCGTTCGTCTTGCGAGGTACCACTGTATTGGTTGTTAGCCTCCCTGAACCCGGTCTTGGCTGGGGAGGGTGGGGTATAAATAAAAATTTAGTAGTAGTAGTAGTAGTATCAGTAAGAAGGAAAGAAGAAAAAGAAAACAAAGCAAAAAGAAAAATTGTTTATTAAGAAGAAAGCAATACTAATAATAAAGCAACTTAAGAAGAAAATAATAAAAAGAGGAAGAAAGTGTTATTATGATTGTTATAATTATTAGGAAGAAAGCAATAATAACAAATAAAAACTAGTAAGAAAACACGAAGGAGTAGACGCAGTTCCTTCTCTGCCCGCAAGGGGGAACGCCTTTCCCGAAACGCTTCAGGCCAAACCGCTCAGTATAATAGGAGCTATCCGGAGACGCCGGGTGCAGGTCCTGGCAGGGCCCTAGTCCACACCCCGATGGGCGGGGCGGAGGTGAGGATTCGGCGCAGAAGCCCCGCTTCTGGTGGAGCGGCTCCCGGGGATCAGTCTGAGCCCCGGTTTTTTTTTTGGTAAGGGTTTCGGTCTCTTGGGCTACCGCGCTGCCAGGGTCGGCAAGAGGCGCTTTAACCCCTTTTCTGCTGGGCAGTGTCGTATAGAGCGGGTGGATCGGGAGTTCGGTGTCTGCAGAGGAGGGGTTAAGTAGGCGGGGCCAGGAGAGGTTGGTTACGTTGGCGCACCAGCTGGGCTCCAGAGCAGCTTGAGAGTCATGCGGAGCAGGAGCAATTCTGGGGTCCGCTTGGACGGCTATGCCCGCCTCGTTCAGAAAACGATCCTCGGGCACCAGGTCAGGCAGGCGGAGGTTCAACGGATGGAGCGGAGCGTAGGGTTTGGGGTGTAGGCGGGCAGGTGGGAGTTCAACAGGTGGTGCAGCGAACAGCTTTTTTGCCTTGAATGCAGGCGTGGAAATGTTCGGCCTGAAAGCCAGCGGAAGTTCAACAGGTGGGTGGGTTTTTTGCAGGGAGGCAGGCGGGAATTCAATAGGCGGAGCTTTTTTGCAGGCAAGAAGGAGTTCAACAGGTAGAGCGGAGGACGGGTCTTTTTTGTATGGCGGGCAGGCATAGAAATAGGCAGGCGTAAGTTCAACAGGTGGGCGGGGCTTTTGGGCAAGTGGGAGTTAAACAGGCGATGCGGCAAACGGGGCTTTTTTGCATTTAATGCAGGCATAGAAATGTTCGGGGTGCAGGCCGGAAGTTCAGCAGGTGGGTGGGTTTTTTGCAGGCAGGCGGGAGCCCAACAGATGAAGCAGTGGATGGGGGTTGGAATGGAAATGTCCAGAACGCAGGCAGGCTGAAGTTCAACAGGTGGAACTATGGGTGAGGTTTTTTGCAGTGCATGAAGCCATGGAAATGTTCTGCATGGAGGCAGGCAGAAATTCAACAGGCGGAGCAGCAGATGGGGCATTTTCTAGGACAAGTAGGCAGGCGGGAGTTACAGGTAGAGCAGCGGATGAGGGATTTTTCAGGGTGTGCAGGCAGGTGGGAGTTCAACAGGTGCAGCAACAGATGAGGCTTTTTCAAGTATGGGCAGGCATGGGTATGTTCAGCACACAGGCAGGCAGAAGTTCAAGAGCTGGAGCAGCAGATGGGGCATTTTCTAGGGTGAGTAGGCAGACGGGAGTTAAACAGGTTTAGCAGTGGATGGCTTTTTTTGCTGGGCGTAAACATATGGAAATGTTCAGCACATATGCAGGTGGACGTTTAACAGGTGAAGTGGCATATGAGGGCTTTTTCAGGGTTTGCACACAGACGGGAGTTCAACAGGTGGAGTGGCGGACAGGGCTTTTTGCATTGTGTGAGGGCAGGTGGGTGGTCATCCGGTGGAGCAGTGGATGGGGCCTTTTTGCAGGGCGGGAAGACTTTGGAAATGTTCAGCATGCAGGCAGGCAGGCGGATGTTCAACAGGCAGAGCAGTGGGTGACAGGTATGGAAATGCTCAGCGTGCAGGCAGATGGGAGTTTGACAGGTGGAGCGGCAGACTAGGGCTTTTTGCAGTGCATGAAGCCATGGAAATGTTCAACAGGCAGACAGAATTTCAACGGGTGGAGCTGCGGATGGGGCATTTTCAAGGATGAGTAAGCAGGCAGGATTTACAAGTGGAGAGGTGGATGAGGGAAATATCAGGATGTGCAGGCAGATGGGAGTTCAACAGGTGGAGCGACAGATGAGGCTTTTTGCAGGGCTTATGGGCATGGAAATGTTCCGCACGTTCAACAGGCGGAGTGGCAAAGACGGGCTTTTTGCAGGATGGGAAGGCATGGGAATGTTCAGCATGGAAGCAGTTGGACAGCACTTTTTGCAGGACATGAAGGAATGTTCAGCACCTAGGCAGACCAAAGTTTAACAGGTGGAGCAGCAAACGAACGGCCTTTTGCATTGTGTGAAGGCATGGAAATGTTCAGCAGGCAGGCAGGAGTTCAAGTCAGAGCAGCAGACAGTGGCTTTTTGTACGACGGGCAGGCATGGAAATGTCCGGCACCCAAGCAGTTGAAGTTCAACAGGCGGAGCAGTAGGTTTTTTTTAAAGGGTTTGAAGGCATGGAAATGTCTGGTAGGCAGGCAGATATTCAACAGGGCTTTTTACAGGGTGTGCAAGCAGGCAGGTGTTCAACAGGCCCATCTCTCTGCAGAACCCCGTGACGGGCCTGCTGCCA
This sequence comes from Podarcis liolepis, assembly GCF_965112155.1. Classification (NCBI taxonomy): domain Eukaryota; kingdom Metazoa; phylum Chordata; class Lepidosauria; order Squamata; family Lacertidae; genus Podarcis; species Podarcis liolepis. The sequence continues at coordinate 74,279 of NC_139570.1, forward strand.
GCCAGCGCTGACCACCCGGACGCCTGGGTCCGCGACAATGTCTACAGCGTCCTGGCAGTTTGGGCGCTGGGATTGGCTTACCGCAAGAATGCTGACCGCGACGAGGACAAGGCCAAGGCGTATGAGCTGGAGCAGGTAACTAGGGCAAAGTTGGAAAATAATATAAAATAATATAAAATAATATAAAATAAAATAGGGAGGGAAAGAAATTAAAAGAAAAGAAAAGAAAAAAAGAAAATAAATAAATTGAAAGGAAAGGAAAGAAATTAAGATAAAGGAAATGAAAAGAAAATAACATGGAAAGGAAAGAAATTAAATGAAAAGAAAAAAAGAAAAGAAAACAGAAAAACAGAAAAAAATAGAAATTAAAAGAAAAGAGAAAAATGAAATAATGTAATGTAATAAAGTCCAATAAGATAGAAATGGAATATAATAATTAAGTAAAAATAACAAAAAATAATAATAAAATACAATAATAAATACAATAATAAATTAAATTAGGAAGAGAGAAATGGAAAGAAAATTAAAAGAAAAGAAAAATACAATACAATAAGATAGAACACAATAACAAAGTGAAAATGAAATGAAATTCAAAATAATATTTTCCAAGGCGCCGAGCATATTGCTAGGCTGCCACCCCTCTGGCCTGAAGGCTTCCTGGTGGGTAAAGAACTCGCACCCACAACCCAAAAACCCATTCCCCAAAAGACTGGCTCCCCCCCCCCGACCCTGGGGTGGGGAAGCACCCTTCTTGGGAATCCTCTTTTGGGTCCTCCTTGCTGGCAATACATCTCCCTACCTCGCGCTGTAACCTGAGAGCCGCAGCGCCACTCAGCCGGGGCAGCTGTTTTCGGCCTGTCCTGACATGACCCCGGGGCGGGGGTGGGGGCGAGATCGAAACCCGATTCCTAGGCCAAATGCCTGAAATGCCAAGTCGAAAAGCAGAGCAGAAAAAACGAGATACAGACAAACAAACTCCATTGGCTGCAGATCTCCAGGTCGGCAATTCGACCCCTGGCCTCAGGCCTGGGTTGGAGGAGCTTTGGGGTTGTTCGTCCTGAGTTCGAGTTTTGAGTTTACAGTGACGTTTTTCTTCTCCCCGCAGAGCGTGGTCAAGCTGATGCGAGGCCTGCTGCAGTGCATGATGAGACAGGTAGGGGATCTGGCTTGATGACCGCTAGGTGTACCTTCCCATGTTTTTGCAACATTTCCCGGATCTGATATTTGGGGTCCGGCTAAATGACCACTGGGGTGTCCCATCCCTCAATTCCCTGCCATTTTATGGACCACACAGGGAGGTTTTTCCAGCATTTCCCAGAGCTGATATTTGGGGTCAGGTTAGATGTCCCATTTTTCTTCCAGGTGGACAAAGTGGAGGCCTTTAAATATACCCAGAGCCCCCGCGATGCTCTGCATGCCAAATTCGCACCCGGAACCTGCGCCACCGTCGTTGGTGACGACCAGTGGGGTCACTTGCAACTGGACGCCACCTCCTTGTACCTCCTAATGCTGGCCCAGATGACGGCATCAGGTGAGATATTTTATTTAATTCTTTTATTTTATTTATTTATTTATTTTATTCTTTCATTCTTTTATTCTTTTATTTTATTCTGCTATTATTATTATTATTTTATTATTAATGTATTATTGTTGTTGTTGTTTTGGTTTTCTATTATTATTTTATTTATTCTGTTTTTATTATTGTTTTTTATTTTTATTATTGTTTTTTATTATTATGCTGTATATATATATATTTATATATATAGTATACTATATATACATGTATTTATAAAAAATACATTTTTCATTCTTTAATTTTATTCTATTATTACCTTTCTTTTTGCAGGGCTGCATATCGTCCACAGCCTGGATGAAGTAAACTTCGTGCAAAACCTGGTTTTCTACATAGAAGCAGCGTATAAAACGGCGGTGGGTTGGGGTGGGTGGCACCGAGTGCAGCCCCTGAGAAAAATAATCACAATAAAAATAGAAACCGATAAGAACCCATTACGATAAGAACCGTTCAGAATAACAAACCCATAACAGGAATCTGTAAAAATAACAACCCCTAATACTAACCCATAAAAAACATAACAACCATGATAATATTAAGCTGTAAGAATAATCCTTAATAAAAATAATAATCCATAAAAATAACCCATAATAACAACCCATAATAAAAATTATAAATAATAATTACCCATTAGAATAAAAGCCCCTAAGAACAACCTATTAGCATAATAAACCATAGTAGGAATCAATGAAAGTAATAACCTTTAATGCTAACACATCATAATAATAATAATTAGCCATAAGAACAACCCATAAAAATAAATCATAATAAAAATAATAGACCCTTAATCCGATCATAATAACTCCTAATAATAGCAAGAAAAATAACCCCTAATAAAAATTGTAACCCCTAATAAGAATAATATAAGAATAATACCTCATAAGAATAATAACCCATATTAGTAATCCATAAAAATAATAACCCCTAGTACTAATCCATAATGAATATAACCCATAATAACCCATCATAATAATAAGACATAAGAATAACCCATAAAATAATAAAAATAACCCATAAAATAATAACCCCTAATAATAGCAATAATAATTGCCCCTAATAAGAATAATAACCCCACAGAATAAGAAACCCCAAAGAATCACACCTAAGAAGAACCCCTAATAAAAATAATAAACGCTTGATCCGAACCCATGATTGTAATAAGTCCCTAATAATAGCAATAATAATAATATCCCCTAATAAAAACAGTCACTCCTAATAAACCACAATAATAATAACCCCTATGAGTAACAAACCTAAGAAGAATAAACCCACTAAAAAATAAAAAATTATAGGAACCCATGATCGTAATACAGTAGTACCTCAGGTTAAGAACTTAATTCGTTCTGGAGGTCCGTTCTTAACCTGAAACTGTTCTTAACCTGAAGACCACTTTAGCTAATGGGGCCTCCCGCTGCCACTGCACCGCCAGAGCACGATTTCTGTTCTCATCCTGAAGCAAAGTTCTTAACCTGAGGTACTATTTCTGGGTTAGCGGAGTCTGTAACCTGAAGCGTCTGTAACCCGAGGTACTACTGTAACTCCTAATAATATCAATAATAATAACCCCTAATAAAAATGGTCAACCAAATAAGAATAACAAACCCCTAAGAATAACAAACACCCCTCAGAATAATTCCTCATAAAAATAATAAGCCCATAATTCGAACTCAGGATCATAATAGCTGCTAGTAATAGCAATAATAAAAACAGTAGCCCCTAATACCCCCAATAATAATAATAACCCATGTTTTTTGTGGGGCAGGATTTCGGGATCTGGGAACGTGGCGACAAGACTAACCGGGGCATCACAGAGCTCAATGCCAGCTCAGTCGGCATGGCCAAGGTGAGAGGCACGGGGCGAGGCGGGATCAGGTGCCCACTCAGGGGTGCCTAAGCATGGGTGCTCATCCATGGGTGCTCTTTCTCCCTCTGCAGGCAGCCCTGGAGGCCTTGGATGAGCTGGACCTCTTCGGGGCCAACGGAAGCCCTCAATCAGTGATCCATGTGTTGTCGGACGAGGTGCAGCACTGCCTGGTACAGACCTGGGTTCGGCGGGGGGGGGGGTCGAGTTACCGAAATACTTTAATTTCTGAAAATTTTGAAAATTTACAATTTAGAAAATTCCCAAAATTAAAATCCAGAGGGTTCTAGGTAGCCTCCTCCTCAGGGTGTTTGTTTGGAACGCAGAGCTCAGAGGGCCACCCGTCCCGGATGCCTGAGACTTTTAAAATTGAAAATTGAAATTGAATAGAAATGGAAATTTTAAATGGACATTGAAACTTTACAATTTTAAATTAACAAGGAAAATGGAACAATTAAGAAAAAAATGGCATCAAACAAAATTATTAACATTAAAATTTTAAATTAACATTTAAAACTTAAAATTAACATTTAAAATTTAAAATAAAGAAAAAATAAATTAACATTTAAAATTAACATTAAAAAATTTAAATTTAAAACTAACATGGGAACTTTGAAATTGAAAACATTTAAAATTTTAAATTAACATTAACAGTTAAAAATTTTAAACTCACTTTCACAATTTGAAATTAGCCTTGAAATTTGGTGGCCCTCAGGTCTCTTCCGGCTCTGTGATTGGATCCTGCTTTCCTGGTCTCTCTTTTCTTGAGGGGGTTAGACCAGATGACCCTTCTAGGATGGTGCTCTATGATTCGTCTGCCTCTCCCCGCAGTCCATCCTCCATTCGATGCTGCCGAGGGCGTCGGCTTCTAAGGAGATTGACGCCAGCCTCCTGTCCATCATCTCGTACCCAGCCTTTGCCGTCGAGGACGCTGAGGTGGTGGAGAAAACCAAGCAGGAAATCATCGACAAGCTGCAGGCAAAAATTTTCAAAAAATATTCCATTTCCTGGGGGAATAAAAAAGATTCAAAGAATTTTTGGGGGGGGGAATGATTTTCAGAAAAGATTCAGAGTTTTTTTTTTGGAATGGCCGAAATCATTTGGAAACAATAAGGATTTCTCAAAACAATTAATTCTTTTCAGGCAAAAAAAGCATTCAAAGAAAATGAAAAATTCTCCCCCCAAAAATCAAAGAATTTTTCAGGGGGGAAATTGGGGGAAGTCAGATTTTTTTGGGGGGGGAGATGTAATGTTTTAAAGAAAAAAAACACAAATAAAACAAATAATTTTTTAATTTTTTCTTTAAAAATTAATCATTTTCTCATTTCTTTTTTAAAAAGTCACATTGGGAAAAATCAGTAAAAATTATTTGTAAAGCAGTTTCCCCTTCCTCCTCTTCCAAAGGGTCGCTACGGTTGTTGCCGGTTCCTCCGCGATGGCTACCGGACTCCCAAAGAGGTGAGTTTTGTTCTGTTCTGTTTTGTTTTGTTATTTTATATGTTTTTCAATTTTAATTTTGTTTGTTTGTTTTTAGTTTTTATTTTATTTGTTCATTTCATTTTTATATTCATTTCTTTACTTTAACTTATTTATTTTCTTATTTTCCCAGGACCCCCAACGCCTCTACTACGAACCCTCCGAGCTGAAGCTTTTCGAGAGTATCGAGTGCGAGTGGCCACTCTTTTGGACCTACCTGCTGATTGATGGAATCTTTCGCGGCAATGACGAGCAGGTTGGGGGGGGGGCTTTGATGACCCGGGTTGGGTTCAGGGTTCAAATTCCGATTCCCTGATTGATGCATCTGTCCAAAGGTCCAGGAGTACCGGGAAGCCCTGGAAGGCATCCTCATCAAGGGGAAGGACGGGATCCGCTTGATCCCAGAACTCTACAGCGTCCCATCGGACAAGGTGAGCGGTTTTATTTGGGGGGGGTCTGCCGTCTGGATTCCCATTTCTAGAACCCGCAACCTTCTCTCCCTGCAGGTCGACGAGGAATGCCAAAACCCTCACACGGTGGACCGGGTTCCGATGGGGAAGCTGCCGTTGATGTGGGGCCAGTCCTTGTACATCTTGGGGTGCCTCCTTTCTGAGGTGAGCACCCTTGGGTGCCCGGGGTCCCAGGTTCAGGGTCCTGCTCTGGAATCAAACCCGTCTCCCCCCTCCTTAGGGCTTCCTGGCGCCGGGTGAAATTGATCCTCTCAACCGGCGCTTCTCGACCGTCCCCAAGCCAGACGTGGTGGTCCAAGGTAAGCCCATTCCGGGGGGGGGGGTAAAAATAAAATAAAATTATTTAATAATTTTTTGATACAAACATCAACCAATTAATTTGAATTAATTTGTTAAAATTTGGATAAAATTGTATAATTATGTTGGAAAATTAATAAAAATTTATTTGGAAAAAAAAACATCAACCACAAAAGACACATACAACAAAAACCATAATAACAATAATAACACAGTTTGACAATTCAGATTTGGATACATTGATATACCTATGACCACCTTTTTAACAATATTTCCCCGCCTCTCTCTCCTCTCCCTACTTCCCACCACTATCCGCCTTATCGCTTAAATATTCCTTCCAGATTTATTGATATTTATCCATTCTTAATTTGCACCGACATGCAATTTGTTCGTATGTAGCTAGTCTGTCCATATTATCAATCCATGTGCTCAATTGAAACTTTTTGCGGCTAGTCCAATTCATCAAAACAAGTTGTTTTGCTTCTAACATAGCACGGTACATCCATTTTTTTTGACCCCTTGAAATCTCCCATATTTCTGGAATATAATTTAGAATTAAATTCAGTTCCCCTAAATAACAATTTCTTTTTATTACTCTTGCTATAAATATCCTCACCTCGCACCAAAATGATCTTATCATCGGGCAGTTAATCAACATATGTACTAAGTTCGCATTTTTACTCCCACATCTCCAGCAGTTGTCTGCATTTGTAATTTTCTTCTGGTATAGTTTTGCTGGAGTCCAGTGGAATATTACTATTTTCTGCTGAATAAGTCTTAGTCTTAGATCCATGGAGACTATTTCTGTTGACTTGACTCCCATATATCATTTGTTATCTGTACCCCCATCTCTTTACTCCATTTTTGTCTATCATATTCTAAATCATATTTCTTCCTGTTGAGTAGGGTTTTATATAGTGCAAGTGTATTTTTGTATATATAGTGCAAGAGCTTTTTGTTTTTGTTGCACAAATTGAATCTTGTAGCAGCATGGGTGTTTCCGATGCTGCTATAGCCAAACTGCCTTTCCAACATGTGTTTCAATTGGATGTATTGCCATGGTGTTTCACTGGTTAATCCATACTTTACTTGCAGTCTTATATTCCACAAATTTTTAATTTTCATCAATTAATTGATTCAATGTCAAAATACCTTTTTTCATCCAATTTTGCCAAATTATTACTTGATTTCCAATTTTTAATTTTGGGTTGGCCTATATTGTTAGTTTCTCATGTTGATAGGGGTCATCCTTATTATTTTTATTTATATTCATCCAAATTTTTATTGGTGCTTTAATAGTCTCCAGGATAATAGGATATTTCATAAAATTGGAGCCGAGTTTAGTCCGGGAGGCTTTGACGACCCAGGTTGGGCCAGACTTGGGTTTGGGGTTTGAATTCTGATTCCTTGATTGACGCCTGTTTTGGGGTTTTCCGGGACTGGAGCGGCTCCAGATTAACTCCGGTTTCCCCACAGTATGCATCTTGGCCGAGACGGAGGGGATCCAATCGGCTTTGAGGAAGGAGGGAATTGAGGCGGAGACGGTTTCCGGCGTCTGTCCGATCCGGGTGCAACCGGCGAGGATCCTCAGCCATATCTACGCCCGATTAGGTGATGTGGAAAGGGAGCCCAGGTCATTTAGTCTGACCCCAAAAAATTACAAATTGGAGGAACAGTGGAGAAAAGGCATTCGAGTGGGATTATGGGAAATAAAATAAAAATAAAATGAGCAAGATAGAATTGGAAGAGGAGAAAGGGACTCTTGGGTCATTTAGTCTGACCCCAAAACATGTGCAGTTATTGATTCCGTTTAGAAATAAAGGGGAGGAACGGCAGAGAAAAGGTATTCGAGTGGGATTATGGGAAATAAACATAAACTGAGCAGGATAGAATCAGAAGATATGTGGGGCGCCTTTAAGGCAACATCTAAGGTGCGGGTTCGAAACCCTATAACATTTCCTTGAATGACATTTTAGGGAAGTTTTAAACAACTGATGCTTTGTTGTTGTTTAGTTGTTTAGTCGTGTCTGACTCTTCGTGACCCCATGGACCAGAGAACGCCAGGCACTCCTGTCTTCCACTGCCTTCCGCTGATATTTTAATGTATTTCTATTTTCTTTTGTTGGAGTGGCTAGGGAAACCCAGCCAGATGGGCAGGGAGTAAATAATAATATTATTATTATATTATTATTATTATTATTATTATTATTATTATTATTATTATTATTATTATTATTTATTATTATTATTTCTCCACAGGTCGTAACCAGCACATGACCCTCAGTGGGCGCCCCTTCCGCCACATGGGCGTTCTGGGCACCTCCAAGTTCTACGATATCCGGAGCACCATCTTTGCCTTCACTCCACAGGTGGGAAGTTCCCTGGCTGTCATCCAGTCCAACCCCCTTCAAATCCCCCCCCCCCCGCCCCGCAAATTTGGTGAATCAGGAGAACGCCGCCAATTAGTTTATCCTCTTAACAAAAAATCCCCAATTTGATCATAGCTGTTATTTCCCCCTCTGGGGGAAAGCACCGTTTTCCATTCTCCTCTTTCATGGATACAACGATCAAAAAAATGTTTCAATATATCCCCCCCTTCCCCTCCCCCCCCCTTGTTTACCCACCTCTCCCTCCCTCCTCACAGTTCCTTGACCAGCAGCAATTCTTCCTGGCGCTCGATAACAAAATGATCGTTGAAATGCTCCGTACGGATCTCTCTTACCTGTGCAGCCGCTGGAGGATGACAGGGCGTCCCACCATCATCTTCCCCGTCTCGCACATGATGCTTGGTGTGTCTCATGCTGTTTTAAATTTAAAATAAATTTGTAAAAAAATTAATAAATTGAAATTTCAGAAATTTCAATTGAATTTCAGAAAATTAATTTTGGAATTTTCAACTAAATTTCAATTAAATTTCTGACATTTAAAACCCTTTTGAAATTTCAGAAAGTTCAATTAAATTGCCTGAATTTTAACAAATCAACTTTTGTAGACGTTTCCCTTTTAACAATTTTTAACAACTTTGCTTCAACTTTCATACATATTGCCCTTAACAGCTCAAATTGGATCTTTATTAAAAGTCAGAAGTTTTGGCTTCCTGTTTCTGGCGGTGGGAAATGGCAGATTCCCACACGATCGGACTCCAGCCGTTCCGATAATTCAGGGCTGATATGGGGGTAATTAGCCCTGGCAGCCTCCCCAGGGCAGGGGAGGACTGTCTCGATGACCCGCGGTTTGCCCCACGGCAGGGGCACTGGGTCACGGAGCAAGGAACGGATGGACACTCCTGTGATGCCACCCCATAGCCAGAGGCATCTGTTTGGGAAAATATAAAGATTTGAAAACCAAACAGACATGCTCTGAACTGATGAAACTGGAAAAAAACCTGCAGTAAGTACAGTCTCTGGTGTAAAAGATCGAAGTTCAAAGAGATCCTCATCATGATGTTTGGGATCTGGAGGGGCTTGGTATGTTTTTTCTTCTTCTTCTAACATTAACAATTCGTTTTGCATGCCAAGCCTCATTAAGAACCTAAATTGCTCTTCAAAAAGTGAGTACAGATGGACTTTTATATGTAATTGGGACCTATTCGCAGCCACTTTTCTTTTAAGATTTGAAATGCCCGTTAAAGACGAAAACAAAGAACAAAATGGCGTCTACCCACTACGCACTTATGGAATATCTGAAATACCTCCCTGATTAAGAGAAACAGGAGCTAACTGATGGTTGGTCATAAAGACTGGAAACAATATTATATATACAACTGTTTGCAAAAAGAAGTTTTTTATTATGAGCAAGAGAAAGGGCTAAATGGATATCTGGCAGCCCCCCTTTAGGGCCCAGAGAGGGGACTGGGTGGATTCCAAAGGCCAATTGTTAACTGTCTGATATATGGCTACATTGCAAACAGTCTGCTTAAGAATAAATCAACAAGGAGTTTTAGAAGGAGGTTTCTCTCTGTTTCTTTGATAACAGCTTGACGGGAAAGATTAACGATTTGGGAGCTGCCAAAATAACAATTCTCAAAGAGTCTGGAATGGATGCAATTAAATGAAGCGGTGCGATGAAAAACAAAAACAGCTGAAAGAGTATAATATACGGACAAATCTGCACTCCATAGAAAAAAAAGTGTCTGTTTTCTGACATGAATGAGGATCCCAGAGCCAGAGACAAAACGTGGAGGATAAAATCGCGATATGGAATTATGAAAACCACTGATGATGATGAGAGGCAGGACTATGATGTTGAAAACACTTCAGAATTCAGACCGTGGGAAGCCAAAACAAAAATTATTACAATTTGGAAGACAATTGGAAATTTTTTATTTTAGATTTTTTGGTTTTTTGGATTTGATATGTTAATTGGATGTTCTTATTGGAAAATTAATAAACGCTTAAAAAAAAAGTTAGACGTTTAAAGAAATTCACTTCAACTTTGATACGTATTTCACTTAACAGCTTGACTTTAATTCGTATTACATTTCAGAAATTTTAACAAATCAATGCATCTTTCCCTTAATCTTTTGACTTCCATATTTTTTGAAATTTCAATTTCAGGAATTTATTAAATGTTATAAATCTTAACAAATTCAACTTTAGTCCGCATTTCCCTTAACAGTTTGTCTTGAATTTTTATGACATTTCAGAAATGTTAACAAATCAATGCGCATTTCACTTAACTTTTTGACCTACTTTTTTCTAACTTTTCAGGTCTTTACCGTATTTTTCGCCCCATAAGACGCACCGGACCATAAGACGCACCTAGATTTTTGGGGGGGAAATAAAGGGGGGGAAAATTATTTTTCCCCCCCCAGGTGCGCTGCGCTACACCAGGAGCTTGGGGCGTGCGGAGCTCAGCGCGCCCCAAGCTTCTGCGTGCCGGCAAGGTCTCCGCTAGCGTGGGAGAGCCGGGCGCCTCTCCCAGGGCTAGCGGACCCCTGCGCTAATCCAGAAGCTTGGGGCAAGCTGAGGTCAGCGCGCCCCAAGCTTCTGCGTGCCGACAAGCAGTCCGCTAGCCCTGGGAGAGCCGCGGGGCTCTCCCAGGGCTAGCGGATCGCTGCGCTATACCAGGAGCTTGGGGCGTGCTGAGCTCAGCACGCCCCAAGCTTCTAGGTGCGCACAAGCAGTCCGCTGCCGCCCCAAGCCTCGCGCACCCGGCAGGAGGTCCCACCGGGTGCGCGAGGCTTGGGGCGGCAGCGGACTGCTTGCGCGCACCTAGAAGCTTGGGGCGTGCTGAGCTCAGCGCGCCCCAAGCTTCTGCATGCGCGCAAGCAGTCCGCTAGTCTTGGGAGAGCCGCAGGGCTCTCCCAGGGCTAGCGGATCGCTGCGCTACACCAGGAGCTTGGGGCGTGCTGAGCTCAGCACGCCCCAAGCTTCTAGATGCGCACAAGCAGTCCGCTGCCGCCCCAAGCCTCGCGCACCCGGCAGGAGGTCCCACCGGGTGCGCGAGGCTTGCAGACACTCGCCCGAAGCAGGGGGAGCCCTCCCGAGGGCTTCCCGTGCTTCGGGCGACAGGCTGCCGCCCCAAGCCTCACGCACCCGGTGGGACCTCCTGCCGGGCGCACGAGGCTTGCAGGCATTCGCCCCATAAGACGCACCCCGATTTCCCCTTCATTTTTGGAGGGGAAAAAGTGCATCTTATGGGGTGAAAAATACGGTAAATTTCAAAAATTTATTAAATATCATACTTTTTAACAAATTAACTTGAACTTTCCTTCAACTTTCTCTCAACCTGTTGACTTCCTTTAAAAAATATAATTCAGAAATTCCACTGAATTTCAGGGATTGATTTGACTTGAGTTTTCATGGCCACACTTTTATGCTGCTTATTTCGATCTCGTTCTTCTCTCTTCTATTCTGATGGCTGCCTTTTCCCATCCTAACTTCTCTCTCCTTCCCTTTCTTCCCTTTTCATTCCTTTCTTCCGCCTGGCCAGATGACAGTGGTGATGGCATCCACCCGGCCGTTTTTGCCATGCTGCGGAAATTGCAGGACGGATATTTCGGAGGAGCGAGGTGAGGATTGCAGGAATCGTTTAATGCTGTCAGATGGGAGGCATCCAAATAATTAAATTATTATTATCGTTATCATTATCAGCCCAACAGAAGAATCTGGCTCTGGGTTGAATTATCTATGGGAAGCTTTTGCCAGTATTTCATTCTTAGGATGGTCGATTTCGGAGGGATCCCTCGGGGGTCACCTATGATTCTCTGATCCTTGCAGGATCCAGACCGGTCGCCTGTTGGACTTCCTCACCACCTCGTGCCACTCCCACCTAAGTTTCATGGATGCTGGGCCGGATGGTAAGCCCTTGCTGTGTTCCCATGCCGCAGCTTTTTTGAAGCCATCCTGGCTTGTGATTCGAACCCAGAACGATCAGAGGGCATTGGTGGCTTGAACCCGGAACATACCTTCCGGACGTCCCTCTTTGCAATCGCTCGCTCGGACTGGAGACGAACCTTATTGTTCTGATCGCAGACTTAAAAGCATCCCAGTCAGAGTGCTGTCCCATGTCATCGGCGAAAAGCCGGAGGGGATGGAATAGGACATCCCCATTTTTGGCAAAGGGTTCAAATCCGGACCTTCTGGGCTACACAGACACTGCCTTAAAGGTGTCCCAGATCCCATCGGAGAGATGTCAGAAGGGATGGTAGGATGTCCCCTCTTTTCACAGAGAAACATCACCCCTCCCTCTTTTCCAGCGGACATCTGTGACGAGGTGGCCCAATACCTGGACCATCTCCTCCAACAGGCGGCTCCCAAGGCCCACCTCCCGCCCGTGGGTCAGAAAGCCGGCTTGCACCGCTTCCGGGCAGCGGTGCGCACCACCCAGGACCTGGTGTCTCTGCGGTCGAAGGCGAAGGAGCTCCACGTGGAGAGTAAGTATGGCCTCCCAGAAGCGGGTCAGACTGGATGGCCTCTGGGTTCCAGCCCAACCGTTCCACCTTCTCCTTGCAGACATCGACATGTACATCCCTTCCAGCCTCTTCCAGGAGTCACGCCACTCAGTCCACCTTCTGGGGTCGCCGCCAGATGGCAAGGTGAGTAGGCAGTTCTGATTGGGTTTGGGGGTGGGAAAAGCCATGCAAGAGGGAGAGCTTTTCAATTCTGCAGAAAACACTCGTTTCTCAAAGCCAACCCATAGAAGGTAAAAATCCCTTTCCCCCTCCCTTTCTTTAAAGCCACGTAAGAGGGAGGGCTTTGCCCTCCTGCCCTAACCTCCCATTTCTTGAAGCCCATTGGGAGCGAGGCTTTTCCCTCACAATGCCAGACTCCCATTTCTCAAAGCCAAGCCAGAGGGAAGGTTTCTTTCTTTCCCTTTTTTAAAAGCTACATAAGAGGGAGGGCGTTTTCCCATTCCATTTTGAGACCCCTCATAGTGGGTTTTGCTGGGTGACATTTGGGGTGCCTCCTCACTTAACCAGCCTCCCTCCCTGCCCCCAGACGTCTTTCCCCGCCGAGGCGGACCTCCCAAAAGATGCCGACGGAAACGTGGACTGCCGGTCATTGGTGGATCAGCTCCGGGCTTGCGCCACCCTGCAGGATCAGGCCAACTGCCTATCCATATTGTACAGCCTCAAGTAGGAACTAAAGTTTTCTTCCATTGGCGTTTCCTTCATGAGAACTTCGGGCCTCGGTGAATTGATTAAATCTGTATATCGCCCTGCGTTGCGGGGAGTTAGACTGGATGACCCCGGGTCCTTTCTCTGGGATTTAAGACCACTTGCACAGGATCCCTTCTCTCTTCCCTCCTTCCTTATTTTATATTATTGTTTCCCATAATCTTTCCCATAATCCCACTCAAATGCTATTTCTCTGCCATTCTTGGCTTTTAAGATGGTGTTGGACTGGATGACCTTCTGGGGTCCCCTTCCGACTTGGACACTTCCTTTTAGGGGTCCCGATTGGGAGACGGAGCTATATGGTGAGGCGGGAGCCACCGTGGGTGACCTCCTCACGGAGCTGTATTCGAAAGCTGGCACCGCTCGGCAGTGGGGCTTGATCCGCTACATTTCCGGTGTCCTGAGAAAGAAGGCGGAAGCTTTAGATGAGGTTGGGATATTTTGAAAAAATATTAAAATTTTGAAGAAAAAATAGGGTTCTGGGCAGCCTCCTTTTGGGAAGAGTTCAAGGGGGTCAATGTAGATGAGAAGGTGCCCTTTTCTCTCCCCAGGCCTGTACCAGCCTCCTGTCACACCAGAAGCACCTCACCGTGGGCCTCCCCCCGGAGCCTCGCGAACGGACCATCTCAGCGTGAGTTTTTGGGGTCACCACTCGATTCCAGCACTGGGCCATTCCAACATGGAGGCAATCGGGGGGGCAATCCCAACTGGGGAGATAATCGGGGGCAAAATGGGGGGTATCTGGACCTCCAGAAGGGTTCAAACCCATGTCTCTTGCACCAGGGGCACGTTGGCCTTAGTCCCAGTATCCTTACTGGGAGCGGGAGGATGGGCTCATTTTTAATTTCCTAGGTTAATCAATCAATCAATTAATTATTTTGATTTTCTTGCATTCTCGTACAAAAGTCATCTCTCCTTTCAGAGACTTAATTTAATTTAATTTAACTTAAAGCTTTTTAATTTGCTGGTACAGGCCAACTGAAAATGGGCCATGACATGTAGAATAATAAAGGTATGAATTTATTGTTATTACTGATTGAATTTTTAAATTTAATATTAATTTTAAATTATAAATTATTGTCATTTTTTCATTTTCATTTTAATTGATTTAAATTTAATGCTAATTTTGTTTTAAATTACTAATAAAATTTCTAAATTTAAGTACAATCCAAATTCATTTTGCTTAAAATTTTGAAATTTTAATAATAATAATAATAATAATAATTTTTTCTTATACCCCACCCTCCCCAGCCAAGGCCGGGCTCAGAGCGGCTTACAAGCAATAATAAAAACAAGTTGAATGATTACAACTTAAAAACAAAATGATTATTATTGAATGTTTACATTTACATTTAACTTGAATTTAAATTCTACATTTAAATTTTCAAATTAAAGTGGTTAGGTATTAAATATTTAAATTCAATTTCAGATTTAAATTAAATGTAAGCTTAAATTTTTTGACTTACCATAATGCCTTATTTTTAAAATTTAAATATTTACTTTCCATAAATTTAAATCATTTAAATTAAATTAATTTTTTTAGATTTGCCAATTTAAGTTCAGATTTAAATTAAATGTAAGCTTAAAATTTTTAACTTAGTATTATCACTTTTTTAAAATTATTCTTAATTTCCGTAAATTAAATTATTTAAATTTAAATTATGATCCTTATTAAATTTGTCATCGAAATGTTGCGTAAAAATACAAAACAGTTGGTAGAGCTGGCGACTCTCGATCCCAGTGTCCTGGATTCAATTTTCATGTCGGGTGAGACATTATTCCCTTCATCGGGGTCAGACTACATGACTCTCGGCTTCCCAACTCTGCTGTTTTTCCCTGCTAGCCCCCTTCCGTATGAGGAGCTCACGCGCCTGATCGAGGATGCCAGTGAGGGGAACCTTAGCGTCTGCATCTTGACCCAGGTGAGTGCTGGGTGCTGGGGAGAACAGTGGCGGGGACCCCGTTTTCCAGGAACTCTGGGCACCCGGCTTTCCCGGGAACAGTGGTTTGTTCCCTGGAAATTTGCTCCCTGGGAACCATAGTCCTCCAGGAGTCGTAGTTCATTCCCTGGAGATTTACTCTCCAGGAACCGTAATCCTCTGGGAGTCGTAGTTTCTCCCTCTCTTCTGGTTCCAGGAAATTATGGTTTACCTGGCCATGTACATCCGGACGCAGCCAGCCCTCTTTGCCGAAATGTTCCGCCTCCGCATTGGGCTCATCATCCAGGTGATGGCGACCGAGCTGGCACAGTCACTGTCGTGCTCAGGTAGGCAGGAGCCTAGTCACAAGGCCACCAGTTCCATAAAATAGGCGAAATTGTCCCATATAATAGGAGAAATACGGTATTTTTCTCATATAATGGATATACGGCATTGTGCCATATAATAGGAGAAATACAGTATACCCCCTCCCTCGCATAATAGCAGATGTAGGGGATTGCTCCGTTTAATAGGAGAAATACTGTATTTTCCCCATATAATAGCAGATATATGGCATTGTCTTTCTCTGCTTCTTTCTCTTCTTCTTCCCTCTGCTTCTTTCTTTCTTTCTTTCTTTCTTTCTTTCTTTCTTTCTTTTCTTTCTTTATATTCATTCCTTCTTTCTGCTTTCTCTTCCTTTCTCTTTCTGCTCTTTCTGCCTTTCCATTTTCCTTCTTCCTCTGTTTTGTCTTCTTCCTTCCTTCATCTCCTCTCTCATTCCTTCCTTTCCCTTCCTTCCTTCCTTCCTCTACTTTCTCTTCTTTATCTCTTTCTTTCTCTTTTTTCTCTTTTTTATGTTTTTTCTTTCCCTGCATTCTCCTTTCTTCCTTTCTCATTCTTCCTTCCTCTGCATTTTATTTATTCCTCTCTTCTTTCATTCTTCTTTCTCTTCCTTCTTCCTTTCTCTTCATTCTTTGTTCTTTGTTCTTCCTACCTTTCTCGGCATTTTCTTGTTGCTTTCTCTTCTTTCTTTCTCTTCTTCCTTTATTCTTTCTTTGCTTGCTCTTCTTTATTTTCTTTCATTCTCTGCTTCTTCTGCCTTCCTTGCCCTCTTCCCTTCTTTCTTCATTTCCCCTCTCCCTCCCTCTCTCCCAGCCGACGAAGCCACGCAGACCTTGTTGAACCTCAGCCCATCAGACGTCAAAAGCCTCCTGCACCACATTCTGAGCGGAAAGGAATTTGGCGTCGAGCGCAGCGGTCAGTCCTTGCAGGGTCAGACTAGATTCCTCTGGGGGCTCCCTTCTACCCTGATCCAGCACTGAGAACCCCGCTATCTCCCTGCAGTGCGGACCGCTGACTCGGCACCAGGTGTCTCCATCCACGAAATGGCTGGCGCCACCAAAACAGAGCGTGCCGGAATCGCCCAGCTCCGGAGCAAAATCCAGCAGGGGGGTGATTGGCGCCCCACCAAGGAGACGCGTCAAGGCGGGTGGCGACGGCGACGGCGTCTCGACGGCGCCCTCAACCGGGTGCCAGTGGGCTTCTATCCGAAGGTGTGGAAGGTCCTGCAGAAGGTGAGTGCCAAATCTGGTGTGACTCCAGAACAGGATCAAATCTCCCAGATTTGAGTTTTATGAGGCCAAATATGGAGTGAATGCGAATCTCCTGGGTTTGGATCTGAAGTGTGCAAGGTCGAATCTGGTGTGTGTGCAAATCTGAGCAAGACTCTGGAGCAGGCACACATCTGAGTATGAATCCAAAGTGTGCCAGGCTGAATCTGGAGTGAATGCGGATCTCCTGAATTCGGATCCTAAGTGCATGAGGATGAATCTGGTGCTTTCGCTAGTCTCTTTGAGTCTGAATCTAGAGCAAGCACAAATCTGAGTGTGACTCTGGAGCAGGTCCTGGGTGCAAATTTGTCAAGAGGGTGACTCCATTTCCACTCTTTTCTTCCTAGTGCCACGGTCTATCCATCGGTGGCTTTGTCCTCCCGTCTTCCGCCACCCAAGAGGTAATGGCAACTTGGTTTCCCTACTGGCACATAATAGTAATACTGATGATGATGATGATGATGATGATAGAAAGATGGAAGCAGGGAGAGGCAGAGAAATTGAAAGACAGATAAAGAGAGAGAGGGAGAGAATGAGGGAAAGATGGAGACATAGAGAGATGGAGAGATTGAAAGAGAGAGAAAGATGGAAAGCTTGAGAGAGGTTGAAAGAGAAAGAAGGAAAGAGATAAGAGGGAGAGAAAAAGGGAGACAGATGGTGATGTAGAGAGAGAGAGACATCAAGAGAGAGATGGAGAGAGAGATTGAAACAGAGTTTAAAAAAGAGGGATCAAAACAGAGATGAAAAGAGCAAGAACGAGAGAGAGGAGAGTCTCCCCTGGTTTCTTTACCGTTTCCCTCTGGACACGGGTTCAAATCCTGACGCCCATTTTCCATTTTTGACAGATGACACCGGGTGAGATCAAGTTTGCCGTTGGCGTCGAGTCGGCGCTGAACAAGATCCCGCAGCCAGAATACCGGCAGCTCTGCGTGGAAACCATCTGGGTGTTGACCCTGTTGGCTGAGGTCGACTTTGATGGAGCCGGGAGGCTTGTCAGCATCGATGACATCATCAAGATGGCGGATGAAGCGTTCCGCCAGGAGCAGGTGAGGGCGGGCACCCTTGGGTGGGGCAGTTGATTGATCACCCAAGCCCCACAGCACCATTCCCAGGGAAACAGAGCAGCGTTGCTTGCAAAATTGGTGTTAGAAGTGGGATCACGGCGCCAAACGGCGACATCTCACCCGTATTTTGGGCCGATTGTCTTTATTGATTTTCTGCACCTGTTTGGGATGATTTATTGATCGATCACCCGGCCCCACAGCATAGTTCCTGGGGAAACGGAGCAGCTAAGCTGGTTACATTGGTGTCAAAAATGAAATCATGGCACAGATTTCTGCTCTCTGGCCTTGACTCTTGTCTCCTCTTTCCTTTTTTGCACCAAATGCAGAAAGTCCTGGGTGCAGATGACGCCATGTTGGAGAGGGACCCCGCCACAGGCATCTGCACCTTGCTCTATGACAGCGCCCCCAGCGGGCGCTTTGGCACCATGACTTACCTGTCCAAAGTGGCCATCACCTACCTGCAGGAGTTCCTCCCCGAAGCCGGCTGCAGCATGCAGTAGCCAAGAACGAACAAATCTCTCAATAGTCTTTCTATCTTGCCTTTGCCTTGCAAATTATATGCAAATTAGGTTTCCCAACACAATTAAAGGGAGTTTTTTATTCAGGGAGGGAAGATTTTTCAAGGCTGTGTGGCATTGGAAGGCTTGAAATTATGAAAAGTATGGTTTTAATTGTTGAATTTTAAAAATCATTTACCCGGTAATCATTTCAATGATTTTTAAATTTAACAATTATTTAATCATTTCAATTATCAATTTGAAAAATGATTTAATCATTTCAATGTTTGTTAAATTTAAAAATTATGTAATCATTTCTATAATTTTAAAGTTTAAAGATTATTTAATTTGAATGATTTAAATAAATGCATGGGTTTTTAATTTTTTTTAATTACATCAATCCTTTAATTATTCAAAGTATTTAATCATTTTAATAATTCTTAAACATAATAATTTAAATGATTATTAAAAATCAAAAATACCATGCGCCCAAGGAAGGTGATGGAAAGCCCCAAATAAAATGTATTCCTTTCCTTTTGGTTTTGAAATGATTTTGATAACTTCTATAAAATGTCCTTTTTATGTTGGAAATGATGATTTTGTAGATTGAAAGTCTCCAATTAAATGCCTTAATTCCGTTTTCCGATCTAAAATTATTTTGGTTTTGAAACAATTTTGGCGATCAAAAGTTTCCCAATAAATGCCTTAATTTTGTTTTCTGATTTGAAATTATTTTGGTTTTGAAATGATTTTGGCGATCAAAAGTCTCCAATAAAATGCCTTAATTTCGTTTTTCGATTTGAAATGATTTTGCTTTCAAAACGATTTGGGGGAATGAAATCCTACTATGAAATGCTACTAAATGTGTTGCATATTTAGATATCTTGTAGCCATTTCCTGTCCACATTTCCGAGTTCGAATCCTCTCCACAGCCTGTTCATTTCTCTACTCTTCAATGGAAAGTTTATTCACTTATTCGTAATTTAATGATACTGCCCAATATTGCCCAAAATTTCTCATACAAATCACAATTTTCTCCCCCCCACCCAGAAAACCCCACACACTTCCCCTCCTGTTTTCATTTTAGAAGTGAAAAAGTTTGTTGCTTGGAGCTGATTGTAAATATGGGTAGATAGAAAGATGCAAATCAATATAAATTATATAGCTAATTTAGAGATACATTATGATATATTATACATATGATATAAAAGTATACACACACACATATATACTTGGTGGTCTCAGGGCGGTTCATGGAAAATAATTATAAATAATTATAAATATAAATGGTAAGTAAAAATAATATATATAGAAATATTAAATGATATATACATCTATATTTCACTGCATAGTGGTTGCATTTCTTCTGCCAATATTTATATATATAACCATAAACAAGATAAATAATATTATGCAACACATCATTATATTATTTATATATATCTAATAATATATTGAATATAAATATATATCAATAATATAAGGATATATCAATAATATGTCTAAGCATGTGTGTATATCATATAAATATAAATGAGATCTAATTAATATCTATATATTATAGATGATGTTTTATAATAAAACATAGCCCCGCAGCCCTGTTTTTGAAAGGAAAGAAACGGACACCGGTTGTTGTTTTTCTTCCAAGGCCGTATATTTAAAGTGAAATTCTCCCGATTTTATAAGGGGGAAAAAAAGACGAGAAAGATTCCCAACCGACGGATATCGAACAGTTTCCAAAATGTGTTTTTTAAGGTTCATGTACATTGCTTAGGGGGGGGAAAGGAACTCTGCACACGCTCAGGAGCACTTTCCCCAAATCCCTCCCAGAACAACAAGGGAAAAAAACCCAAAATGTGAGAACGGAGAGATCCCATTGGTCGGTCGGTTGCTAGGTAGAAAACTGTAAACTCGGTTCAAGTCGGTTCCGGAAAAGACCGTCCACCGGAACCTGTAATGGCAGAAGCAACGGAAGGGAAGTGGCCGGTGGGAAGGAAGCCCAGCCGGTCCGAGGAGGAGGAGGAAGAGAAAGTACTGGAAGTTGGGAGGCGTGGCTTGTTCCTCGTTTCCCGTTACTCAAAACGGTGGGTTCTCCATGGCTGGTTTGGGGACAGGAAGCGGCTGCAAGGGGACAGGAAATGGGGAGGGAAGGAGAGGGGAAGGGACAGAAAGGTGCTGTGAGGGAACAGTAAGGAACTTTTAAGGGAACAGGAAGGAGCTTTTAAGAGAACAGGAAGGGACTGAGAGGGAACAGGAAGTGGCTGTGAGGGAGAAATGAAAGGGACTTTAAGGGAACAGGAAGGGACTCAGAGAGAATAAGAAGGGACTGGGAGAGAACAGGAAGGGACCGTGAAGGAGATGAAAGGGACTATGAGGAAACAGGAAGTCCCTGAGAGGGAACAGAAGTGGCTGTGAGAGAACAGGAAGGTACTCTGAGGGAGAGTAAAGGGGACTGAGGGGGAACTGGAAGTGCCTGAGAGCAAAGAGGAAGTGAATTGGAGGGAACAGGAAGGGACAGGGGTAAAACCAGAAGGGGCTGTTCGAAAACAGGAAGGGGCGGTGAGAGAACAGGAGGGGCCTGTAAGGGAACAGGAAGTGCCTGAGAGTGTACAGGAAGTGACTCTTAAGGGAAGAGGAAGGGACAGTGAGGGGACAGAACAAATGGGAAGCGGAGAGGAGGCAAGGCTGGGGTAGGAGTGGGGGCAGAACCTGAACCCGGCGCCTGGAGCTCTCCCTGTTGGACGTCAGTTGACATAGTACAACCAGTAGAGAAGGTTGAAGAAGCCGAAGGTGATGGGGAATAGAACCCGGGACCACTTGTCAATGGTGCTGACGTCGGCCAGGTCGGGGATCTTCAGCTTCAGCTTGGAGGACCTCCGGCGCAGGCGGCAGTTGGCCCGGGTGGTGCGGCAGGCGGGTGCCTTCCGGGAGTGTAGGGCGGTGCCTGAAGATTCGAACCCGCGCAGGCCACAGGGGCGCGGGTCTGGAGAGGGCGACGTAGAGAAGAGCGGGCAGTTGCTGTCGGAGACGCCGGCTAGGAGGAGGTTGCCGTATGGGTCGGGCTAGAAGGAGAGAAGGGAGCTCAGGGTCATCTATCCCAACCCACGGGGATCCCGGCCTCAAATACAGGACCCTGAGGTTCACCCATCCCCACCCACTTTTTAGGCAGGAATCTCGCACCTGAGTCCGGGGCTCCAGGCGCCGGGCGCGTCTCTTCTGCTGGCGGGGCCCTCGCCCAAAGAAAATGTAGTTCACCAGGGCATATTCCAGCAGCGCCAGGAAGACGAAGACGAAGCAGCCCATCAGGTAGACATCAATCGCCTTGACGTATGGGATCTTGGGCAGCGTTTCCCGGAGGTGGGTGTTGATGGTCGTCATGGTGAGGACGGTCGTCACCCCTGGGTGCCGCGGCGGGTGGGAGAAGAAACAGGGTTAGTTGGGTGGCCGAGAATTATAGCGCAGGGAAGGCACCATAATTCAAACCTCCGTCACGATCAACAATCGAAATATATTTGTAATATCCAAAGATGGGACTGATATATTGAAATCAAACCTTTTCATACTCTGAAATCAATCGATATCATGATTGAAGACGGATATATAGAAACGCCTAGTGAAATCAAACCTTTTCATACTAGAAGTCAAGCGATATTGTGACTTAAGATGAATATATAAAAACATCCATGGAAATCCAATGATTTCATATTGAATCTGGATTCCATATGACCTTAATGGGTTGGAGAACTGGGCACCACTTCACCAAATGGGATCAAGGTCGGGTCCTGCCTTTAAGGAAAATCAGATGGACCAATAGAAGGATGGTGGACCTCAGGGTCTTGGTGGACCACCAGCTTGCTACCGGGATATGGGAGAAGGTTCTCAGTGGCTTGGTGGTCCTCCAACTTCACCTGAATCCAACCCAATGAATGTCAAGAGGTTCCTGCATTTAGGGAGGATCACATGGACCCTGATGGACTCAGGGTCTTGGTGGACCTCCAACTTGCTAGCAGGACATAGGAGAAAGTTCTCAGGGTCTTGGTGGACCTCATACTCACCTGTGTCCAACCCAATATGTTTCAAGAGAGACAAAGGTCAGGTTCTGCCTTTAGGGAGAATCACATGGACCCTTGGTAGCAGGACCCCAGAGCAAGATCTCAGGATCTCCTCACCTAGGGCCACCCGGGCGGCTGAAGCATCGTAGTTGATCCAGAAGGAGACCCAGGAGAGGATGGTGATGAGGATGGAGGGCATATAGGTCTGCAGGATGAAGTAGCCGATGTTCCTCTTGATGCGGAAGCTGAGCGACAGACGAAGGTAGGAGCCTGTTGGAGAAAGAGGAGATGGTCAAGCCGGACAGGACCCGAGGATCCAGATGAATCAGTGAGGACATCTCTGGTATCTTCAGCAGAGGGTGGACTGGAGGACCGTGGTCTCCCACCCTGTGTCTGACAACCCCAGGATTTCAGGCAGGGGGTTAGACTAGATGACCCGACAGGACAACCCACCAGTGGTGAAGACCACCTCACGGGTGACCAGCTTCTGCTCGATGATGGTGAACTGGGGCAACTCCAAGACCTCCATCCCTGTCACGGCCGAAGAGTTTCCTTGCCAGAAGAAGACAATGTCGTCAACGGTGTAGCCATCTGGGAGGAAAGAAAATAAGAAATAATGAGAATGATTCCTGGTTGAAAACTATTCCTGTCTTAAAATTAATCCTGGGTTAAAATTAATTCCCAGATTAGAATTATTCCTGTCTTAAAATTATTCTCATTTTAAAATTATTCCCGTTTTAAAATTAATCCTGGGTTAAAATTAATCCTGGTGGAAAAGTATTCCTGTTTTAACATTATTCCCGGATTAACATTATTCCCCTATTAAAATCCTCCTGGTTTAAAATTAACCCTGGTTTAAAATTATTCCTGGATAATACTTTTCCTTGATGAACAAGGAATAATTTTATTTTATTCCTGCCTTAAAATTATTCCTGGTTTAAAATAAACCTGGTTTAAAATTATTCCTGCTTTAAAGTTAAATTCATTTTAATTATCCCTTGATTAACAAGGAATTATTTTATTTTAATTTATTTTATACTTATTCCTGTTTCAAATTAATCCTGCCTTAAAATTATTCATTGATTTTTCCTGGATAATACTTTTAATTATTCCTTGATTAACAAGCAATAATTGAATTGAATTGAATGATACGCACAGCTCTCAATTTCCAGGGTGCAATTCTGCTGATCCAGGGGGTATCTCCGGAGATCCATCATACAGGCGGCGGTTGTCGTGATCCTGCAGAAAGAGAGAGAGAGGGGATTCCCAGGATCCATTATGGGGATCCCTGATTGACGGATGCAGGGAATGCTATATATTGATTTTGGGGGGATTTTTCAACCCCTTTTTGGATGATATTCCTGGTCCAATGTCTGAACTCGCAAATATTTCTCTAATTCTGCCTATTGATAAGTATTACCGTATTTTTCGCTCTATTGGACGCAGTTTTTCCTCTCCAAAAATTGAGGGGAAATGTGTGTGCGTCCTATAGAGCGAATGCAGGCTTGTGCCATAGCCACGCGCAACCCCTCCGGCAATGAGAGGCTGCACGGGGCTAAAGGGGAAGCCAAAACAGCGAGCAGCCTTGCCTTCTTCCATAGCTGCGCGCAACCCCTCGGGCAAGGAGAGGCTGCACGGGGCTATGGATTCTTTAGCCTCACGCAGCCTCTCCCAGTAGGTAGAGGCTGCACGGGGCTAAAGGGGAAGCCAAAACAGCGAGCGGGATCCATCCCGCTCGCTGCCTTGCCTTCTTCTATAGCTGCGCACAACCCCTCTGGCAGGGAGAGGTTGTGTGCAGCCTGTACACTGTTCTTTGGGGCTGGGGGGGGATATTTTTTCCCTTGATTTCCCCCCCTAAAAACTGGGTGCGCCCTATGGTCTGGTGCGCCCTATGGTGCGAAAAATACGGTAATTGATAAGTATTAATTGGATGGTTAATTTTATGGACTATTAATGTGTATTAATTGATAAGTATAAGTATTTATGTAAGTATGTAAGTATTTATCGGATGGCTAATTTT
The DNA here is from genome assembly GCF_965112155.1 of Podarcis liolepis. Classification (NCBI taxonomy): domain Eukaryota; kingdom Metazoa; phylum Chordata; class Lepidosauria; order Squamata; family Lacertidae; genus Podarcis; species Podarcis liolepis. Next base: position 98,739 of record NC_139570.1, read on the forward strand.
TATGGACTATCAAAATGTATTGAAATGGATAATATTTAACCGTGATCACTATGCAAGGATGAAAGTTGTCATTAATCATGATCCATCCAGTAATCATGATCTGTCTATTAATAATCATTAATCATGATTCGTCCATTAATAATGACCTGTCCATTAATCGCCCCGCCCTGTTATGATCAACACGCACAATAAAAAACTGATTAGCACCCAGTTTGCAGTGATCACTAGGCGAGAACGAAACCACCCATTAATTGACCGTATTTGCAATAACGAACTGGCAGGAGCGAATCGGTTCTTGATTACTGGTGATTACTATCATTAATATCTGCCCACCTCAGGCCGTAGAGGACGGTGCCATCTGGGTGCAAGCGGATCATGCGGTTCTTGACAGTGACCCCATGCAGGAAGGACTTTTTGTCATTAAGAAAGTAGGTGTCTGGGAGCCAGAGCTGGTCGGCGACTCGGTTGTCGAGTGTCAGGTTGAATGGCAGATCGCCGTAGGCAAGCCGCTTGTCCCGCCAGCTCTGCTGGAAGTACATGGTTATGGTATAGTCCTGGCAGAGGAGAAAAGAAAGAGAGAGATGGGGAAAATTGGAGGAGAGAAGGACAGGAGGAAAGAAGGAAGAAAGGAGGATAGGATAGCCGGAAAGAAGGATAGAAGAGGAAAAGGAAAGAAGGGTAGAAGGAAAGAAGGACAGAAGGAAATCCATCTTTTCCAGCAGGATTCGAATCTGGATCCAGTGGAAGTTCGTCCAACTTACCATGTTGACTTCAGAAATCTGGTCGATGCTCGAGATGTGGATGCTCATCCCCACCACCACAGGGTTCCCTGAAATAATAACAATAACAAAACAACACCAAAGCAACAGATATATTATGTTATATTATTATATTATATCATATTATATTACAATAATATATTAGTATATTAAAATGAAGTAATAAAATTATTAATTGCTAATGAAACTCATAACTGGTTAATTTATTGACTTGTGATAAAATGATAAAGATGATCACATGATGAAACCATAAAATCAAATCCTCAATGGGAAGATGAGATAATAAAAGGAAATAATAAAATAGTCATAAAAAATAACCCCATAAAATTAAGAAATTAAATTATAAACAATAAATAACTTTAGATAATAAATAATAAAGGTTAAAAGTCAATAAGGAATAACAGCAAATCGAACAAGAAAATGATAAAAGAGATAATAAAAGGGGATAAGAAATAATCATTTATTAATTTATGCCCTAACTTATTATTTATGATTAATTATCTAATTTATTATCGATTAGATTTATGCTCTTTTAGGCGGCGTTGCCTTACCTCCGAAATAAAACCGAACCATAGATTAATAATAAAATAATAAAAGTGGATAATAGGTAATCATTTATTTATTTATGACCCAGCGTATTATTGATTACCTGATTTATTATCAATTGGATTCATGCTCTAACCTTTAGGCCACGCTGCCTTACCTCCAAAATCGGGCCGCAGGCGGACATCATAGCCTTTGAGGAGCTTGTCCACAATGTCCTTGACCACCGATATGTTGCCAGTGGAGGGGCTGCAAAACAGGAGAAGACAATGGTTGGTCCTCAAAGCAGTTGAGATAAAATTTTGGGGGTCCCCATTGAGCCCCACCCCATATGGCACCCTATACATTTTGGGGTCCTTTGAATATTTGGGTGCCCAGCTGGTTTAAAACATGGAGGGTCCCACATGGCATCATTTAAACCTGCCCCCGAATCTATTATATTGGGGTTCCCAGCTGGAATGAAATTTTGGGAGAAGATATTGGGAGCCCCAATAAACTTGGCAGGGCCCATCATATATTCTATTGGGGTGTCTAGCTGAAATAAAATATTGTGGGGTTCATATAGATTTGGGGCATTTGAGATATTGGGCATCATGCTTCATGCTTCTCACAGCCTCCTTTAAACTTGCCCCCCTGAATTCCAGCTGGGAACCACAATATATTATTTGAATTTCATGTAAATTGGGGTGGGTGGGTGAAATATGGGGGCATCATGCTTTTTGTGGCAATTGGAGGGGTCTCTCCCCTATTCTGTGGGGGGCAGCTAGGGGACCCCAGAAACCCCCCCCACAAGTGAGCCCCTTGCAAGTTAGCCTACCTGTGCACCCCCTAAAAAAACCCAGGTGACCCCCACAGGTTAACCTACCTGTGTGCCCACTAAAACCCCCACAGGTGAACCCCCTGCTACCTTGTCGGTCCCCCCAAACCCCAGGGGAGCCCCCAAAGTTAACCTACCTGTACCCCCTTAAAACCCCACAGGTGAGCCCCCACTACCTGTCTGCCCCCCAAATCCCTAGGGAAACTCCCGCTACCTGTCCACCCCCCAAAAACCCCAGGGGGGCCCTGCTGCCTGTCCACCCGCTAAAAAAACCCACAGGTGAGTCCTCCGCTACCCGACAGCCCCCCCACCCCCCAGGGGAGCCCCCCACTCCCTGTGCTCCACCCCAAAACCCCAAAGGAGAACCCTGCTACGTTTCCGCCCTCCAAAACCCCCAACCTACCTGTGCGCCCAGCAGCAGCAGCAGAGGAGGAGACACAGCGCAACCCATGCGCCGTCGCGCAGTCCCCGCATTTCCGAGGGGTGGGAGGTCGGGGTGGGGTGGGGGGCAGCACCCCCAAATCGGGGCAGCGGTGGGGCCGGCCGGTTCACCTGAAGCGAATGGAAATCCGAATCGAAAAGTGGCGCTCAGCAGGCACTGGAAAAGGCTCCTCCCGGCAGCCTCGCCATGGCGCAAAACGGACGGGAGAAGAAATGCGCTCCAGCTGCGCGCAGGGTGGCGGCGGAGAGGAGCCAACGGAGTCTCTGGCGAGCGGGCGCACGTGGAAAAGGCGCTTTGGGAGACGGCGGCGGGACGCGGAAGTTGCGCTCCAGAGGCCGCAATCCGAGACGCTGCGCTCAATATGGGGAATGCGCTTTGGGGGGCGCAGGCGAGAATCGGCCAACGGGATTGATGCGCTCTTGAGCGCGAAGACAGGGAAAGGCTGCGCGCCAACGAGGGAGATGCGCTTTGGAGGGCGCAGGCGAGGATGGGCCGCCGGCAGAGAGTCTCTGGCCAAGAGGAATGATGCGCTCTTGAGCGTGGAGACGAGGAAAGGCTGCGCGCCAACGGAGGGAGATGCGCTTTGGGGGTCGCAGGCGAGGATCGGCCGCCGGCGGAGACTGTCTGAACAGACGAAGAAAGGCTAAGCCCAAATGCAGAAAATGCGCTTTTTGGAGACGGTCAGAAGGAAAATGCGCCGTCGGGCGCGCAGGCGAGGATGGGCGGGCGCGCAGACCAACAGGAAGGACTGATGCGAGGAAAGGCTGCGCGCCCAAAGTCGGGAAATGCGCTGTCGGGGCCGCAGGCCGCGAATGGAGACGCTCCGGCCCACGGGAAGGATGCGCTGGGGGGAAAGGCGCCCAAAGGTGGGAAATGCGCAGGCGAGGACGGCGGGACGGATCCGAGGAGGAGAGGCTGCGCGCCAACGTGGAAATGCGCCCAGGAGAAGCCGCCCGAGGGTCCTGCTTTTGGAGGAGGACAGACCCCCAATGGAATCTGCGCGCAAGGTGGGAAATGCGCCTTCGGGGGGTGCAGGCGAGGATGGCGGGACCGGGGCCGGATCCGAGGAGGAGAAGCTGCGCGCCGACGTGGAAATACGCCAAGGAGAGGATCCCGCCTTTGGAGAGGAGATGCGCCTTTGCAGGAGGAGAGTCTGCGCGTAGCGTGGGAAAATGCGCTTTCGAGGGGGGGGGGGTGCAGGCGAGATTGATGGGACCACGGACGGATCCGACAAAGTGGAAGTTGCGCTCCCGAAGGCTGTAGAGCGGGAAATGCGCCGACCTCCGGGAAAAGGTGGAATCCGGTCTCGGGGGGAGGAGTGGAGGAGGACGAGGCCGGATCCTTGGATCCCTCCGGCGGCGAAATGCGCTCTCGGGGGGCGCAGCCAGGCCGCGAAATCCTCACTCGGGCCCAATCCGCAGGGGGGTCCCGATGCCTTTTGGGAGGGGGCACAAATACCCGCACTTGGGGGGCGCCGGTGGACGATGCGCTCCTGGAGGGTGGGGTAGGGCGGGGGTCGCCGCCGGATCCGTCTGGATGCGTAAAAATGCGCGTTTTCGGGGGGAAGGGCGCGCAGGCCTCGAAATCCGCGCTCGGGGGGCGCCGGGGAGGGGGTGGGATCCGCTCCTGGGGGGGCGCAGGGAGGCCCTCGCCTCTGTTTGGCCCGGCGGCCGCTGCAGAGGATGCTCCGCGCTCCGCCTTTCCGAGAGGAGGAGGGAGGGAGGGAGGGAGGGAGGGAGAAGGAATCACGTGATAGGAAGAGCAGTTTTGGGGGGGAGAACCCCAAAAATAAAGGAAATGAGAATCCGGAAGAAAAAAGCAATTTTCCCCTCCAAAATAAAGGGAAATCGCCCTCAAAGCGCAGAAAGGGGGGCGAGGAGACAGAAAGAGAAGGGGGAAGAGAGAGAGGGAGACGAGAAAGAAAGAGGAGAATGAGAGGGAGAGATGAGGGAGAAGAGAGGGATGGGGAAAGAGAGAGGAGGAGAAAGGAAGAGAAGAGAAAGGAAGGAAGGGAAGAGAGAGAAGAGAGGGATGGAGGAAAGAGGGAAGGAGAAAGAAAGAGAGGAGAAAAAGAGAGGAGGGGGAGAGAGAGAGAGAGAGAGAGAGAGAGAGAGAGAGAGAGAGAAAGAAAGAAAGAAAGAAAGAAAGAAAGAAAGAAAGAAAGAAAGGAAGGAAGGAAGGAAGGAGAGAGAAAAAGAAAGGAGAAGAAAGAAAAGAAAGGAAGGAGAAAAAGAAGAGAGAGAGAGAGAGAGAAGAGAGGGATGGGGAAAGAGACAGATGAATGGAGACGAGAGAAAGAGGGGGGAAGAGAGAGAGAGTACAGAGAGAGGAGAAAGAAAGAGAGAGGAGAAAAGGGTCGATGGGGTCATCTAGTCTGACCCGCTTCCGCCTCCGCCATTCTAGGGTTATTTCCTGGGTATAGGGTGGTATATTATTGTTGTTGTTGTTGTTGTTGTTGTTGTTATTATTATTATTATTATTATTATTATTATTATCAATCTCTCATGAGGTTCATGCCTTGCTCGAGGTCCGACTGGATGACCCCTGGGATCCCCTTCCAGCCTGGCCCCTCTAGGATTTTCTCTTCGCTTCTCCAATTCCCCTATGTTCCTCCAGCCGGGAAAAAAGAGCATCCTCTGCTGCCTCGGTGGTCAGTTGCTAAGCAACCCCGCATTCCAGGGATTCTCCCACAATGCTTTGCTCCATTCTGGCGAGGCCCGAAACCTCCCATTTCCACCCGCCGCCGCCCCCCCAAAAGATGCATAGGGGGGAAATCTGACAGCCGGGCTAGATCCGGTTTCATCTAGTTTGACCCCCCCCCCCAGCAAGGCAGGAATCTCATCATCATCTTATTATTATTATTAGAATCTATATACAACCGGGGGGGTCAGACTGGATGACTTTTGAGGCTCCCTTCTGGGTCCCCCATTCTAGATCCCTGCATTACAGGGGGGTCAGACTGGATGACTTTTGGGGCTGCCTTCCAGCTCCCCATGCTTGATCCCTGCATTGCAGGGGGGTTAGTCTGGATGACTTTTGGGGCACCCTTCCAGCTCCCCATTTTTGATCCCTGCATTGTAGGGGGGTCAGACTGGATTACTTTTAGGGCTCCCTTCTAGCTCCCCCATTCTAGGATCCTGCGCTCCGTTTCCCGCCTCGCGGGGGGGGGTCAGTCTGGATGACTTTTGGGGCGCCCCTCCCCTCTTCGCTTCCCCCTCCCTTCGCGTGTACTGCAGTGACGACGAGCGCCGCGAGTGCGCAGGCGCGGCCGCAGCTGCCCCCCCGCCGTCTTCCCGGGCCGATTTCGGGGGGCCGCAGGGAGTCCCGGTAAGGCCCGCGACCCCCATAAAAAAACCACAACTAGGGAGGGGGTCTGCTTGCGCCCGAGGTATACGCCCTCCCCCTTCTGGTTTTGGGGTTCCCGACGGAGCAGGTGGAGGGACCCCAAGTTCTCCTAATGCCCCCCCAACGGCTCCCTCCCTCTTCCTGCCTCTCTTTTCTCGAAAGATGGGCGGCCCCGTAGCAGTTTGGGGCAGTTTGGAGGGTATGTGTCCCCCCCCCCCCCCAGGCGGGCAAATCCCTTTGGTTCCCCACCCCGCTTTCACAAAGTGGGACGCAACGGCCCCGGCGCCCCATCTCGCCTCGTGCTTTTGGGGGGCTACGGATGGCGACGGTTGTGGGGCGAATGTGGGGCGTGGGGGACCCCCATTGGGACAGATGGGGGACAAGATTCCCCCCAAAGTCCTCCTTACACACACACCAAGCGGGTAAGTCCATTTCGATCCTTTCCCCGGCACCAGTGATTGCCTGGCGAATGAAAGGTTCGGATGGGAAGGTACCGGAGGGTCATCCAGTCTGACCCGTTGCTCGTAGCACGTGTGAAAAGGACCTCGGGGTTTGGGGGAACCACGAATGTCACCTCACTGGATTCCAGGCTTCTCTCTTGAGATCCCTGCCGCCGCGAATGGTCCGTTTCCAAGAATCTCCATCCAACCACCCGACCTCCGAGGAAGGAGAGGAAGGTATCAAAGGAGAGAACGACGAAATGAGAGGAGAGGAGAGATTGGGGGAAGGAGAGAAGAGAATAATAATAGGGCGGGAAGGGACCGCCAAGGCTACTTTGGATGGAGTTACAAGCTTGGTGGGTCAGAGGAACGCCTATTATTATTACTGTATTATTATTACTATTATTAGGATGTCAAAAACAGGTCATGCCGATGCCGGATGAATCTCAGGCCTCCTTCTCTTTCTCACCTTCCCCGTCTCTCTCCTCTCTCTCTCTCTCTTTCTTTCTCTCCTTCTTTCTCTCCCTCTCCATTCCTCTCTCAAATCTCCCTTCCTCTATCTCTCTTTCCACCTCTTTTTCTCTTTCCCTCCCTTCCCCTCCCTGGACTCCTTCTTTCTCTTCCCCATCCCCCCCCTCCTTTCTTTCTCCTCTCCCTCCAGTGTCACATCTCTCCCCCCCTTCCTTCCTCTCTTCCCCATCTCCCCTTACCCTTTCTCTCCATCTCCTCTCTCTCTCTCTACTCTCTTTCTCTGCCTCCCCATTCCTCTCTCAAATCTTCCTTCCTCTCTTCTCTCTCTCCCCCCTCTCTTTTCCCATCCCTTTCTCTGGGACCAGGCCAGCAGCTAATTCCTTTCATATTCTTGATCTGCTGAATTCTTCCCTCCCTCCATTCCCCCCCCCCCTTTCTGGCAGGAGAAAAGGAGGAGGTGACATGGCCAGAGGGCATCTCTCCCACCCACAGTGAGTAGGGTTCTCCTCCTCTGAGACAGGATCAGGCCCTGCTGCTGCTGGATTTTCCTGGATCTGAAGGCCAACTGCAAACGAAAAAGCAATATTTTGAGCTCTATTGTGAATGTTAAAAGAGGTGGTGCCTTAACTGGACATTTACGTTTGCGTTATTTGTGGGGCCTTTTTGTGGAGAAGCTGTGTCCCAACGAATAAATAAAATGGTTCTGGTTTAAAAATAAAATAAAAAATGTGATCAGTTATTGAATTGCAGTTGATTACAAAATGGCAAAGGAAAGCCAAAATGCTGTACCTGGTTGGCGAAAATGCAGTGTGCAAATCGATGCCAACTTTGCAGTTGATGAAGGCTGAAATGCAGGGAAGGGATAAGGGTGAGGGGTTGAGGATAGGAATAGGGGTTGGGGGTTAGGCATGAGGTTGGGGGTTAGGGGTAGGGTTAGGGGTTAGGGGCAGGGCCATCTTAAGCATATCAAGCGCTGTGGTGCAAAGCTCCCTCCGGTGCGCCCCCCCCCCCCCCGTTTCCCAGAGATGTCCACCTTTTTTTAGGGAGGACAGCGCTGCCTGCGGGGCTGGAGGAGGCAGGCAAGGGTGGCGAGCTGATGCTGGGAGGCGCTGCATTCAGCCTCCACCTCTTCCCTGATGCCCCATGCCACTATAGGTAAGACGCCCCTGGTTAGGGATTAGGGATAAGGGTTAGGGATAGGGGTTAGGTTTCCTTTTTTGGAATAATAAAATCCCTTTTTTACAGAAAGGTTCAACCCTGCTGGCATCCCAGATTCTGTGCATTAGGATAGAGACCAAGGATAGGATTCTTCCCTCCCTGTGTCCTGGAATCCTGTCTTCTCCCGCCGCTGGAGATGCAATGCCAGAGGAAAGCTGGGATGCTATGGAATGGGGACCGCCGCCTTCCGAGGCCTTCCGACAGGTGACGATCCGGCGCCACCCGGACAGAGGGTTTGGCTTTGTGGCTGGTGGCGAGAGGCCCGTGGTGGTGCGTTCAGTAGTGGCAGGTGAGGATTCCGGGGATAAATCTCAGCATCGGATGATCGAGTTGGAAGGGGGTTGGACTAGATGACGCTGAGGGTCTCTCTCCCCCCCCCGACAGACACCAGCTGCCCCTTCCTTTGGCAGGCGGACCCTCGGAGGACAAACTCTTTCCCGGGGACCAGATCTGGGCCATCGGTGACGAAGCCGTGAGTGATGTTGCCCGGGAGAGATTCATCGAAATTGTGAGGTGAGGAAGGAGGAAGCGGGTTCAAGACACGCTGGTCGGACTGGGTGACCCTTCTGAAATTTAAGAGCTGCAGTTCCTGCCTCCTCAACAAATCCATGGATTCTTTCTGGAGGAATTTCAACGCAGGGGAGCTGTGACCCCCGAGGGTCATCCAGTCTAACTCCCTGGAGAGGCAGAAATCTCAAGGAAACCCTAAATGTCTCATTTGTTCCTTTCCTGTCACAGAAACGCCAAGGAGTCCGCTGTCTTCACCGTGCTGCAAACCCATCAGGTGAGATCCCCAGGGGTCATGCATCTCAACCCCCACCCCCTGGCAAGTCGGGAATCTGCTTTTCCGGCTGAGATTTTGGAAGACGGCCGACCTCTCCAACAAGGCCCATCTTTTCCATCTTCTCCCCTTCCAGTCGCCCAAGTCGGCCTTCATCAGTGCTGCGAAGAAGGCCAAGCTGAGGTCCAACCCTGCCAAAGTGCGCTTCTCGGAGCCGGAGCCGGTGAGTTCTGGAAAGTTCTGGAAGGGTGGGGATGTGGTCATCTCCTTTCTTCATGTCTCCGTTGCCTCTTTGGGCTTGTTAAAGATAGCTAATGTGCTGCACAGAGTGACTGGGGAGGCCCGGCCAGATGGACGAGGTATAAGTAATAAATAATAATAATAATAATAATAATAATAATAATAATAATAATAATAAAATTTATATTTATACCTGGCCCATCCAGCTGGATGATTAAAAACATTAAAAACAGAATAAAACATCAAACCTTAAAACTTGCCTAAACAGGGCTACCTTCAGATGTCTTCTAAAAGTCAGGTAGTTGTTTTATATTATTATTATTATTATTATTATTATTATTATTATTATTATTATTCCGCCAGCCTCTGCTTTTCCGCCCGCAGGAGATGCTGAAGAAGGAAGCCCTCCTCCTCATCCCCAACGTCCTGAAGGTTTTCCTCGAAAACGGGCAGGTCAAGTCCTTCACCTTCGACAGCCGCACCACCGTCAAGGTAGAAAGGGAAGCAGTGTCTAGTGATTATTGCAAGGGGCTGGGAAGCAGCGCCTAGTGGTTAGTGACTTGTAAAATGCTTTCAGAGGAAAAATATTTCTAGAGATTTTCTATTATGTTACATTCTAGTCCAAAGGAATGTATTGAAGTTACATTCTATTTTATTTATTTAATTCTATTTAAGTTACATTCTTAAGTCTTGATACATTGTAATTCTTAATACACCAGGAAAGAAGGATTTATTTTAAGTTTTTAATGTGTGCTAAAACAGTCCTTTTTTATCAACATCAGTTAACAAACATGGATACATATGCTATCATGTTATTGTTTGAGTTAAATAATTGTTATTAAGGAAATGATTCTTCTCCTTCCAGTACAGTAGAGCAAAACAGTTGTCCAAATAAAAAGTTACCGGTAACTTATTAAACATCAACATCATTTTATAATTATCGGTCTGTGTATTTCTAATAGTAGAACCAAATCAGTCATTTTTGATAGAACTGTAAAAATTGATTATTCCAAAAAGGAAACCTCCCTCTGATTGTCACTATTAAGGTGGGTGCCAGCAAGGCTGAACCTTACTGTAAAAAAACGGATTTATTTTTCTTATTCTTTAAAAAATGCTTTTCTCTCAACCCTCCCAGGATGTGATGGCAACCCTCCAGGATCGCCTTTCCCTGCGGCGGATTGAGCATTTTTCCCTTGTCTTGGAATACCGCAGCCCCGAGCGGAGCCACCAGTTCCTCCTCCTACAGGAGAAGCAGCCTTTGGCCCACGTGAGTCAGGAGGAGCCGGGGGTCATCTAGTCCAACCCCCCCCACCAGAGCTTTGAAATCCTCCCTCCCTCCCTCCCATCCATCCTTCCTACCTTCTTTCCTCACTCCCTTTCTCTCCTTCTTTCCTACCTTCTTTCCTTCCTTTGTCCCTCTCTCTATCTCTTTCCTTCCTTCCTTCCTTCTTTCTTTCCTTCTTTCCCTCCCTCCCTCCTTCCTTTGTCTTTCCCTCCTTTTCTCCTTCCTTCCATCATCCCTCCCACCCTCCCTTCGTCCCTCCCTCACTTTCTCCCAAATCCCACAAGGATGGACAGGGGAAAGGGACCCCAGGGTCATCTAGCCCACCCCCTTGCCAGAGCTCTCTTTCCTCCCCCCAGGTCGTACAACGGACCCACTACCAAGGAATGCGGTGCCTTTTTCGGGTCAGCTTCTACCCCAAAGACCCTGTCGAACTGTTGCGGCGAGACGCCGCCGCCTTCGAATACCTCTACATCCAGGTCAGCGGGGTGTGTGTGAATGTGTGGTTAGAGGGTCCCAATCCTTCCTTCTAGCCGGCTGCTCCACCTAGTGGTCCTCACTGCTCCTCAAATGGGCAGGGTATAAATTTATTATTATTATTTTGCTGGGGGTAAGCACTAGTTCCAGCTCACTAGTCTTCCTAGTCCCTCGATCTAACCACTAGGGACTGCTTACAACTCACAAACCACTAGGTGCTGCTTTCTAGTCAATAACCACTAGTCACTGCTTCCCAGTCCCTCGCGGTAACCACTAGGTGGTGCTTATAATTCCCTCTCCAGAGCCGCAATGATGTCATCCGGGAGCGGTTTGGTGCCGACCCCGATCCGGAGTCGCTCCTGGTCCTGACGGCACTCCACATCTATATCACCGTCTCAGCCACCCGTCCCAGCCACAAGGTGGCGCTCAGAAACGTCGAGTGAGTGAGTTCTGGGGGGAAACCTGAGGGTCATCCTGACCAACCCTTGTTCCCACACCCGGGATAGCCAACCATCCTTCCTTCCTTCGTCCCTCACTCCCTTTCTCTGTTCTTCCTTCCTTCTTTTTTTCCTCCCTCCTTTTCTCTATTCTTCCTTCTTTGTTTCCTTCCTTAGGAAGGAAGGAAGGGAGAAAGGAAGGAAGGGGGAAGGAAAAACAAAAAGGGAGGGAGTGACAGCAGAAAGAAGGGAGGGAGAACAGAGAAAGGAAGGAGGGAAACAAGGAAGAAAGAACAAAGAAAGGGAGGGAAGGAGGATAGAGAAAGGGAAGGAGGAATGAAGAAATGAACAAAGGAAGGAATCAGGGAAGGAAGAGCAAAGGGATGGAGGGGGAGGGAGGGAGGGAGAAAGGAAGGAAGGAAGGAAGGAAGGAAGGAAGGAAGGAAGGAAGGAAGGAAGGAAGGAAGGAAGGAGGAAGGAAGGAAGGAAGGAAGGAAGGAAGGAAGGAAGGAAGGAAGGGCAGAGAAAGGGAGGAAGGGTCGAAGGAAGGAAACAGAAGGAAGAACAGAGGGAGGGTGGAAATGGGGAAGGAAGAACTGAGAAAGGGAGAGAGGGGAGGAAGGAAGGAAGGAAGGAAGGAAGGAAGGAAGGAAGGAAGGAAGGGCAGAGAAAGGTAGGCAGGAAGTAAGTAAGTTGGAGTGTGTGCGTTTCTTTTTTCTCCCCAGAAAGGAGTGGGGTCTGGAGCCCTTCTTGCCTCCCTCTCTGTTGCCAGCTACCAAGGACAAGCTCCTGCGCCGGTCGCTCTCACAACAGCTGAAGGCGCACCAGCGGCGCGGCGCCCAGGTGGGACCCTAACCCCTGGGATGGGTCCCTAACCCCCGCCTTGAGCCTGGGGTCAGACTGGATGACCCCAAGGGGCCCCCCAATTCTCTCCTCGCAGGTCTCCCCTACCCGGGCCAAGCTCCAGTACCTACGCCTCCTCGACCGGCTGCCCACCTTCTCCGGTGTCATCTTCCAGACCGTTGGGATGGTAGGGCTTCCGGGTTCTGGTTTGGTTTTTGTTTCAGGTTCTGGGCTCAGATTCTGGTGCCAGGTTCTGTTTTCTGGTTCCCAGTTCCGGGCTCTGGGTTCCAGTTTCTGGGCTTGTATTCTGGGTTCCAGTTTCTGGTTTGGTTTCCAGTTCCTGGTTCTGGTTTCCAGTTCAGTTTGGTTAGGGTTCCCGGCTTTGATTCTGGTTGCGGTTCCTGTTTCAGTTCCAGTTCCTGGATTCTGGTTCCAGGTTATGGGTTTTGGTTTCTGGTTCCTGGTTCTGGTTTCCAGTTCAGTTCGGCTAGGATTCCGGGCTTGGATTCTGGTTCCAGGTTCCGGTTTGGTTCCAGGTCCTTATACTGGGTTCCAGGTCTGAGTTTGACTACTCTGACTCTCTCGTAGGACGGCCAGGACACGGCCCCCACCCTCTTGGTGGGCCCCCGCCATGGCGTGAGTCACGTCATCGACCTCCGCACCAACCTGACCACTGTCCTGTGTGAATTCAGCCAGATCAGCAGAGTCCAACTCTTCCGGGAGAACCCGGGTGTGGCAAGGGTGGAGACCGGCATTGTGGATGCAAAGGTGGGCAGGCTGGAGGGCCGTCTGGGGGTCATCCTGTCGCTCGGATTTTCTTTGTTGTTGTTTTTTTCTATCAGATTTTCAAAATTTTAAATCTGAATTTAAAAAATTTAAATCAGATTTTTAAATTTTAAATTTGGTTTTTGATTTAAATAATATTTTTATTTAAATCACATTTTTAATTTAAATCACATTTATTCTATTTAAATAAAAAAAATTATTCAAAGAATCAGATTTTTTTATTTAGATCAGATTTTAATTTAAAGCACATTTTTAAAAAAATCTGATTATTTCAATTTATATCGGATTCTTTTGATTCAATTTATATTGTGATTTAAATTAGATTTTTATTACTTAAATCAGATTTTTCATTTAAATAATATTCAGGTTTTATTATGATGAGAACAATAAGAATACAGTGGTACCTCTGGATGCAAATGGGATCTGTTCCTGTAGCGTTCCCAAAGCAAAGGAAGGATTAGACTCTGATTAGACACAGAGGCTTCAACCAGCAAGACTCTGGGAGGAGTGCATATAATAATAATTCCTGTCCACCCTTCGGCCCAGGTCGTTTTATTCACAAAAGAACTTTTTACCCAGTGTTCGTAAGAACCAATCAGATTTTCTCTAAGCACTTCAAAAAACCCCACGTGGGTACAAAGTTACACTACAAAACTACCGTATTTTTCGCTCTATAAGACGCACCAGACCACAAGACGCACCTAGTTTTTGGAGGAGGAAAACAAGAAAAAAAATATTCTGAATCTCAGAAGCCAGAACAGCAAGAGGGATCACTGCTCAGTGAAAGCAGCAATCCCTCTTGCTGTTCTGACTTCTGGGATAGCTGCGCAGCTTGCATTTGCTCCAAAAGATGCACACACATTTCCCCTTACTTTTTAAGGAGGGAAAAAGTGAGTCTTATAGAGCAAAAAATACGGTAAGTTAAGCATGCATACTTCTGGGGTAAATAAAACAGAACTAAAAAGGAAGAATGCATTCAGCAAACTCAGAGGTCATAAACAGCAATAAAGGAAGGAAAGACTGGTAGTATTTACCATCTCTTTGTGAAGACTCTTCCTGGCCCTTAAGCTCTATCTAAAGATTAAAAAACTACATCAAAGAAGCTACCTACTATCTTTTATGGCTCAGGATGCCTGATGAAGCAACTGGCCTGTGAATTTAGAATGCTGATATGTGCCTGTCAGGCGTAGAAAATGAACAGTAGAGAAAATGGCCAGAAATGCAGAGGCTTGTGGGATTTGATCAGAAATTATTGTCAATGAATCTAACCCAGTCAATGCCATGCTTTCATAGCGGACACAATGGCTTGATGCATATTTTATAATTCCTCATAGTAATCCCATCTGATCCCCACACTCTGGAAATGTGCACTCCTACAGTTCCAGAGCTCATTCGCATCCTGAAGCGAACACAACCTGTGCCTGCACGTGTCGCGATTTGCCATTTCCGTGCATGCGCATAACGTCATTTTAAGCATCTGAGCATGCGCGAATAGCGAAACCCAGAAGCACGTGCTCTGTTACTTCCGGGTCGCCGTGGAGCACAACCTGAAAATATTCATCCTGAAGCTACTTCAACCAGAGGTATGACTGTATAGTAATAGACTAGAATATTGTATGGTCCTATTATTCCAATAATAATAATAAAGATCAATATTTTATGATTTTATGATTCCAATACTACTTCTCTCCCCAGCCGCTGGTGCTTCTGATGGAGTGGCCAGAAGCCACCAATTTTGCTGGCCTCATTTCTGGTTACTGCCACCTACTGGCCGACTCCAGAAGGATGCTTTTCCCGGTCGCACCACCTCCCATGACCAAGGCAGGTACGTTTCCAAGCAAGGGAAATTCCAAGCAGCTGAAAGTCAGATTTTTCTGGAGGGGATGAAATCCCAGAATCCCAGATTGAAGGAAGCCAGCCTGGGCCCCTATTATTATTATTATTATTATTATTAATATTATTATTATTATTATTATTATTATTATTAAATTTACCCTTACATTTCTCCAACAAAAAGGGACAATAATAATAATAATAATAATAGTCTTACATTTCTCCTATGAAAATAGGCATATGCTAAGTAACAACAACAACAATAATGCTTTTACATTTCTCTGTTGAGACGACAACAACAATTTTACATTTCTCCTATGAAAATAGGGACATCCTAAATAACAGCAACAATAACAAGTAACAGCATCAAAACAACAACAATCATGCTTTTACATTTTTCTGCTGAGAATAGAGACATCAATAATAATAATAGAATTATTAATTGAATTTATATACCGCTCAATTCCTGGGTCCCCCTGTTGTTGTTATGTTATGTTATGTTATGTTATGTTATGTTATGTTATGTTATGTTATGTTATGCCATGCTATGCTATTCTTTTTTATTCTTTTCTTTCCTTTTTAATTAATTGAATGTATCTACCGGCCTACATCCTGGAGTTCCCAGATATATAATTTACTATATATAGTATTCAAATATTAATATGAATATTAATACTTATATTATTATTAGAATGAGAATGAGAATTTATATACCAGCTCCCATGACCAAGACAGGTACATTTCCAAGCTCAGAAAATTCCAACCAGCTGAGATGTCTGATTTTTCCAAAGGGAATAAAATCCCAGATTGAGGGAAGCCAGCCTGGGTCCCTGTAAACAAAAACAACAACTATTGATTTATATCCCGCCAATTCGTCCACTCTTATATTTCTCCAATGAGAAAAGGGACAATCATCATCATCATCATCTTACATTTCTCCAATGAAAATAAGCATATCCTAAATAACAACAACAAGAAAAGAACAATAATGCTTTTATGTTTCTCCGCTGAGAATAGAGACGTCAATAATAATAATGACCACAATAATTTTACATTTTTCCTATGAAAATATGGATGTCATTAACAACAACAACAATTTTACTCTTTCGTTTCTACAACGAAAATAGGGACAATCTTAATAATAATAATAATTTTACATTTCTCCTATGAAAATAGGGACATCCGAAATAACAGCAACAGCAACAAAACAACAACAATCATGCATTTATATTTCTCTACTGAGAATAGAGACGTCAATAATAATAATAGTAATAATAATAATAATACATTTAGGTGCAGAAAATAATACATTTAGGTGCAGAAAATCTGAATGCCCCACGGACACGCAGGAGGTTCCAGGTTTGAATCAGGCCAATCATGGGTCAAGAGGGTCAAGACCATCACAGGTCAAGAGGGTTGGACTATACAACGCCGGAGCACCTTCCGTGGCAACCATCCTCACCCTCCGGTCTCTCCTTTTCCAGGCAGAGAGAAGGAGGCTGGGAACCGTAGTGCCTGCAGCAACCGTCGTGCTATGCCACCGGAGCTGCCACGCCGCCGCCGCCCCGACCTCAACCAGAACCGGATCTTTGGAGATGGGGAAACGCGTCCCAGGACCAAGTCGGATCCAGTGCTGAAACTCCCGGGTGCCGAGGGCGAGGGCTGCGGTGCCAGGCGCGCCCGAGCCCGCTCGGTGGACGGTCCCGGACGGAGCCTGGGCCGTGCTGGCCTGGACCTGACGGCGCTGCCACCGCCGGGCAGCGAGGGCGATGAGGACGACCCCACCACCGCCCTGGCCATCGCGGCACCGCCACCTGGCTTCGGAGACAATAGCTCTGATGAGGATGACACCCGGTGCCAGTGGGCGGCACCAAGCGAGGATGCCGGGTGCCAGCTACCAGTGACCTTCGTCGAGGCGGTGGTGCCGGGGTCCCGGACGGTCCGGGAACGAGCCCAGGATCTCGACGAGGCGCTGGTGTCGACCCTGCAAGCCCTGGAAGCCCTGGCGGAGGCGGAGGATGGACCACCGGCGTCAGCCACGGGTATTGAAGAGGGCGTTGAGCCCACCCCCTGAAATAGGGATTAGGAATAGGGTTATAAGTATTAGTAGTAGTAGTAATAATAGTATTGAAGAGGGTGTCAAGTCCACCCCCAGATTAGGGATAGTTATTATTATCAGTAGTAGTAGTAGTAATATTAGTATTGAAGAGGGTGTCAAGTCCACCCCCAGGGATAGGGATAGATTATTATTATTATTATTATTATTATTATTATTATTAACATCATCATCAATATCATTATTATTAGTAGTAGTAGTATTGAAGAGGGTGCCGAGTGAGGTGTTCTCAAAGTAAAGGAAGAATTGAACTCTGATCAATAAGAATACACACAGATGCTTGAACCAGCAAGACTCTGGGAAGGGTGCGTATAATAATCTGTCTCTCCACCCTCCGGCCCAGGTCGTATTATTCACAAAAGAACTTTTTACAGAGTGTTCGTAAGAACCAATCAGATTTCTTCTGAGCATTTCAACAAATCCCATGTGGGGACAAAGTTAAACTACTAAAACTAATTAAGCGCACATATTTCTGGGGTAAACAAAACAGAACTACAAAGGAGTGCATCTGGCAACCCCGGGAGGTGATAAACAAGCAATATACATAAGGATGGCCAGGAAGACAGTGATCATTATCACCTTCAGGTGAGATCTGTTTCCAGGCCCTAAGATCAACATCCTGAGATTAACATTTCAGAAAAGCTACATCAAAGAAACTTGCCCACTATCTTTATGGCCCAGGATGAATGCCTGGCAAAGCAACTGGGCTGTGTACGTGACTTGTCAAGCAAGAGAAATGGGCAGTGGAGGAAATGGCCAGCGATACAGAGGGTTGTGGGATTTGGTCAGAAATTATTGTCAATGAATTAAACCCAGTCAACACAATGCATTCATCGTGGACACAATGGCTTGATGCATATTTTATAATTCCTCATGGTAATCCCATCTGATCACTACAGTTAAATCCAGGATTATCATCATCATCATCAACAACATTATTATTATCATTGTTGTTGATGATTATGATTATCATCGTTGTTGTTGTGTTTTGGGAGCTGCCCAGAGTGGCTGGGGAAACCTAGCCAGGTGGGCAGAGTAGAAATAATAAGATAATAATAATTAGGGTTAGGGATAGGGGTTCAAGATAGGGATAGGAGTTAGGGATAGGGATTAGGGATAGGGTTATTAGTAGTATGATTATTATTCAACATCCTAATGCTCCCGGCCCTTGTGGTTTCTCCAGGTCTCATCGTCCTGGCTGCCCTTGACCCCGACTCCGGCCGTGACGCAGACGCTTCCCCCAACGCCACCTACTTCCTGGCGCAACGGGTCGACCCAGATGGCTTCCTGGTCCAGAAGGACCTACCTTTCCGCTTGAGAGGCTGTGGGGCGCCCACTTGGCAGGCGAAGACTGGGAAGTCCTCACCAGCGTGGCTCGCCGAGGCCAAACCAAGTCCCAGTGCTCAGCCTTGCCCCTCGAACCCTGAACCAGAGTGTCCCCAGAAGGAGACAGAGAGCTGCCAGGTGCCGGCGGATAGGATCCGGAGAGATACTATGGTTCCCCCACCTCAGGAAGTGTCTGATCTCGAATCCAAGGTGCCACAAGGAGAAGATCTGGAGGTCCCGGCGCAGCCGCGGGTGCCCCGGCCAGCGTTCCGCTTCCGGAAGCTCTTCTCAGCGACATTCCCATCACGGCTCAAACGGGAGACGGATGAGCGCCGGGCGCAACTCCGGAAAGTGAAGCAGTTTGAACTGGAGTTCCTGGAGCAACTCCTGAAGGGTCCGGCGCCGGGGGGCTGTGGTTGCCCACCTGGCACCAGCCCTGTGCCAACAGCGCCCAGTGTGTCGCGGTGGGACTGCAGAGGGAGAGAGAGTTGCCCGCAGCGGGTGGCACAAGGATTCCCGAGTCGACGGGTGCGCTCGGCCAGCCCAGAGCCGAGAGATGTGGAAAAGAGAGCCTCCTGCCTGGGGACCGAGTGCGTGGTGGCAGCAGCGCCACGCTACGAGAAGCTGCAGCGCCGCGCCAGCAGAGAAGGGGCCGTTCCAGAAGAGTGTGATCCAGCGCCGCGTTTCCCAGATGACGTGTGCCCACAGCAACTGGGGCCGGGTGGAGAGGGCTGCTGCTCAGTGCGCTCCTGTTTCTCAGCACGGGGAGGTGACGATGAGGCCGATGAGCTCTGCTACTCGGTGCCGCCAATGCCGGATGCAGCAGCCCGGACACAGGAGATTGACCTGCGGGCAGCATCGGGCCTTGACCGCATCCGGGAACTGTGCGGGCGGGAGTACGCCTTCCCTGGTGGGTTCTCGGCGGTGAGGCTCGACGCTGAACGGCTGCTGGGCGCCCTGCGGCAATGTGCAGCAGCGGCAGGGAATGGGGCGTCGGTGCCAGATGAGGGCCGGCGGGAGCTGGCACTGGCCTTCCGGGAACTGAGGGCCGCCTGCCGGCGGGTGGCAGGCGCCGAGAAGAGCCCAGCACGGCTGCTGCCAGCCGTCGCCGGGAGCTTCCGGGTGCTGGCACGGTTGGCGGAGATGGCAGCGGTGGTGGGCAAAGAGGCACGGCGGCGGGCACTGCTGGCTCAGGTGGAGGAGGTGGCGAGGAACTACACCGCCCTGGCGAGGGCGGCGGAGGAGTCAGCAGCCAGGCAGACAGGCGAGGAGCCAGTGCGCCCATTGACGGCACCGGCGGCAAAGTGAGGCTTGCTGAGAGGACGTTCAGGGAAGTGTGACGAGGCGGCTGTTTTGCGGGGAAGGCGGAGGGCGGCAATTTTCTCGCAGAGGGCTGAAGTGCCCTGGGCTCCATTGGCGGGAGCCCGGTCATGTAGTCCAACTCCTCGGCTCTGAAAGCCGGGATGCGGTTGGGTGACCCCACCCACTGCAAGAATTGGCACAGGACCGTCCAGTGGAGAGGGGGAGGAAAGAAGGAAGGGAGGACAGAGGAAGGGAGGAAGGAAATGGGGTAGGAAGAACGGATAAACGGAGGGAGGGATGAAGGAAGGACGGAAAGGAAGGACAGAAAAGGAGGGGGGACGAAGGAAAGAAGGAAGGGAGGGAGGGAGGGGGGAGGAGGGATAGAGAAAGGGAAGGAGGGAGGAAATGGGGAAGGATTAACGGAGAAAAGGAGGTAGGGAGGGACGAAGAAGAAAGGACAGTGAAAGGGAGAGAGAGCCAAAGGAAAGAAGGAAGGAAGGAAGGACAGAGAAAAGGAAGGAGGGAGAAAGGAAGGAACACAGGAAGGAAACAGGGAAGGAAGAACTGCAGAACAGGGAGGGGGGCAAGGGAAAGAAGGTAGGAAGGACAGAGAAAGGGAAGAAGGAAGGAAGGAAAGGAAGGAAGGAAGGAAGGAATGAAGGAAGGAAGGAAGGAAGGACAGAGAAAAGGAAGTAGGGACAAAGGAAGGAAGAATGGAAATATGGAGGGATGAAGGAAAAGAAGGAACCTGGGAGATGGTTGGATGACTTTGGTAACCACAATGGTTGGTACCACAATGATTGGCACTGAGCTGGCCTTGCCTAGGGTTGGGCTGGATGGCCTTTGCGGTTCCCTCTGGACACAGAAACCCCCCTTTTTTACATGCCTGTATATATTATACATAATAAAGACTATATATGTATAGATATATGGAAATTATATCTCTGTAAATTTGACCTGAGATTGTATATATAGAAAGATGTGAAACTTATATGCAAATTTATGCCAATACACGAATCTTCATATCGATCTTGTGTTTGTGACATCTCTCCCCCCCTAAAAAAATTGATAATAATATTTATTTTAAAATATGGACTATTCCTAAACAATGATATTAATTAATATTAATCCAGAATAATGTTGGTTAAAATTAATATATAATGATATTAATGTGGACTATTAAATAACTAATCAAAGCAAGTAATAATATTAAGTAATATTAAGTAGCAAATAATATTAATAATTGATATTAATATTAATAATAATGTTAATTTTGAAAAGCGGACCTAATCCGAGTCCTTTCTTGACTCTTATTTCTTTATGAAATTTGGGGAAAATAAATAATAATATAAACATAAAAATGTAACAACAACAATATCCACCAATATCCATTTTATTGTTTGTACTAGCCCATCTGAGAGGAATACCTGAAAATAATCATGAAAATTCTTCCTTGATTTATTTCTTTATGAAATGGGTGGGATATAAATAATACAGATCTGGAACGCCATGGAGTTTGGACATTTTGGCTCCTGAATTTAACAACAACAACAAAAATTATTATTTGTCCTGTGTTGCCCCAAAACCATCATATTTTTTCCTTGATTTATTTTTTATTTCTTTATGAAATGGGTGGGATAGAAATAACAGCAATAATCATATAATCATATAATACAAATACTGATAATAATAAAAATGCTAATAATCACTAATAATGATGAGATACAATGAAACAATAACATAAAATTAAAAAATAAAGGAATTCACCCAAGATTAGAGAAGGAAGGCCTGGGGAAAAAACTTTTTTTCCTGTTTCCCCCCCAAAAAAACCTGTCCCCCCCCCCAGGGGAATTGGAAAAAAACAGTTTGACATAGTTTGAATATCCCCCTCCCCATTTATAGAAAACAGATTTTTTAAAAACCTGGTTTCCCGCAGGCCTTCCCATCCCTGCCCAAGATCTCTGGGCGGTTTGGGAAAGCTTCCAAGAATTGCAGCCAGGAGTTTAGAGATGGGAAGATCTCAGGGGAAGATCTCAGGTTTAGAGATGGGAAGATCTCAGGTTTAGAGATGGGAAGATCTCAGGTTTAGAGATGGGAAGGCCTGGGGGGGGGGGACGGGAAAATTGGGTGGGAGGGGACAGGAGGAGCGGGTTATGGTGGGGTTTTTTAAGCCTTTGCCCCCTGGAAAAATGTGGGGGGAACCCAGCCCGATGGGCGTTGTATAACTAATAGCATTATTATTATTATTAGGGATAGGAGTTAGGGATAGGGATTGGATAGGGTTATTTATTATTATTATTAATATTCTATTGGGAGCCGCCCAGATGGGCAGTGTATACATACACAAATTGTGTGTGTGTCTCTGTGTGTGTATATATAAGGAAACCATAATTATAATCATTGTTGCTGGAAATGTAATCGGAAGGGAGGTTTTATGTTTTATAATGTTTTAGATATTCTCTTGGGAGCCGCCCAGAGTGGCTGGGGAAACCTGGCCAGAAGGGTGGGGATATAAGCAATCAATCAATCAATAAAATATTGATACCTGCTCATCTGGCCATGTTTCCCCAGCTACTCTGGGAGGCTCCAAACAGAATAATAATAATAATAATAATAACCCTATCCCTAATAAGAATAACAACAACCCTAACTCCTTTCCCTATCTCTAACCCTTATCCCTAACCCTAATAATAATCTCAAGTTTAGAGATGGGAAGGCCTGGAAAAAAACCTGGTTGTTTATTATTATTATTATTATTATTATTTAATAATAATAATAACAACAAGACTATCTCTAATTCCTATCCCTAATTCCTATCTCTAACCCTCATGCCTAACCCTAACAATTGTTATTATTATTATTATTATTAATAACTCAATTGGTTACAAAATGACAAGGCTCTATCCGATATTGCAAGTTCCTTTCGCTTCTTCTCACTTTCACTGGCGCTGCGCAGGGGTCTGCAGAAGAACTAAGGAATGTCAAGGGATCGCTATAGATTATTATAAATAAATAAATAAATAAATAAAAAAGGCTGGGAATTAAGGCGCTGGTGAGGTTTATTCCTCCGTTATTTTCCCGGAAAATAACTTTCCCATCCACGAAAGTCTCCCTAAGAAATGGAAGCTGTGCGCTTTGCAACTGACCGGTTGGATTGCTGCCTGCCTCGTTTACAGAGTCCGCAAGTGCGCCCACGGGCCCCTCGAAGCCGCGCAGGGCGGCAGCTTCCGCCCCTCGACTCTCGTCGACCAATCACGCGCCTCCTCCGGCAGAGCAAGCGCAAACTTGCACTGGATACTCCTGAACAGGCTCTCTGCACAGGGGTCCGTCGCCGGTGGGGGCGTGTCTCGCTCGCTGAAGAGGCGCGCGTTGCCTGGCGACCCATTGAGGAGACTCCGTTTCAAGGAGCCGTGTGCGCAGACGTGCTTTTTTAGCGGAGGGGCGTGTTTTGCCCTCTGCGCACCCGCCTCCCGGCCCTTTTCACCGCCTCTTTTCACCCTCGCGAAAGCGGGCCCGTCTCTGCTTCTGCGCAGGCGCGCCTCTCCAAAGTGGGCTTGTCTCAGCATTCACGCAAGCGCCCCCCGCTCGAGTGGGCGTGCCTTTGGCGAGCCGCGCCTGCGCGCCCCGCCCGAGATGATATAAAGGCCCGCTCCCAAGATGGCAGCGCAGTGCGGCTCCGTCGTCTGAGGCGGCGGGCGCGGCCTGCGCTCCCGGACGCGTTCCTCGGCCTGCTGGAGCGGCGCGAGGCGGCCGAGGGCGAGCGGCGAGCCGCCCGCGGCGGGCCTGTCCCCGGGGTGGAGGTGGGCGAGGCCTCGACGTCGCGCTCGGGCACGTCGTTCTCGCCGGCGGCTTCGCTGGCCAGCAGGATGCCCAACATCAAGCTCTTCAGCGGCTCCTCGCACCAGGACCTGTCGCAGAGGATCGCCGACCGGCTGGGCCTGGAGCTGGGCAAGGTGGTCACCAAGAAGTTCTCCAACCAGGAGACGTGGTAGGTTGTGCGCATGCTTGGCCGCCGCGGGGCAACCTGGGAAGGGTAGTTCCATGCTGGGTGCGAGGGACGTGATGGGTTTGGCGCATGCGCGGCCGCGGAGCAGGCTGGGAAGGGTAGATCTCCGAGACGAGCGAGCGAGCCATTGGGTCTGAGGGGAGTGCGCGGGGCAAGCTGGGAGCTGTAGTTCCTCCAGGCTGGATGTAATGCTGCGTCTCTAGGGGACTGGGTGCATGTCCGCAACTGTAGTTCTCCAAGCAGGAGATGGGGGGCAGCACTCTGGGAACTGTAGTTTTCCATGAAAGAAATGCGGAGCACTACTCAAGAGAACTGTAGTTTTCCATGACAGAGATGGGCATCACTGTGGGAACTGTAGTTTTCTGCAGGGTGGATTTGATTTAAAACAAATCGATTTAAATCCCTAGTCAGTAAGACTTGATTTAAATCATTTTTTAACAGAAAGACTCATTCTTGCTTATATAATCTTCCTATTGACAACCAGATGAAGTTTTCCATTTAGGAATGATACATTTTCAGAGTCGTTTTTACAGTTATATCAAAAATGACTGATTTGGTTCTACAGTGGTGCCTCGCAAGACGAAATTAATTCGTTCCGTGAGTTTTTTTGTCTAGCGAATTTTTTGTCTTGCGAAGCACGGTGTCGGAAAAGTTTTGGAAAAGCTTCAAAAATCGCCAAAAACCTCAAAAAAGGCTACCACACCGCGTTCTATGAGTTGCTCCTTGAAGTCAAGTCGCAACTGTATTAACGGTGTTAAGAAAAAGGAAACAAACTTGCAAAAAACGCAAGACGTTTTCGTCTTGCGAAGCAAGCCCATAGGGAAATTCGTCTTGCAAAGCAGCTCAAAAACCGCAAAACCCTTTCATCTAGCGAGTTTTTCGTCTTGCGAGGCATTCGTCTTGCGGGGCACCACTGTACTCTTAGAAATAAACTGACAGATAATTATGAAATTCTGGTGAGTTATATTAAGTTAACGGTTTCTATTTGGACAAATTGATTGATTGGAAGGAGAAAAATAATTGTTTCCTTAATAACAATCAAAACCATTTATTTCACTAAAACAATAACATGATAGTATATGGATCCATGTTTGTTAACTGATGTGATTTAACAATTTTTTTAAAAAAAGACTGTGTTTTAGCACACATGATAAACTTATTTCCTGATATTATGTTATTATTATTCCTAATCCCTAGCCCTAAGTCCTATTGTTACTTCTAACCCTTATCCTTAACTACCACCACCACAGCAACAATTATAGGCTACAACTGAACCCCTGAACCGGTTCCAAAATAACAGCCAAAATAATAAATCCTAATTTCCTGCCGAATAGCCTTTGGACTGGAATGTACTTTAAAAAGAAAATATTTAGAAAGCATTTTTTTTTTTAAAAAAAGCCAATTTAAATCAAAATCATCTAATTTGAATCGAAAATATCCCTTTTAAATGGAAAATATCCAATTTAAATCGGAAAAAAAATCTATTTAAATTGGGGGGGAAATGCAATCTCCGCAGTGTGGAGATCGGCGAGAGCGTGCGCGGCGAGGACGTCTACATTGTCCAGAGCGGCTGCGGCGAGATCAATGACCACCTGATGGAGCTGCTGATCATGATCAACGCCTGCAAGATTGCGTCGGCCAGCCGAGTGACAGCCGTCATTCCCTGCTTTCCCTACGCCCGGCAGGACAAGAAGGACAAGGTTTCCGGGGAGACGGGATTAATGACACACTTGGGAGGGGGTGAAGTTGCTGGGTTGACTGGACTGAGGGCAGCAATGCCCCGGTCTTGCTAGTTAGGCTGGGTTATAGGTGGAATGAATTGGAGACCTGCCTGCTAGGCATTCTGGGAAGTGGAGTCTTTCGAGCTAGGCATGCTGGGAGTTGGAGTCTGGCTAGCTAGGCTGGATTATAGCTGGGACCCTGGGAGTTGTAGGCCAGCCAGCGAGGCATGATGGGAGTCGGAGCCTTGGTAGCTAGCCTACTTGGGATGCTGCCTGCTAAGCAGGATGGGAATTGGAGTCCTGCCTGCTAGGTATGATGGGCAAGGAGTCTTGCTAGCTAGGCTAGGTTATAGGTGGGATCCTGGCTGCTAGGCAGGATGGGAGTTGTAGGCCGGCTGGCAAGGCATCATAGGAGTTGTAGGAAAGCCGCCCAGGCCTGATTGTAGCTGGGATCCTGGCTGCTAGGCAGGACGGGGAGTGGAGTCTTTTGAGCTAGGCATTTTGGGAGTTGGAGTCTGGTTAGCTAGGCCTGATTGCAGTTGTGATCCTAGCTGCTGGGCAGGATGGGAGTTGGAGTCTTGCTAGCTACACTGGGTTATGGGTGGGAACCTGCCTGCTAAGCAGGATGGGAGTTGTAGCACAGCACCCGATTCAGCGGCCCCCTTTCCATTGCAGAGCCGGGCACCTATCTCCGCAAAGCTCGTCGCCAACATGCTCTCGGTGGCCGGCGCTGACCACATCATCACCATGGACCTGCATGCCTCTCAGATCCAGGTGGGGCCCCCAGGGCTGATCCTGTCCAGCCTGCATGGCCACGTGTGAACTTTCTGAATATTTTGACTAGTCAACACTTACGTTAATAATGTTGTTTTAAATTTTAATATGTTGTGAAATATTTGAGCGCTTTTTTTGGAGGGAAAAAGCGAGGCTTATATTCAGGTCAATATGGTACCATATTGGCCTGAATATAAGCCACCCTTTAACTTTTCACGGTCGGAATTTGGGGGGTGAGTCTTATATTCCAGCCACTACAGTATTATTACGTTGACCATGTTATTATGGTCTGCTTTTTATGCCATTTTCCAACTGCTTTTATCAGGTTAATAATAATGATGATGATTGGGAACCACCCAGAGTTGCTGGGGAAACTCAGCCAGACAGATGGGGTTATAAATATATTCTTCTGCTTCTGCTTCCTGGCCCAGGGTTTCTTTGACATCCCCGTCGACAACCTGTATGCCGAGCCGGCTGTTCTGAAGTGGATCAAGGAGAACATCGCCGAGTGGAAGAACTGCACTATCGTCTCGCCAGACGCCGGGGGGGCCAAAAGGTGACCCCAGAATTTCCAAAAATTTCTCACAGGTCCCTTCCAGCTCTACCATTCGGGGATTCTGCGTTGAGATTCCTGACTTACTGGACTGGATGACCCCCCCCCCCCGGGACCCTCCCAGCTGCTCCATCCTTTTAATCTCCCATTCTACTACTAGTAGTAGTAGTAGTAATAACAACAACAACAACAACAATTTATTCCTTATACCCTGCTCTTCCTCTGCTCGTCAATATTTGTAGGATGCCAGCAAGGTTGAACCTATCTGTAAAAAAGGGATTTTATTATTCCAAAAAGGAAACCTCCTTCTGCTTGTCCATATTAAGAGGATGCCAGCAAGGCTGAACCTTTTCATAAAAAGGGATTTTAATAATAAAAAAAAGGATTTTAAATCAAGACATCTCAACCTAGAATCTCCTTCTCCCAGGGTGACATCAATCGCTGACCGCCTAAACGTCGACTTTGCCCTCATCCACAAGGAGCGCAAGAAGGCTAGCGAGGTCGACCGCATGGTCCTGGTGGGCGACGTCAAAGACCGGGCAGCAATCTTGGTGGATGACATGGCCGACACCTGCGGGACAATCTGCCACGCCGCGGACAAGTGAGTCTGATTTAAGTGGGGGGAAATCCGATTTAAATTTTTAAAAATCTGATTTAAAATTTTAAAAATCCAATTTAAGTGGGGGGAAGTCCAATTAAATTTTTAAAAAATCCAATTTAAATTTTAACAATCTGATTTAAATTTTTTAAAACCCAATTTAAATTTTAACAATCTGAGTTAAAAAATCTGATTTAAATGTTTGAAAACAATCAGATTTAAATTTAAAAAATCTGATTATTATTGTTATTATTATTTTAAAAAACCATTGATTTTTACCCACCCTGCTTGGAAGGCAACCCCTGTGGTCATCCAGCCCAACCCGCTTTCCCCCGCAGGCTCCTCTCGGCGGGTGCCACCCGGGTCTACGCCATCCTGACGCACGGCATCTTCTCCGGCCCGGCCATCTCCCGGATTAACGGTGCAGGGTTTGAGGCCGTCGTTGTCACTAACACCATCCCGCAGGAGGAGAAGATGAAGCACTGCCCCAAAATCCAGGTAGGGGGGGATTATTATTGTTATTGTTATTATCTCTCTGGCACGTTTCTGATCATTCTCATACCTTCCATCAACATCCTCAGTTGTTGTTATTATTGTTGTTATCATCATCATCTCTGGCAACTTTCTGATCATTCTCACACCTTCCATTGTCATTATTTATTATTAGTATTGTTATTGTTATTATCTCTGTGACACGTTTCTGATGGTTCTCACACCTTCCATCGTCATCTATTATTAATAAGATTAATATTATTATCATTTTATTATCATCTCTCTAGCACGTTTCTGATCATTCTCACACCTTCCACTGTCATTATTTATTATTATTATTATTATTATTTTATTATTATTATTTATTATTATCTCTATGGCCTGTCCCAGATTATTTGGCCCCTTCCTCGCTCCACCTCGCCGCATGGCATTTCTATTCTTTGTCTATCGTTTTGTTGTTTTATTGTGATGGCAGAGGGCTGGCACAAATCAAGATTCAGTCATACACAGCTTGATTGGCAGGTGAAGATTGATTGATTGATTCATTCATTCATTCATTCATTCAAAGCTTGACTGGCAGGTGAAGATTTATTCATTCATTCATCTTGTTTTATTGCTATGGCCAAGGGCTGACGCAAATACTAATTCATTCATATAACTCCTGGTGCCCAGTTAACCCTGCCTCTCCCTCTCTTCCCCCTCTAGGTGATTGACATTTCCATGATCCTGGCTGAAGCTATCCGCCGCACCCACAACGGCGAGTCCGTCTCCTACCTGTTCAGCCACGTCCCGCTATAGTTCCCGACCCTGACGCACAAATTCCCTTTGGGGGAAAACAGTCCTCTGTGCATGTACAGAGTGCTGAGTTGGCTTTATCCCACGATTCCCCCTTTTTCAGTTTGGGGCGCTGGTGGATGGGAATTCTAGCGCGGGTCTAATTTGGGGCTCATTCTATCCACTCGTTTCTCTGGTCCTTTCACTTCCCGAAATCCTTTGAATTGGGGGTGCCTGGCGGCCGGAATTTAAAACACAATTTAAAATGGGGTATTTATTGTTCATATCCGATGAGGCAATCCAATTACTTTGTTTCAGCGCTACAATTCCCTGCCCCTTGATTTGGGGTTTTAAAGCTATCACTCCCAGCCCCAAATCCCATTCGTTCCCTTCTTTTCTCGTACCCCATGCTAGTTTCCTCCCCCAGAAAAAAACAATTTTTGGGGGGAATCGGGGTGCCTGGTGTTGGTGCTAGAATTCCCTCAGGCGCCCAGTGGTGCCACAACTCTCCTAAACCCCATTCATTTCGTTATGTCTCCTATCGCCCCCCAAAAAAACTTAATTTTGAGCTCGGATGCAGGTGCCCGGTGGCACTACAACTCCCCTAAACCCCATTCAAAAATACACTTAATTTTGAGCTTGGATTCCCTGTCTTCGCGTCTATTCATTTCATCCGATCTCAACTTTCGATTCCCATTATTCCCCCCCCCCAAAAAAATAACCCCAATTTTTTCAGATTCTGGTCTCAGATCCCGGGTGGCAGTATGGGAATTCTAGCGTGCTTTAAATAAAAAAAATATTAACCTGCGGGTTAATATAGGATGTGTCCTGTTCATTTCAGAGGGG
Organism: Podarcis liolepis; assembly: GCF_965112155.1. Taxonomy (NCBI): domain Eukaryota; kingdom Metazoa; phylum Chordata; class Lepidosauria; order Squamata; family Lacertidae; genus Podarcis; species Podarcis liolepis. Next base: position 127,981 of record NC_139570.1, read on the forward strand.
GGAATTGCTGCTACAGTTCTCCCCACTCAGAAAAAATCCTGTTTATTTCAACCCTTCGCCCTCGGGCGCCCAGTTGGGAATTATAGACTCCTGAAGCTCCTGTTCCCCACCTCCAGTTCCAGGTTCAACTCCTGATGATGGACGAATGAATAATAAACTCTTATTTAAAAGCCCCAAATCTCCTCTATTGCTTCATTTTCAGGGGGTGGGGGTGGATCGCAGCTTGGCATGCTGCGAGTTGTAGTTTCTTCCTCTTCTACGATTTACTTGAGATAGGGAAGCTCTTTATATTTGATGAGTGGTGCGTCTTATAGAGCAAAAAATACGGTATTTGGAATGAAGGTTGATTTCATGAGGAATATTTTAAAACACACAGAGAGAAACAGAGACAGACAGATGGATCATAATACGTATATAAAAATATAAATATGGATATATACCGTATTTTTCGCTCTATAAGACGCACCAGACCACAAGACGCACCTAGTTTTTGGAGGAGGAAAACAAGAAAAAAAATATTCTGAATCTCAGAAGCCAGAACAGCAAGAGGGATCGTTGCGCAGTGAAAGTAGCAATCCCTCTTGCTGTTCTGGCTTCTGTTATAGCTGCGCAGCCTGCATTCGCTCCATAAGACGCACACACATTCCCCTTACTTTTTAGGAGGGAAAAAATGAGTCTTATAGAGCAAAAAATACAGCATATCTATATTATATAAGCTATCATATATATATATATATATATATATATATGTTTTCGTAGATTTTCACGGGTACAGGAATGCAGGTTTTGGTGTCCTCGGGTGTCTTCCCGTGTAAAAGTTGGGGTGTCTAGGCGACGTTTCGACGAGGTCTCACTCGTCATCTTCAGGCTGGTGCTTTCGGCTTCTTGTTACTGGAACAGAGCGGGATCTCAGTGTTTGAGTTCCTATAAATACTGTAGAGGGGTGTGGTGTATTGCCTCAAAAGTTCTGGGCAGAGGGGAAGTTCCCAGGCTAGTGTTCTTTTCTTCTTTTGTTCCTTAATTACTTGAGGGATATCTTGAGTGATTACTTGAGTGATATTCTGAGTACCACTTAGGTGGGTCATTGGGTGTGGATTAGTTGCTAAAGCCTTCGTGTCTTGACCTCTTGAATTTGTGAAGAGTTTTTCTGGGAAGATGGCTGTACTGCACTTAGTTGTGCTTTGGCTTGGCTTCGTGTATAGGGGCGAGCTGTGGTTTTGTGCCCTGTGCCAGCCAGATCTGTGTAGGGATTGCAGGGGGGTGCAGCATCCGGAGGTGCCACTATGGTTTGGTTACTGGATGGTGTCTGTAATTTATCTGTGGAGAGGGTCTGGGTTTGGGTCTGGTGTGGTTGATTGGTGGTGGCGTTCTGTGTGCCTCTGGATCTGGTGTCGGTTTTTGTGGGGAGGGCTAATTTCCAGATGTCTGGCAGGCGGGACGTGTCGTCACGCTTGTTCATGTTGTGAGGGTGTTTCTCTATCTCGATGGCTTCCATGATTATTCTCTTGTGGTGATGTTCCATGTTAAAGAGCAATTTGGAATCTGCAAAATTAATTTCGTGTCCTGTTTCTTTCATGTGTTGGAAAAGAGAGGAAGATTTTTCTTCTTTTTTGACGGCATTCTTGTGTTCTGCGATACGTGCATTTATTCGTCTGTTTGTTTGTCCAATGTACGTGGCTGGGCAGACTTTGCAGGGTATTTCATAGACCCCTTGGTTTTCCAACTGGATTTTATCTTTGGGGTTTCTGAGGATATTGGCTATTTTTTGGTTGGTGCAAAAGGCTGTATTGATATTGTGTTTATGGAGGATTTTGCTAATTTTATCTGTAGTGCCCTTGATATAAGGAAGGAGGGCCATGCCATTGTTTTCTTCTGTGTCTTGGTTTTTGGGGGGTGTTTCTTTTTGGATAAGCTTCGTAACCCTGTTTTGCTGGTATCCATTGGCGATTAACACATTTGAGAGATTCTGTAACTCAGTTGTCAAGTGGTCTTTGTCAGTCAGGCGTTTGGTTCTGGAGATGAGGGTCTTGGCTACGGAGTTTATTTGTGCAGGGTGGTGGTGTGATTGAGCATGTAAGTAGCGGTTGGTGTGTGTTTTTTTCCGGTAGATAGTGTGTCCTAGGGAGCCATCAGGTTTTTTGTAGATTAGGACGTCAAGGAAGGGAAGCTGGTTGTTGGCTTCTATTTCCATAGTGAATTGTATTTTGGGGTGTAGGCTGTTGAGATGTGTGAGGAAGCTATCTAGTTTTTCTTTCCCGTGTGGCCAAATTACAAAGGTGTCGTCAACATATCTGAGCCAAAGTTTGGGTTTGTGTTCAGAACACAAACCCAAACTTTGGCTCAGATATGTTGACGACACCTTTGTAATTTGGCCACACGGGAAAGAAAAACTAGATAGCTTCCTCACACATCTCAACAGCCTACACCCCAAAATACAATTCACTATGGAAATAGAAGCCAACAACCAGCTTCCCTTCCTTGACGTCCTAATCTACAAAAAACCTGATGGCTCCCTAGGACACACTATCTACCGGAAAAAAACACACACCAACCGCTACTTACATGCTCAATCACACCACCACCCTGCACAAATAAACTCCGTAGCCAAGACCCTCATCTCCAGAACCAAACGCCTGACTGACAAAGACCACTTGACAACTGAGTTACAGAATCTCTCAAATGTGTTAATCGCCAATGGATACCAGCAAAACAGGGTTACGAAGCTTATCCAAAAAGAAACACCCCCCAAAAACCAAGACACAGAAGAAAACAATGGCATGGCCCTCCTTCCTTATATCAAGGGCACTACAGATAAAATTAGCAAAATCCTCCATAAACACAATATCAATACAGCCTTTTGCACCAACCAAAAAATAGCCAATATCCTCAGAAACCCCAAAGATAAAATCCAGTTGGAAAACCAAGGGGTCTATGAAATACCCTGCAAAGTCTGCCCAGCCACGTACATTGGACAAACAAACAGACGAATAAATGCACGTATCGCAGAACACAAGAATGCCGTCAAAAAAGAAGAAAAATCTTCCTCTCTTTTCCAACACATGAAAGAAACAGGACACGAAATTAATTTTGCAGATTCCAAATTGCTCTTTAACATGGAACATCACCACAAGAGAATAATCATGGAAGCCATCGAGATAGAGAAACACCCTCACAACATGAACAAGCGTGACGACACGTCCCGCCTGCCAGACATCTGGAAATTAGCCCTCCCCACAAAAACCGACACCAGATCCAGAGGCACACAGAACGCCACCACCAATCAACCACACCAGACCCAAACCCAGACCCTCTCCACAGATAAATTACAGACACCATCCAGTAACCAAACCATAGTGGCACCTCCGGATGCTGCACCCCCCTGCAATCCCTACACAGATCTGGCTGGCACAGGGCACAAAACCACAGCTCGCCCCTATACACGAAGCCAAGCCAAAGCACAACTAAGTGCAGTACAGCCATCTTCCCAGAAAAACTCTTCACAAATTCAAGAGGTCAAGACACGAAGGCTTTAGCAACTAATCCACACCCAATGACCCACCTAAGTGGTACTCAGAATATCACTCAAGTAATCACTCAAGATATCCCTCAAGTAATTAAGGAACAAAAGAAGAAAAGAACACTAGCCTGGGAACTTCCCCTCTGCCCAGAACTTTTGAGGCAATACACCACACCCCTCTACAGTATTTATAGGAACTCAAACACTGAGATCCCGCTCTGTTCCAGTAACAAGAAGCCGAAAGCACCAGCCTGAAGATGACGAGTGAGACCTCGTCGAAACGTCGCCTAGACACCCCAACTTTTACACGGGAAGACACCCGAGGACACCAAAACCTGCATATATATATATATATATATATATATATACACACACACACACACACACACAGTGGTCCCTCTGGTTACGAACTTAATTCGTTCTGAAGGTCCATTCTTAACCTGAAACTGTTCTTAACCTGAGATACCACTTTAGTTAATGGGGCCTCCCGCTGCTGCTGCGCGATTTCTGTTCTCATCCTGAAGCAAAGTTCTTAACCTGAGGTACTGTTTCTGGGTTAGCAGAGTCTGTAACCTGAAGTGTATGTAACCTGAAGTACCACTGTGTGTGTATGTATACATATATATGTGCATATTCACCGTATTTTTCGCTCCATAAGATGCATCTGACCATAAGACGCACCCAGTTTTTAGAGGGGGAATGCAAGGAAAAAAATACTCTTTAAAGGGAGCGCTGAGCAGAGCCTGTAAGCATCCCAGGCTCTGCTCAGCACTCCCTTTCACGAGTCGTGTGGAGCGTGTGTGCGGCGCTTGCAGGCTTTTCCCCTAGGAAAAGCAGGCTGCCCTTCTCCCTCCTCGGCGAAAAGCCCCCAAGAGGTCTTTAAAGGGAGCGCGGCTCTTGTGGGCTTTTCCAGGAGGTGGGGGAAGGGACTGAGGCGCTAAGCCAGAAGCTAGAACAGCAAGAGGGAGCGCTGCGCAGCGCTCCCTTTCGGTGTTCTGGCTTCTGGGGTAGCCGTGCAGCCTGCATTCACTCCATAAGACACACACACATTTCCCCTTTTTAGGAGGGAAAAAGTGTGTCTTATAGAGCGAAAAATACGGTATATCAGTATGATTTTCCTCCCTTTATTTCGAACCAAGGAAACCAGAATTGTAATATCCTTGTTGCCGGAAATGTAATCATTGCATTTTCTTTGTTGCGTTTGACGGATTGTTGGATTGGTACCGTATTGGCCTGAATATAAGCCACGCTTTTAACTTTTTCCGGTCAGAATTTTGGGGGAAAAGGGAGGCTTTTATTTAAGGCAATATGATAGTTTCGTCCCATTTCCCCACTGAAACAAAGTGAAGCATTAAAAAACCGACAAGCTCTTCTCGTGGAATTCACCCTTTGTTTTTATTTCAATATTATCCTTCGTTATTTGTCCTTCGTTATTTATTTTCGACATTATCCTTCGTTATCTCAGCTTTCCGCACGCCGTGTTAAGAACAGTCGGTTTTCACATATATATATACGTGTATGTTTTTATTAGCCTCTTACAAAAAAATGGTGTCATCCCATTGAATGATTTCCCGCCGTTTGGAGCATAAAACTGCAATTATTTTTTTTCCAAAAAAAGGACTTTCTTTTGGGGATCTTCAAGGGGCTGGAGTGATTTTTCCTCCGAAAAGCAGGACTAACAGGTTGGAAGACCTCCTCTCTCTCGCTCCGACATCGGGTTCCTGCGCCGACGAAATCCCCGGACTGGGAATAATCCCATTTTTGGGTCCGGCTGGGTCGAGTGAGATCATTGAATCATGGTTGCTTTTGAAAAGGGACCCCGGGGTCATCTAGTCCAACCCCGGCAAATGGGGATGAGCCGATTGGCTGGCGGGCAGTTAGAGCAGGAGGTCGGCAGCCGCCTGGTTAGAGCCTCGCGGTTAGAAGACCAGTCCAGGGTGCAAATAATACCGATTGTTATTATTATTATGAAGAGTGAGGGAGGGAGTCTCTCGGCCTGGGCGGGTGCCAGGTTAGAATTTTGTTCCCCGGCCCATCAGCCTCAGGACGGCGAAGTTGTAGGTGGCCGCAATGATGAATGTCACCTACAGTGAAAGGGGAACAGAAGCAGAATTGCTAAATCCCATTCCTCCTGGTTCCCCTGATATCTCAGCAGTTTTGAAGACCATCAACCATGGTCTGCTGCCCATTCCTCCTGGTTTCCCTGGCAGCTCGGCAGGTCTCCTCCCAGGACCATCAGAAGGAGTCAGCAGCTGAGTCCTGCTGATTTCCCATGGTTCTGCTGGAGACCTCCATCCCATCCATTGCCCCATGTGTGGTTCAAACCCTCCACCCAGAGATGAAGAGTTGTGGGAAGCTGTCCTTACCAGAGCTACCAAGGTGATTGCCGCTCCCACGAAGGCCGCGATGAACAGGTGGAACGTCATCTGGAACTGTAGGATGAGGAGAAGAGGGAGGAGGAGGAGGAGAATGGGTCACCCATTGAAGGAACTCAACGTAGAAACAGAATGGTAGAAAGGAACATGAAAGTCCTCTAGTCTTGACCACTGAGAACTCACCTCGGATGTCTTGCAGATGGAGAGAAGGCTCTGGCCACACACTCTTCCCGGGGAGGCATTCCACGGCAGGACACCTGTGGTGGGGCACCAAAACACAGAACAGTTGAGAGCTGAAGGGCCACCTCACCCCACCTCCTTGGCCCCTCTTGAAATGTGAAGATGGAGGCCCACCAAGACCCTGAGAACATCCTCCCAGATCCTGATAACAAGTTGGTGGTCTACAAAGACCCTGAGCCCACCATCAGGGTCCATAGGATTCTCCCTAAAGGCAGGACCTGACCTCCCCCCCCCCTTTGAAAATCCCTTGGGTTGACTCATGTGACGTTGGAGGACCACAAAGCCTCCTGAGTTCCTTCTCCAAGGTCCTGATGGCAAGCTGCTGGTCTACCAAGACTCCAAGATCCTTCCTGACCTTCATCCCTCTGGAAATTCATTGGGTGAGACTCGTGGGAAGATGGGGCTCCCCCAGGACCTTGAGATTCTCTCAGGTCCTGCTACCAACTTGGTGTTCCAACAAGACCTCAAGAACCTTCTCCATGTCCTATTCCACCAGGACCTTGAGAACCTTCTTCCTGGGAGACCCCTCATGAAATTCTTCCTCCCCAAGGTGGCCCAGGAAACTAGGTTCTTCCTCACCATACATCCGGGCGTCTGTGCAGAGGTTCCCGATGCCGGCGGCCGTCTTGGTGGGGTTGGCAATGGAATTACAGGTGGTCCAGGCCGTGAAGTAGACATAGACAGGGACGGCCGAGCAGGCCAGGACCAGGAGCCAGAGGACGGTCAGGACATAGGTGATGCCCACGAACTGAAAGGAGGGAGAAGAAACGAGAGTCAGTGATTCGCCAGGAGCTTCCAGAGGACGGGGCATGAGACTGGAGACCTTTGGGACCTGAGGAACTCCCAGCCACTTGGACCTTTCCTCCAGATATTCCCACGAGGGGTGGGCAGATGATCCATTAAAATCCTGTTTTCAGGGGCGGCTTATATTTGGGTAATTCTCAGGTGAAGATGGAGATCTCCTATTCCATCTCCTAAAATGGAAATAGAGACCTATTCTATCCCCTAAAATGAAAACAGAAACCTCTTCCATCCTACAAATATTTATCTGATTAAAACAGGGATCTCCTATTCCATCACCCAAATATTTTATCTAATGAAATAGGGATCTTCTATTCCGTCCCACAAATTCCCACAAATCCATCCATCTATTCCGTCCCACAAGTATTAATCTGATTAAAATACAGACCGCCTATTCTGTCCCATAAAATGAAAATAGCGACCTCTTCTTCCACCCCTCATAAGTCAAATCTGGGTCTGGGAAAGCAGGAATATTCGGACGGCCCGGGATTGGGGGGGGGGGCTCCATAGGCACAGCAGGTGGTTTTCTGATGGCACCATGTGTCACAAGTGCGAGTCCCTTGGTGCCAGGAGTGTCCTTCCGGGATGGAGGCCCAAAGGCAGGAAGGGGTTAAAAGTGCCCTGTTGGATTCCTTAGACGTGGAATTTCCTCCTTTTTGGCCAAGGACCTTGGAACTAGTAAGTAAAGCCATTCCCAATTACTGCACCTAGAATCAAGCGGAGGAAGGTTTCCATTTTGGAAGGATAAAATCCTTTCTTTACAGAAAGGATCAGCCTTGCTGCCTCCTCTTAATATGGACAACCAGAGGAAGGAAGGACAAGACTTATTCAATATATCCTGGTCATACTCTCCGTAACGCCCCCCACCGTCAGCAGTCTCATGCCCCGGGTTCGAACGGCAGCAGCGCTGGGTGCGAAAGAGGAGAAGATCACCTTATCAGGATGGCCCAGCCATTTTCCCACACAGTGACACACCAGCTCCCAGGAGCGGCCGGGCCGGTGTCCTCGGGGCCCCCTCCCCTTGTGGCCTACCGTGGCGCCCAGGCCCTTGCCGCAGACAGTGGCCCGGTAGTCGCCGAAGACCTGCCGGACAGCGCCAGTGGTGTAGAAGCCTTCAGCCAGCAGGAGGGCACCAAAGAGGAAGAAGAAGCCGGCCACCCCATAGATGGCGTACTGGAAATCGTGGATCCTGTGGGGGAGAAAAGAGAGGGGGGCCATCGGTACAGTGGGGGCACCCCGAGGGTCATCCAGTCTGACCCCCCACCAGAGCTAGGAGGGATATACGGTTGAAAAAGGACTGCAGAACATTATTCTGATAGAAGATGGATTGTGTGGTCGCGGTTTAACTTGATGTGGACATGCAGTGAAAAACGGATTGCAGAATATGAATGGGAGAATGTATCGGTAAACGAACAGGGGAACGGACGAGGGAACGAAGGCGAAGAAAAGGAACATCGGGAGGTGCTTACACATCGACCAGGTACTCGTAATCCTGGTAGTTTTTGGAGAAGTAGGTCTCAATCAAGTGCTCGGTGCCGGTCAGGGCTTCGTGGCCACAGCCGCAGAAGAGCGCCACCCCCAGGAAGCACAGGGCCGTGGCCACCAGCGAGGCGAAGGGCGCCCCCACCAGGCAGCGGGCACAGCACTCTAACAGACCTGTAAGGGGGCGGGAAGAAGGAAGGAGAGAAGGATAGAAACCTATTGAGGAAGAGTTGCCCAACCCCTATCCCTATCGCTATCATCCAGTCCAGCTAGGCAGGAATCTCGGCGTCGAATTACCAGCGGTGCCAGTGCCACATTTATGTCTAAGCTCAACAAGCTGTAGTTTGGCGCCCCCCTCTCTTGGGGGTCCTCCAAAAAATTCAAAGGTGGGGGAAACCTGGATGTACATTTCCAAAAGAGAAGATAAAAAAACAAATAAAACCGACATACAGCAACCGTGTTTTGTGATGTGTAGGCTCCTATGATGTAAGTCATAGGCCCCGCCTGCTCCCTTGCTTCTCAAACTATCACTGCTTTGCTCATTTCTATATATAGGGTGCCGACATTCTGTATGGACTGGTTGTCTGGCAACATGTGCAAATGGCTTGAGATACCTATGAGTTCCATCAATTACCATATAGCATTTATTCAACACAAAAAAACAGTAGCAATTTGTTGTGGACAAAGGACAGCTGGACATATAAAGGGCCCTGTTACCTTCAGGAGCTGAGGGCTGCATCAAACCTCAATCCCCTGAAACGCATTCGCTGGACCTTGGAATTGGTAAGGAAAGTCTTTTCGACTTGCTTCGCAGCAGGGTGGATTTGATTTGAAATCAAATCAATTTCAGTCACGATTTAAATCACAATTTAAATCACTAGTCAGTAAGACTTGATTGAAATCCTTTTTTTACAGGAAGGGTTCAGCCTTTCTGGCATCCTCTGAATATTGACCAGAGGAAGGTTTCCTTTTGGGCATCATAAATTCATTTTTACACGTCCATCAAAAATGACTGATTTGGTTCTATTATTAGAAATACATAGACCGATAATGATGAAATTCTGGTGAGGTTTAAGAAATTTTATTGGGACCACTTTTCTGTTGCATTTGATTGTTAGGAGAAAAACCATCATAACAATTTAAACCATTTATTTCACTAAAACAATAACATGATAGCATATGTATCCACATTAACTGATGTGGTTAAACGATATTATTATTATTATTATTATTATTATTATTATTATTATTATTATTATTTATTATTATTATTCAGTCCCACCCCTGAAAGGCGGGAATCTCAACGTGGCCTCGCATCAGAGGGCAACCGATGCTAGGCAGGCTCTGGGTTTCTCAGGCTTCAGATGGCTACCTGGAGAACCGGCTCGGGGAACTGGATCCGGGTTCGAGTTCTGCGGAGCCGTGGTTGGTTGGGGTTCAGGCCCGCCGCTAACATTATCTACATTGTGAAAAATACAAGGGTCAGCAGGACGGGCAGGCCTCCCTGCGGCTCCTTCCTCTCCCATAATAATAATAATAATAATAATAATAATAATAATAATAATAATAATAAAGTTGTTATTTATACCCCACCCATCTGGCTGGGTTTCCTGGAATGCTGAGACCCCCCCGCCCCGAGGGTCGTTGAATCGGCAGGAATTTCAAAATAGGAGCAGAAATCTGGATTTGACCCCGACGGTCAATTGGTCCAATGTTCTGCTTTATCTCTGCTGGGAACAAGCAGCTCTGAGATGCCAGTAACAGTGTCAGGTTTGGATTCGAACTCTCAGCTCATCCTCAATTGTCCATTGTCCTTGGGACAATGGAGCCTCGATCTGTCCATCCCACATTGCCCCCCATCCCACCCCAGGGATGGTGAGGAATGGTTCAGTTGGAGTCCTGGGAAGAGGGCCTCGGGTTCAAATCCCGGAGACCTACCTGGCCGGGTGAAAATAGGGACCTCCCCAATTCTATCCCCCCAATCTTTTGCTGGTGAAAAGACAGACCTCCCGTTCTATCCTCTAAAATGAAAATAGAGAACTATTCCATCTCCTAAAATGGAAATAGAGACATCCTATTCCATCCCCTAAAATCAATATTTTTTTAAATGATTTATTGGTTTTAAAACTGTATAAGAGAAATAATCAAGAAATGTAAAAGACAAGATAGAATTTTTTAAAAAATCCTACATTTCTGAATGGATACTTTTGTACATTAATTAACGTGACCTTCGATCTTCCCATTATGTTCCCAGATTAGGTTCTTTAAATATGCACAACTTTATTTCCTCTCCTTTTATTTCACGTTATATCAAACCTTATTTGATAAGGTTCTCCTTTTTACAAACAGCTCAGTCGAAACCTGATATTTTGAACATGTTCTTTTACGCAGACTCTATATATTTCCCATTCTCTGGTAAATTTTTTGTCTGTCACCTTGCTGATAGTCTCGCTAGTTCAACATTCTCTCTTAATTTATTTAATTTTATTTATTTATTTATTTAGTTAGTTAGTTAGTTAGTTAGTTGGTTGGTTTATTTGTTTAATTGGTTTTGCTAGCCTGATTTGATTGTGATATCCTCTCCCTTCCCACCTTTTGCGATTAAAATCTTGGCAGCAACTCTCCATAAAAACTTTCTTAAACTTTTTAAAATTTCTGCCAGGAATTATGGGAAACAAAATTCCCTAAAATGAAAATATGGAATAAGAGGTCTCTATTTTCATTTTAGGGGATTCTCACCAGATAAATATTCAGGGAATAGAATTGGGGGTCTTTATTTTCATCCTGCCAGGAAGGTTTTGAGGATCTGAACTGGGGCCCTCTTCCCAGGACTCTAACTGGACCATTCCTCGCCTCTTCATCTGGGGGTGGGGATGGATGGAGGGGATGTGGGACGAAGCAGAGCGCAGAGATTAAAAGGCTCCTATTGTCCCGAAGACAATGGACAATGAGGGATGGGCTGTAAGTTTGAAACAATGCTCTCCTTCATGCTGCCTCCCAGAGAGTGGTCCCGGCTGGTACAGAAAACACCAGAACTGAAAGGGATCCCGGCGGTCATCCAGTCTGACCCGGGAATCTCAGGGCAGTTTGGTGAAAAGAAACGTGGGTCGTTAGGATTTTCGGGGGCCCATTAATGGACAGCTTTATTTCACAGGAGCATTGTTTTTTACTCTGTATATATGGCATAGATGGGAAGGCCAGGGATAAAACCAGGAAAATTGGAAATAAAATCCAGTTTGATAGTTTTAATATTCCACACTCTTTTTTCCCTTCAGTTTTTTAGGGGGGAAGTGGCTTTGGGGAGAAAAGGGGAAAAAACGGGTTCCCCCCAATTTTCCGGTTTCCCCCCAGGCGTGGGTGAATCTCAGGGTCCCTTTGACTGCCAAGCCGATCTCCTGGGTCCCATTCCCTCTGGCTGGCTACAGCTCCACCTCTCTGGCTGTGTAGCAGTTGGTGTCCTGGGTTCGAACCCCTCCCTTCTCAGCCGAGAGACCTACCTGGCCAGGTCGCTGTGAAAGGAAGGTGAGGAGCTGGAGGGATCTAGCCCACCTACCCAATATTTCTCTTTTGAGAATACAGACCTCCAATTCTACCCCCTAAAATGAAATTTTATTTTCTATACCCCAAATATTCCCCTTATTCTATCCCCCAAATATTTCTCTGGTGAAAACGGGGGAGGGAGGTCCTTTTCTTCCATCTCTCCAACATTTCTTTTGTGAAAATGTGGACCTGCTATTCTATCCCCTAAAATGAAAATAGAGACCCCAATTCTGTCCCCCAAATATTTCTCCAGTGAAAATACAGATCTCCTATTCCATCTCCTAAAATGAAAATACAGACCTCCTCTTCTACCCCCTAAAATTAAGATACAGACCCCCTTCTTCCAGCCCCCAATATGTCTCTGGTGAAAATAGGGAGGTCCTCTTTCCCACCCCAGAAACACATCACTTTTCAGAGGTCTCGGGACAAGTGGGACAGTCCGGGGTGAGATCAGAACCCGGGACGGCTTCCCAAATCCCTGAGATCCGCCATGGCCAAATTAATGGGTGATGGAGATACTGATAAATTTTCCCCTGGTCCAACTCACCCATCGCCTTGGGGTTCAGGTGGAGTGCAACTGGTCTCTTCTTCAGCTAGGACAACCCGGTCTTCTTCTCCTCCTCCTCACTTTGCTGGATTTCTCTCTGCCCCCTCAGATCCTCCAAAGAAAAAGGGATCTGTTGTGTAGAGCCATGCCCCTTAAAGGAGAAGCCGGCCCTGTCTCCTCCTGCTCCTTCTCCTCCCTATTAACTCTGAGATGGACAAGATCTGCTTGATGGAAAGTCCTAAGATCTGTGGGAGCTTCCAGCTTTGGTGGAAAGTTCTGAGCTCAGGCTAGAGGACCCGTGGCTCATGGTCTCTGTGGACCACCAACTTTTGCTAGCAGGGCAAAGGAGAAGGATCTCAGGGTCTTGGTAGACTCCTCCCCCCATCTTCACCTGAGTCCAACCCAAAGATTTCAAAAGGAACAAAGGTCAGGTTCTGCCTTTATGGAGAATTAGGTGGACCAATAGAAGAATGGTGGACCTCAGGGTCTTGGTGGACCACCAGATGGCCACCAGGATATGGGAGAAGGTTCTCAGGGGCTTGGTGGAGCTCCGTCTTCACATGAGTACAACTCAATGGATTTTAAGAGGGACAAAGGCCAGCTCCTGCATTTAGGGAGGATCACATGGATTCTGAGGGTGGACTCAGGGTCTCGGTGGACCACCTACTTGCTAGCAGGGCAAAGAGGAAGGTTCTCAGGGTCTTGGTGGTCCTCCATCTTCACCTGAGTCCAACCCAATGGGTTTCAAGAGGGACTAAGGTGAGGTTCTGGAGAATCAAGTGGAGCAACAGAAGGGTGGTTGACATCTGGGTCTGGGTCTTGGTGGGCTGCCAGCCTCACATCAATCTCACCAATTGAATTTCAAGAAGGAGGAAGGTCAGGGTCTGCACTGAGGTAGGAGTTACCAGATCTAAGATAGGGAACATCTGGTTTTCTAGAAAAACAGTGAAGAATCTGCCCTGCTCACCACAATTTCATTGTGATCGGTCGATGTCTTCCTAAGAGCAGAAGTAATTAAGTTACTATTCCAGAAATGACTTTCCCAGATTGGTCAATAGGAAGGTGATGCCAGCATGGCCGAGTATTTGCGTAATGAAAAAAAGGATTTGTCAATAGGAAGGTGATTGGAAACTGGGATGGCTTCTTTAAATCAGAGACTTCTCCAGCAAATATGGATACCTGAAGGGATCTCGCCTATCTCAGAGGAAAATAGGACTTCTATCCGGGCCAATAAGGTATATTCTTCTATTGGAGAACCGCCTTGACCAAAGGAGTCATGGGCTTTGAAGACACTTGAACTCGGTACGTGAGGAAGAAACGGGCAAAGAGGAAGGAACCTTCACTGGGAAACTCCATTGTGGAAGGAGGTGCGGATCCAGAATTGGCCTCCACAGTCCCTTACGGAATCACCATTAAAGGGAGGAGGAGGAGAAGAAGAAGAAGATTCTATTCTTCTATATCCTATCCTTCCACCCTCCCCAGTTTGGCCCAGTTCCCCCAGCAGGTGCCGCGAGCGATGCCTTTGGCCCTCTATGGCCTCCTTCAGGATTCGGGGGCCGCCTGGCAGGGCCGGCGCGGAGAGGAGCTGGCTGGCGGAGCTGCCCAGGGGGGGAAACAAGACCCTCTTTGTCTATTCCCAACAATGGAGAATGGAGAACATCCGAACAATGAGGACCATAGATCCTCCAGCAGGAGGGCAGAGAGGTCTTTGTCCCTTGGCAAAGAAGGAGAGGCATTGTGGGGAGAAGGAAGGGACCCCTGAGGGTAATCCAGACCAACCCCACTTCCAATGCTGCAAGGCGACAGTTCCTTCCCCCTCAGCCTCACTGGCATCCCCTATTTTAGAATGTATTTTTCTTTTTACGTGTTTCATTATGTATTTTTTATTTTTTATATATTTCATTTTATTTTTTGTGTATTTTATCATGCATTTATTTGATTCCATGTTTGAGAATGTATTATCATTTTTACGTCTTTTATTGACTGACACCAGGACATGAACCCAGGGTGGGAATCTCAGGAATGTCAACATTGAAGCATGGAGCTGGAAGGTACACCCAGGGTCATCCAGACCAACCCCCCTTCCGACACTGATTTCTTCCCCCTTTTACACACAAACGTTCAGCCTTGCTGGTATCCCCTTCATCTTGACCAACCTGGAAGACATAAACTGATAATGATGAAATGAGGGTGAGCAAGACAGGTTTGATTTAAACCCCATTGATTTAAATCCCCCTCTTTTTTGCAGAAGGATTCAGCCTTGCAATTATAATAATCATTAGAATTTATATACCCGGAGGTCTCAGGGCAGCTCACAAATCAATGCTTCATTTGTGACCTTCTCATCAGCTGAATTTTAAATGAATTTCATATTTTTGTTGGGGGGGGGGATAAAAAGCAAGAATGCGGAGTTGTGTGCAGTCTGGACTTGTTAGGACCCCCAAGGGTCATCCAGTCTGACCCCCTGCAAGGCATTTTTTTTTAGAAAAATATTTTATAGATAGAATTGGGTGTGGCCATCTTTCAGCAGGAGTTCTATGATTCTCAAGTAGAAATACTAAAAATTAAAAAATAGGTTGTTACATGCCAACCCTTAAAAAATAAAATTAAAAAAATGTTAAAATATATATTAAAAAATAAATTAAGAAATTATGAGCATATGAGGTTTAGCATCTTTAAAAAAACTTACTTAAAACATAGTGCATTGTGAATACAGGGATAAAATGGGGTTTGCGTCTGCTACCCTAATGCTAAACATACTGGGAGTGGGGGGGACACTATTTTGTTGCAGAAAATGACAACAGATTTGAAATGTAAACGACCTAAATTTTTCTCCTAGGAGAAAAACACTATTCTGTTTAAAAGAGCGCTTTTGCCCTCGTCAAACATGGCGCCGCCGCCTTCACTCCCCCCTTTTCGCAATCACTTCTGTCCTCTTTTCCTTTCGTTGCCCCCGCGCTTTAATGGACCTCCGCCTGCCCTCGTCAAAGATGGCCGGGCCGGCTTCGCTCATCCGCTACTACGACTCCTTTTGCCCTCACTTCCTCCCTCGCCTGCCAGAGTCTTTTTACCAGAGATGATAGGAGGCGAGGGCGACCATGAGCATGTGCAGAAGGCCCTGCCCAGGGGAAGCCCCTTCAGCCACTTACCCCAAAGTCCTTCTGCACCCCGCCCTTCTTCCCTCCAAAGGTCCTCCTTTTGGGGGAAGGAGCCTCCATGGCCCAGCGCAGTCGACCTTGGGACCTGCGCTCTGCACGCGCCAGAGGCTTCCCTGAAAAGGCTTCAGCTGGAAGACTGGATCGTATCAACAAGTTGCAGGGATCCCATGGGTCAGTCATACTTAGGATAGCATTTTATCCTCTTGTCAATTGTGCCGTTTTCAATGGAAGAAGAAGAAGAAGAGGAAGATTTTTTTTTGCGAATCTAAGTTTGGCCTCATGGAGTGGCAGTACAGTATTTCAATAGGAGTAGAAAAAGGAGAGTAGCCCTATTTTTTTTTTAAAGAAAGAAAAAAAGCACAAATAATAATAGTTCAACCCGCTGCACCGCACTATCCACGGACCGTCTGCCACTGATATTTATCGGCTTCTAGGATAAATGTCTCGCCTGTCCCTCGGGGTTATTTCCAACTCTCCCATTCTATCCTCTCCTTCCTTGAGCTGGAAATTTGCTAAGAGATTTTCGATGATGATGAAGATGATGTTGATGTTAATACTACTACTACTACTACTAATAATAATAATAACTGATAATAATAAACTCTCCCATTTTACCCTCTCCTTCCTTGGAGATTTGCGAGGAGAGCTTCGAGGGTCTGTCTTTATTTATTTATTTATTTATTTATTTATTTATTTATTTATTTATTTACGACCCGCCTATCTGGGGTATCTCGAACTCTACTTCGAGGACTTCAGGGCGACCTCCCCGGCGCACCCAACCCTGCCGAGAGGCCACCACGACCACCAAGTCCTGCCTGCCTTGCCTCTGGGTGGCGCGCGCGGCGGTGGCGCTGGTGGCTCCCCCGGGTCCTCCCCTTGGGCCGCCCTCTCCCAGCGAGCAGGGGGCAGCGCCACCGTCTAGAGATCTGGCTGGATGCCACGGAGGGACAGCTGTTGGGCAGCTCGGGCGAAGGCTTGGTGGTTGGGGTGTGTGCCAAGGAGGAGGTAGCTCCCGAATCACGAAGACAGCGGGTTGGCTGGTTGGAGGGGCGTGGGAAGCGGGCACACCTCGGAGATCTCGGCAGAGTTGGCCGCGCCCAGGAGATAGCTGGGTTCTTCTGGCTCAGAGGAGACCTCTCCTGTTCAGGAGCAGCTGCTGGACTGCTTGGACAAGTGGAAGAGCTTGGTGGTGGACATCTCGGCAGGGTTGGTGGTGGCCAGGTCTTCAGGAACCCTGCGAGATATACTGGTTGGCTCCTTGCGGCCCGGCGCGCTCACCTGGGAGCAGCGGGACCAGTTCTCCTGGACCACTGCTATCTCCACTGGTGGTTCCTCACCAGTTCCCCACCTCTCCTGAGTCCTGCCCAGCGCCATGTCGACCTCCTCCGAGGAGGAGTGGAGCCTGGACCCCTTGGCCAGCCCCGAGGACAGCCCGCGGCGGGGCTACCAGCGCGGCCCCAGGGGCAACCTCACCATGACCACCACCAACCAAGCCTTGGTGCAGCTGGTCTGCCAGAAAAACCTCCACCAGCCCGCCGACACGACCCTCCTCTCCATCCTGCTGTTCTTCCGCAGGTGGGTGCTGTTAGGGAGGGGGGGCGTTAGGTTCCACCCCAGACCAGGGCCACCTGTCCTCCTGGGTGCTGGAGCTGAAAGACGTGGCTTGGGGTTGGATGACCACCACTGATGGCTCTGCGTCCTTCTAGGTTCTGCGTCCTCGGCCGTTGCTGGGCGGGCGCTTCCCCAGAACAACAGGAAACATGCGAGCCGACACGTGTCGTGTAAGCGTGTCTGGGCGTGTCTTGCCGCACGTGTCTCCGCACGTCGGGGGCCCAGAAGCAGCTGGAAGATCCCCCGACGAATGGGAATGTAGATTCAGAGGGTCCCGGGGGTCATCTAGTCCAACCCCAAGCAAAGCATCATGAAATCATAGAACAGTCGGGTTCGAGGGAGGCGGGGAACCCAGCCAGATAGGCGGGTTGTTGTTGTTATTATTGTTGTTGTTGTTGTTATTCAGTCATGATTCCAGAAATGAATTCGCCAGGTGATGCCTGCAAGGCTGAGTCTTTGCATAAAACCGGGGAAGAAATCATAGGGTTGCAGCGTCGGAAGCGGGTTAGACTGGATGACCCTGGGTGTCCCTCCTAGAAAAGACATCAAAATAAAAATACATAATAAAATACATAAAAATAAAAATGCACAATTGCATGGCAGGGGGTTGGGCTAGATGACCCTGGGTGCCCCTTCCAGCTTCATGCTGCAATGTTGACATTCCTGAGATTCCCGCCCCGGGTTCGTGTCCTGGCGTGCCGGCCAGCAGGGAACTGGGAGTCCTGCCAGGACCAGTATCCGCCCAGCAGCTGGAACTGGGTGCCTGCCAAGCCGGGAGAAATACAAATAGAAATAGAAATTTGGATCAGGAGAGGCTGAGAAGAGAACGGCGTGTTCCTCTTCCCAGGAAAGAAGGAGGCGGCGGCGGGTTCGAGGTCCGTGCTCCAGCATTATCTGATGTTCTGGTGCATTGGGTGGGTGTGTGAGAGGTGGATTTGGTTTTTCTATACTGAGATGCCTGCTTTTGGGGGGTTAGTCGGGATAACCCTGGGTGTCCCTTTTGTATGGAGATTCCTGCATTGCAGGAGTTTGGGGTAGATGCCCCTGGGTGTCCCCTCTATTGCCTAAGAAAATACATTAAAATAATTATATATAATAAAATACATAATAGTAAAATAAAACATCTAAAAATAAAAAATACGTAAGAATATGTAAAAATATGTAAATATAAAAATACATTAAAAATTATATAATAAAAATGCATAAAAATAAAAACATGACAAAATACATAAAAATAGAAAGGCATTAAAAATACATAAAAAATAAAAATACATAATACAATACATCGTAAGAAAATAATGAAATACATATTTAAATGAAATACATAAAAATAAAAATGTACAATTGCATTGCCGGGGGGTTGGGCTAGATGACCCTGGATGTCCCTTCTCTTGGGGGATTCCTCTTTTCTTGGGGTTGGGCTGGGAGAGGGTGCTAGAAGGGAGGTTTTTGGCGTGGTCTGAGCCACAACATATTTTGCTCCCTCCTTATGTAATCTTGACATGCCCACGAGGTTTTGGCATCTCTCGAACCCTCTTCCTGTTTTTCTAGTCCTGCGTCTGCTGGCAGCCAAGCCCGATCTCTTGCCAGGGAGTGAGAAACAGGCATGTAGCGATCCAGGAATGATGGACAAAGGAAGGGGACCCTCAGGGTCATCTAGCCGAACCCCATGCAACGAGGGACCCTCTGGAATGCAGGAATCCCCCAAGAGAAGGGATACCCGGGTCATCTAGCCCAATCCACTGCAATGCAGATACGAGGTTGGCAGTTGGGGCCATGTGGGCGGAGCTTGTGCTTGGGTGGGCGTGGCCTCCCCAGGTTAGAACATCGGGTTAGAGCCCCAGTTAGTGGCCATTTTTTCCAGCTCTCAAAATTCCCCCTCGATCCAGGTGGGAGACAGGTGCGCCTTGGAAAAGGAGCCGATCTGGGTCTCACTCCACTTTCCCTTCTTCTTTCCCCCCTCTTGCTGCAGCGATCCGGATTCGAGAGCCATCGGCGACAAGATCGAGCAGGCCCTGGTGAGTGTCGCCTTGAGGGGGCCGGCGCCTGCCCGCCCCGCCCCCATCCCTGCCGCCCGCCCCGCCCCCATTCCGGTTGAGATTCCTGTCCTCTACTCAACCCCAATCTCTCCCTGGCAGGACCTGGTGAAGACCCATCTGGTGTACGCCGTGCGAGAGGAGGTGGACCTCCTGAAGGACCAGATCCAGGAGCTTCTGGAGAAGAACGGGCGTCTGCAGCGGGAGAACCACCTGCTCAAGAACTTGGCCAGCCCAGAACAGCTCCAGAACCTCGAGTCCCGTCAGCCCCTGCAGGTCCGGCCACCCTGTCCTGAGGACCCAAGAGCCCGGAAGATGAAGGTCCACCAAGACCTTGAGATCCTTCTCCCAGGTCCTTCTAGAAAACCAAACTCCCATCTTAGATCTGGTTCCTCCTCCCTCAATGCCGAACCTGGCATTCCTCCCACTTGAAATAAACTTGGGGAGATTCAGGTGAAGTTGGTGGTCCAAGAAGACCTCAAGAACCTCCTCCCAGGTCCTGCTACTAACTTGGTGGCCCATCATGACCTTAAGATCCCACCCCCAACCGATTAACTCCAACTTGGGGACTCCTTCCCCCCTCTCTCTGTCTGCTAGAGATCAGGCTGGACTCAAACTCAGGACCGTCCTGGGACGAGAGGACCTAGTGTGGGGCGTCATGATGAAGACCTGGGTTTCTCCATTGACGTCTTCTGGGGAGGGAGATATCGGCTAGCTGGATCAGGGGAACGCTCTGGATGTAATTTATATTGTAATTTATCAAAGCTTCTCTCTTTGAAATTGGAAGTTTGACGTTTACATGGGTAGAGTTTCTATAATCTATCTATCTAGTGTTCTTGCTAAAAGTTAATAAATAATAATAGGGTTTTTGGGGGGTGGGGAAAGAGGGCTGATTGTTTTTCTTCCATTAATGATTTTTGCATATTCTGCATTTGGATATTCTGCGTTTTGCGTATTGTTATTTTTATACCTGCAGGGATCGGGTGGCCTAGCAATAAATGGAAAGGGAATCTTCTTCTGTATCCTGCTTTGTTGGGTGAGGGCAAACCAAAGCATGTGCAGAGGGCAGCCAATCAGGAAGCCATCCTTAGCTCCTTCCTTTTTCTGGAGGAGCCCCCATGGGATGGCTCTGGGCAATGGCACTGCACGCAGCCAAAGGTGCCTTTGCCACTGCCAGGAGAGTGCCGGTTCAAAGGGGTCTATTTTGGGATCATAGAATTGGCAGGGTGTAATTAACAAATTTAAGAATGAATCATAATGAGGTGAATATAATCTTCATAAAAATTCATAATGATTTTAACATAATCGTTGCAAAATTTAATAACAAATCATAATGATGTGAATATAATCATAAGATTGAATAAAAACAAGAATTTTAATATAATTGTTGCAAAATTTAATAATAACAAGGTGAATATAATCTTCGCAAAGTTTAATAAAAATAATAAATTTACTACAATCGTTGAGAAATTTAATAATAAATAATATGTGAATATAATCCTCATAAAATTTACCAAAGTAATAATGTGAATATCATCATTGCAAAATTTAATAATAAATAGTAATAATTTTAATAGACTATCATAGAACCGTTGTAAAATTTAATGATAAATAATAATAATGTGAATATACTTTAAAATAGTCATCATAAGATTTAATGATAAATAATAAGTTTTAATATACTATGATATAATAATCACAATCATTTTACTGTAATTAAATATGTACAAATACATAATCATAAACAAGCAGCATGGGTTAAACCACAGAGCCTAGGGCTTGCGGATCAGAAGGTCGGTGGTTCGAATCCCCGCGACAGGGTGAGCTCCCATTGCTCGGTCCCTGCTCCTGCCAACCTAGCAGTTCAAAAGCACATCAAAGTGCAAGTAGATAAATAGGTACTGCTCAGGCGGGAAGGTAAACGGCGTTTCCGTGCGCTGCTCTGGTTCGCCAGAAGTGGCTTAGTCATGCTGGCCACATGACCCGGAAGCTGTCTGCGGACAAACGCTGGCTCCCTCGGCCCATAGAGTGAGATGAGCGCCGCAACCACAGAGTCATCTGCAACTGGACTTAACGGTCCGGGGTCCCTTTACCTTTAAACAAGCAGCAGCAGACCTGAGTAGAGGGGCACAGGGAGAGATGTAATAAATAATAAGGGTATAAATAATAAAATCATTATTATTGTTATGGTTATTATTATTATTACCTACTCCTATTGAACTCCTGCCCCTCCATGAGACCAAACTCCATGAGGCCAAACTGCCATATTGGAAAAGGGAAGGCACCCTTTGGGCAGCAGGCAAAGGAAGTGAGGGCAGAAGCTAAGGCTTTCAAGAGCTGAAGGCACACCCGCCATCTTTGACAAGGGAACTGGGGCCATTTTTGAAGCTGAAGCAAAGGCGCCATTATGATTAGCAGCAAGAGGTGAGGGAATTTTCAGAAGTGGGCAGAGGCACTGTCGCCATTTTGGAACAGGGCGGTTCCTAAGTGGGCAGAGGAGGCATGGGCGCCATTTTGGAAAAGGACAAAGGCACCATATGAGCGGGAATTGCCACGTGAAGTGGGCAGAGGCGGCACAGGTGCCATTTTGGAAGAGGGCAAAGGTGCCATAATATGAGCAGAGAGTGGGCAGAGGAAGCTTGGGCGCCATTTTGGAAAAGGGCAAAGGCACCATATTATGAATATGGATGAAAAGAGAAAGCGGTCAAGATCTATTTCCAGTTTATTTCCTTTATTCCTTCCCAGAATCTCGCTTCCAAAATCTAAATTCAATTAGGTCTCTTCTTCTTCAAGTGAAAGCAAAATCTCTGCCAAATTTCCATAGTGCAATTTTGTAGAAAAAGAAAGAAAGAAAGAAAACATGATTATCATTTGATTGATCTGGATTTTCCGTAAGAAAAACAAGAGGAATCTTGGCTAGAGGTTCATGTGGGAGATGGCATTTGCACCTGGCTCCCGAATCCGCTCTCAATTGAAAAGGATGGAATCTGGATCCTGATTAGCCAGTTGTGCGATGTGTTTCAAAACATCCTTTTTGGTGATGATTCCAAGGAGTTTCCTAGAAAAGAAAAGAACAGTTAATTTGGAAGAGAATGGTGGTGTAATTCTCAAACTCAAGTCTTCACCGAGGTCCCTATTCTGGGGTCAGGGTGGGCGAAAACTAATTTTAATAAACTCGATTTAAATCCAATCCACCCTGGTCTGAAAAACCTTCCTCTGCTTGTCCATATCGCACCCAGCACCCACGTGTCTAGCACCCGGCACCCCTCACACCCAGCATTCACATGTCCCACACCTAGCACCTCTCACACTCAGCACCCGCATCTTTTGCACCCAGCACCCGTGTGTCTCGCATCCCTCACATCCAGCACCGATGTATCTCGAACCCAGCACCCCTCACACCCGACACCTGCATGTGTCACACCCATCATCTCTCACACCCGGCACCTGTCTTGCACCTGACACCTCTCGTACCCACTGCACACCCGTCTTGCACCTGGTGCCTCACCCATTGTGCGTCACCAGGCACTGTCGGAGGCCCAGCTTCCGGAAGATGTCTACCACGATTTCCATGGGTGTGTGGTCAGTGACGGTGAAGGGGCTGAGGTCGAGGATGGGGCGGAGATTCAGGATGGGTGGCGAGTTCGGGGGCAGCGGGGGCGAGTGGTCGGAGAAGGAGACCATTGAGGAGGTCACGATCCCCTCTTGGGTCTGGCGGGCGTTTTCTGAAGGTGGGGGAAAGAGAGAGGATTGGTCCGGGTGCAAAACTCAGCCAACTGAAAATCCCCCCTTTTATGGAAACGCCTTGCTGGCATTTCAATCGATCCCAATGGGGATTCGAACCTGGACCTTGACCAGAAACTGAGAGGAAGAGGATAATGCCAGCGAGGCTTAACTTTTCTCGAACCCCTCACCAATGGAGATGAGCAGGTCCCTCCGTAGCACGAAGCCCACCAGGCGCTGTGACTCCCGGGAGAGCACCACTGGGTACCCGCTGTAGCCGGTGGAACCCAGCACCCCCTCTACGTCTCCCAGGGTCATGGCGTCCTGCGAAAGGGCAGTCAGCGGCGGGTCGGCGGGTCGGCGGGGGCGCATGGCGTCGGCGGCCAGGGTCTTGTGTGTGAATTCCTCCTTGGCCTCGAGGAAGGGGTAGCCGTTGAGGCGGATGTGGGAGTCGTAGATGCCCTGGCGCCCGGCTGCCGCGTCGGCCACCCACTTGCTGGTCACGGTAGCAGCCATGAGGGGGACAATGTACTCCAGGCCGCCGGTCAGCTCAAACATGATGACCACCAGGGAGACGGTCATGCGGGTGACGCCGCCTGGATGGGGGGAGATGAACCGGCAATTATTTAAAATCAATATTATTATGAAACCAAATTTTTAAAATTAAAATTAAAAATGAAATCAAAATTTTAAAATTTGACTTCTGTTTTAAATTGGACTTTTAAAACATTTATATTAGATTCTTAAATATTTAAATTGGATTTCTTTTTGGGTTTTGTGGGTTTAAATGGTTTTTTAAAATTTAAATTGGGTTTTTTAACATTTAAATTGGATTTTTTTGCTCAATTTAAATGGGATTTTGTTGATTTACTGTATTTTTTGCACCATAACACTCACTTTTTTCCTCCTAGAAAGTAAGGGGAAATGTCTGTGCGTGTTATGGAGGGAATGCCTACGGGTGGCGGGGGGGATCTGCTGCAGTCGTGAGCAGAGGATCCATGGTTCCCCTTCCTTCCCTCCTCCGTGGCTCGTTTTGAAACAGCAAAGCGTGAGAAGAGCCGCTGAGTGGGGTGGAGAGAGGGACAGAGAGCCTGCTTCTTTAAAGGAGCAAAGCGGGCTCCTGTCCGGTTGGTTCCTTTAAAGCAAGCAGGCTCTCTGTCCCCCTCGCCTCCCCACTCAGCTCGCTAAATAGCAGCAAAGTTTTTCAGCTCGCTAGGCTGGGGATGAGTGGGGAGGAGGGAGAAAAGCAGAGCCTGCTTGCTTTAAAGGAGCAAAGCGGGAGAGGAGAGGAGCCTTCTCCCCTTATACCCCTCTTCTTCATTATTAGCAGCATCCTTCTCCACCCACCCCACGCGTGCTCCTTGTCCCTTGAGTGCTTTTCCTTCCCTCCCCACTTAAAATGTGGTTACAAAGCACGGATCCACATGGATCCTCAGGATTTTTGCATTGGGCTACTTCAAACTCAATGTCAGATCACATGTCTGTGGCCACAGCATGAACCACAAAAATCATACATCCACTGTTTCGTTTAGAATATATTTTTTTCTTGTTTTCCTCCTCTAAAAACTACGTGCATGTTATGGTTGGGTGCGTGTTATAGAGCGAAAAATACAGGTAAGTTGGATTTTTTTTATTTAAATGGGATTTTTTAAAATTTAAATGGGTTTTTAAAAAAAATTGATGGGATTTTTTTGATATAAATCAGCCTTTTGATTCAAATCTGATATTTCTAATTAAGTCTGGATTTTTCAATTTAAATCAGATTTTTTCAATTTTGGTTTTTCTATTCAAATCAGTTTTTTTATTTAACACAATTTTTAAAATTTAGATCAGATTTTTAAAAATTTAAATCGGTTAAGTTTTTGATTTAAATCTGATTTAACCTCTAGCTGCTTGCCAAAAGAAAGATTGTGCCAACAAGACTGAATCTTTCTGTAAGAAAGGATTTAAATCAAGCCTGACTGATTCAAATCACGACTGAAATGATTTTTTTTTTAACTAAAAAAAGACAGAAAATTTACAATTCCAAAAAGGAAACCTTCCTTGTCAAAATGAAGAGGATGCCAGCAAGGCATAACTCCAGCCGCCACTCACCCAAGCAGGCGGCCGCACCCACCATGGCATAGAGGCCCGGGGTGATGCAGTCGGCGCCCGGTTGGCACCAGCCTTCGAAGAGCACCCAGTCGGGGTGGTGGAGGGCAAGCTGCTCCATGCCAACGCCCAGCAGGCGCCCCACGATGGCGCCCACCGCCATGCTGGGGATGAAGAGCCCCGAGGGCACCTAAGGGAGAAAGCAGGAGGGGTCAGTGGCCTGGGAAATGTAGTGCCCAGCTGTACCCACCACCAGCCCACCACCAGAATCGGGGTTTGGGGGAAGGCAATGTTCATGGCACCCCCCAGGCATGTGCAGCAGTACGTTTGCCCTTCACGGCATCAGCGCAATATTAGCACAATCAGCACAATATCAACACAATCAGCGCACAACCAGTGAAATATGAGCACAATCAACGCAATCCCAGTGCAATCTCGGCACCACACCTGCCCGGCCGGCTCTCACCTTCATCCCGAAGGTGAAGACAGTGATGACGCCCTTGAGGGCCAGTGCCAGTGCCAGCTGCCACATGGCGCTTTGCACCCTGGGGCCAGCTAGGCGGTCGGGCCCCCCACCCTCCCCGGGGGTGCCATTGCGGACGTAGTCACAGAGCTGCGAGGAGTCGAGGCGCCCGCAGTCATTGAAAAGCTCTGAAATGAGTTCGCTGGTGCTCATGCGCGTGTACTGGTTAGGGAAGGCCAGGACGGCTGTGGCCGCCGTCACCACCAGGACCTCAGCCACTGGATAGCGGCCTAGCCGGGTGGTCTTACGCCGCCTGCAGGGGAAAAATCCAGGAAAAGTAAATTAATTTTCCGGAATTTTAAATGGAATTTTCAATTAAATTTCCCAGAAATATACATTGCATGTTCACTCAAGAAGAGACATGCAATGGCATGTAGAAGAAATATGACATTATTATTATTAAAATTTATATTATCATAGAATCATAGAGTTGGAATAGACCACAAGGGCCATCGAGTCCAACCCCCTGCCAAGCAGGAAACACCATCAGAGCACTCCTGACATATGGTTGTCAAGCCTCTGCTTAAAGACCTCCAAAGTAGGAGACTCCACCACACTCCTTGGCAGCAAATTCCACTGTCGAACAGCTCTTACTGTCAGGAAGTTCTTCCTAATGTTTAGGTGGAATCTTCTTTCTTGTAGTTTGGATCCATTGCTCCGTGTACGCTTGTCTGGAGCAGCAGAAAACAACCTTTCTCCCTCCTCTATGTGACATCCTTTTATATATTTGAACATGGCTATCATATCACCCCTTAACCTCCTCTTCTCCAGGCTAAACATGCCCAGCTCCCTTAGCCGTTCCTCATAAGGCATCGTTTCCAGGCCTTTGACCATTTTGGTTGCCCTCCTCTGGACACGTTCCAGTTTGTCAGTGTCCTTCTTGAATTGTGGTGCCCAGAACTGGACACAGTACTCCAGGTGAGGTCTGACCAGAGCAGAATACAGTGGCACTATTACTTCCCTTGATCTAGATGCTATACTCCTATTGATGCAGCCCAGAATTGCATTGACTTTTTTAGCTGCCGCGTCACACTGTTGGCTCATGTCAAGTTTATCTCAGGGCGCAATCTGAATGCGTGTGCATGTTCACTCGAGACGAGACATGCAATGGCACACAGAAAAAGTGGCATTATTGTTTTTAATTCTGGGGTTTCCCACGCACCTGCACCAGGCGATGTTGGCGCTGATGAAGGCAGCCCCCCAGAGCCCGCCGAAGACGCCCAGCAGGACAAAGGGCGCGAGTTCGAGGAGGTGCCAGGGGGCGTGGAACTCAACATAGAAGAGGACCAGGCGGCTGTTGCCAAAGGGATTGATGGAGCGCAAGGTGAAGGCGGCCACCAGAGCAGCGAAGAAGGAGCGCCAGAGCGTCTTCAGGGGGAAGTAGTAGCTGACCTGGGATCGTAGAGTCGTATAAATGAGAATAGTAGGTAATTATAATTTAATTTGTCCTTGGTTCTTGTAAACAATGATTATTTTATATTATTATTAATATATTAATATATAATATCGTCATGCCATTGAATAATGAATCCATCATAATTTTAACATAATCATATATAAAATAATATAATTATCATACCATTTGATAGAAAAGAATAATGCGAATATTATCATTATACAATTTAATAATGTATAATAATAATAGGAATATAATCATCGTAAAATATAATAATAAATATTATGATAATGATGTCAATATAATTATCAAAACATTTAATAATGAAGAATAATAATGTTAATATAATCATCATACAATTTGAAGAAGAAGAAGAAAAAGTTGTTGGAAGCTGCTCAGGGTTGCAGTCAGATGGGCATAGAAAATTTTAGTAACATTTTTAGATTAAATGAATTTTTCCATAAATTTAAATCAGGTTTTACCGTAACAACCTGATTGATTGATTGATTGATTGATTACCTCTTCCAGGCTGAAAAGGACACCTCCTATGGGAGCTCCGAACGCCACGGAGACCCCAGCAGCTGCAGCGGCTGACAGGACCTAAATCAGGAAAGTTGAGAAGGTTAAAAGAGGCCAATGTTCAAAGATATAAAAATGGATCAAAAATTGGTCTTTTGGATTGTATTATAATTAGGAATGGGACGCGGGTGGCGCTGTGGGTAAAACCTCAGCGCCTAGGACTTGCCGATCGCATGGTTCGCGGTTCGAATCCCCGCGGCGGGGTGAGCTCCCGTCGTTCGGTCCCAGCTCCTGCCCACCTAGCAGTTCGAAAGCACTCTTAAGTGCAAGTAGATAAATAGGTACCACTTTATAGCGGGAAGGCAAACGGCGTTTCTGTGTGCTGCTCTGGTGCCGGTTCGCTGGCGCAGCTTCGTCACGCTGGCCACATGACCCGGAAGTGTCTGCGGACAGCGCTGGCTCCCGGCCTCAAGAGTGAGATGAGCGCACAACCCTAGAGTCTGTCAAGACTGGCCCGTATGGGCAGGGGTACCTTTACCTTTACCTATAATTAGGAATATTTTTCATGGGGTTATTATTTGACGGTTAAAATGGAAAATTTAATACATTTTTATTTTTTTTAAGAAAGGGCACATTTTCTTTCCAGGTATATAAGATTGTTTTGCGTATTGACGAGCAGGAATTGATCAGGTTGGATAATAGGGATGCACTGGGCGGATTTGATTGGAATCCAATTGACTGAAATCAATCTGTCAGACTGGATTCAAGTCCTTTCTTTACGGAAATGTTTCTTTATGGAATATAAACAACCAGGGGAAGCCTTTTGAATCATAATTTTTCAGACTTTTTAAATATTTAAATCATGATTGAAATCATCATTAAATCACTAGTCTGCCTTGCTGGCATCACCACTGAATCAGATCAGTGTATATCATATCATTGTTTTATTGCTATGGGCGATGGCTGACGCAAATAGATTCATTCATTCACTTAATGGATCCAAATGGTTTCCAGAGAGTGGTAGGGGATGTTTTATCCCATGTTGATGGCCTTTCAGCTGATTCCCTGGTGGCCCGCTGGAATGTGGCGTTAACCAGGGCTATCAACTGTTTGGCTCCGAAGCACCCTCTCCGATTGCATGGAGCCCAGACAGCCCCATGGTTTTCCACGGATCTGAGGGCAATGAAACAATCGCTGAGATGGCTAGAGTGCCGGCGGCAGATAATTCATTCTGAATCTGACAGGACACGTGTTAGAGCTCAGTGTTAAGCCTACCAAGTGGCGATAGCGACGGCAAAGAGGACTTTTTTCACCGCCTCTATTGCATCAGCAGAAAACAGCAGCAGGATACTCAGGTGGTTCACAATTTCATTGAACCACCTTTGCCACCGGGGCCTGGGAAAGACCCCAAGATCTCCTGCAACAATTTTGCAAAGTTTTTTGTGGATAAAGTTGTTCAGATTCGGGAAGAAGTAGACTCCACCGTGGAAGCAGGGCCGGGGCGGGAGAGTGCTAAAGTCCTGTCTAGTCAAGTTGCGTGGGATCAGTTCCAATCTGTTACCTCCAAGGATGTGGACAGGCTGCTTGGATGAGTGAAACCTGTCTCCTTGATCCTTGCCCATCCTGGCTTATAAAAGCTAGCCAGGAAGGGCTGGGAGACGGGCTTTGCAGGGTGGTGAATGCTTCTCTCTGTGAGGGAGCCTTCCCAGACCCGCTGAAAGAGGCGGTTATCAAACTGCTTCTTAAAAAACCATCTTTAGATGCGGCCAATATGGCCAACTATCGCCCAGTCTCAAATCTTCCATTCTTGGGCAAGGTGATTGAGCTGAACAACTCCAGGCACGCCTTGAAGAAGCGGACCATTTGGATCCCTTCCAGTCGGAATTTTGACTTCAATCCATTAGCCGCCATCCATCCTCCAACCGCCTCCAGGCACTCACACAGGACCTTCACCGCCTTCACTGGTTCTGATTTGAAAGAGAGGTAGAGCTGGGTGTCATCTGCATATTGATGGACACCCAGTTCAAACCCCCTGATGATCTCTCCCAGCGGCTTCATATAGATGTTAAAAAGCATGGGGGAGAGGACGGAACCCAGAGGCACCCCACAAGTGAGGGCCCAGGGGTCTGAACACTCATCCCCCACCACCACTTTCTGAACATGGCCCAGGAGGAAGGAGCGAAACCACTGTATGACAGTGCCCCCAGCTCCCAGCCCCTCTAGACGGTCCAGAAGGATGTTATGGTTGATGGTGTCAAAGGCCGCTGAGAGATCCAGCAGAACTAGGAAACAGCTCTCACCTTTGTCCCTAGCCCGCCGGAGATCATCAACCAGTGCAACCAAGGCAGTTTCAGTCCCATGATGAGACCTGAATCCCGATTGGATTCAGGAATCCAATCCACTATTTACACAAAGGTTCAGCCCTGCTGGCATCCTGTGAATATTGACAACCAGAGGATTTCTGCACGTGCCCCAGGGGTCCCTCACCTCTCTCCGCTTGGCTTCGTTCTTCCGGTACTTGGTGAAGAGGTGGCAGAGGATGTTCCCACAGCAGCAGGCCACGTGGACTAGGGGCCCCTCCTTGCCCAGGCTCAGCCCCGAGGCCACGGCCAGGACCAGAGTGACTGTCTTGACCAGCAGAGTCCACTTCCCTAGGTAGCCGCGGATGATGAAGCCACTCAGGATGGTCTTGATCTGGAAAAGGGAGAGGGAGAAATGTCAGTTTGGGGATTTGCACTCGGGGCCTGGAGGAAGGGAGGGGCATTGGCGGCATGGCCAGAGGGATGGGGTGCAAAGAATAAAAGGATTACTGTTTATATTTTTAGGATGATGATTCTTTATGTTATTTATATTTTTTTTATTCATCCTTTTTGTTAAGTTGTGGGCGAACATATCAGACGACACAGTGATTCTTCCAAAGCAGCTCTTTATTTGTAAGCTGTAACTGAACTGAACTGAGGAGCTCAGTCAGCCTGCTTATATAGAGCTCCAGAACAATGTAACTGTTGCCATTTTTTAAAACTATCCAATCACTGAATGTCACTTTCAATCCTTCATTTGCATAACTATCTACAGTATCCCCCTGCTGGCCCAGGGTGAGAACTTCAGTACATAACACTTTTTTATAATTTATCTTTTTAATTATAATTTATACTTATTATTTTTTATTTATCATTTTATTATCATTTGCACTCTCTCATTTTTTATCATCATTTCAATTCTTTCATTATTTTTTATTTATCATTTTATTATAATTTATCATTATTTTTATTTATCATGTTATCATTTATGCCAGGCATAGGCAAACTCCGGCCCTCCAGATGTTTGGGACTGCAATTCCCATCATCACCAAACGTTTGTCTAGAATGTCCCTTCAGAAAAATCCAGAATGTGTTTTCATAGGTGAAGAAGTTCTTGCAAAGTCTCCAACATTACCATAATGGGTCAGCTGCCAAATACTAAATATCAAAGTATGAACTGAATAAAACATCCAAACAGAAGACATTGATGATGGGAATTGCAGTCCCAAACATCTGGAGGGCCAGAGTTTGCCTATGCCTGATTTATGCTCTATCATTATTTTCTAATTTATTATGGTTTGTAATTATAAAGAATATAAGTATAAATAAAAATTAATATTGATTATTATTCATTTTATTTATATTAATATTTATCTTCTTTATCGAGGTTGTTATTACTTATTTTATTTATATAATAACTTGTACTATGCATAATTTTTTATATCTTATCGTATCATTATTGAAAGTCATGTTGCTTATAATAATAATAATAATAATTACTAATTATTATTATGAACCCCAGCCACATTTCTAGTTGAAAAGATCCCGGTGATTTAAATCCCCAATCAGATTTTGAGAGCAGGAGGGAAGGGAATCCCCGCAGCTAGAAATCTTGGGATCCATATTTCTTGTATATTTCAAGTATAATAGTATTATTCATTTTATTTATATTAATATTCATAATAAATTGTACTTATTTAATTTATATAATTATTTATACTATGCATTATGAGCTATTATTTATTAAATTCATACTGTTGATAGTCATGTTATTTACAACAATTATTCAGATTTTGGGAGCACGAGGGGATGAAATCCCTGCAGCCAGAAATCTAGCATGTGGAAAGTCGCACCAAAATTGACTTGATAATTGATTAGCTGGCCTTACCTCGGGGATCCCCGACCCACAGGCGTAGGGTGCAAAACCGCGAACGAGAAGCACGGCCAGCAGTGAGAAGAGCAGCGCCCAGGCGGCATAGATGAAGTAGTTGAGGCTGTAGGCAAGGGCGCCCTAAAATTGGGGGGATAAAAATAAACGATTTTCTTTAAAAATAAAAATAAAATCAGATGCCAGCAAGGTTGAACCTTTCATTAAAGAGATAATCTCAATCAAGTCTGACTGATGGTGGATTTCAATCGATTGGATTGGAATAAATTTAAATATTTATAATTAATATTTATAATATTATAAAATGAAAAATATATAATATAATAATAAAATATGTAATATAAAATAAATATAGACTAAAATCAAATAAAATATTATATAGTAAACAAAACATAATATAATAAAATAAAATACATATTATCATATAAATAAATAAAATAAAACAAAACAAAATAAAATCCACCCTGCTCTGAAAACGATACAGTCTGTATTAAGAGGATGACAGCAAGGCTGAATCTTCCTATAAAGAAAGGATGGAAATCCAGTCTGGCGGACAAGGGATTTCCATTGAGATTAAAATCACGATAGAAATTGCAACTGAAATAGGATTTAAATCTTTAAAACGTGAATGGTGTTATGTACTGAAGTTCTCCCCCTGGCCACCAGGAGTATTGTGTATATAGTTTTCACTCTGGTCCACGTCAGTTAATTTAGGCGGGAAACCCTGGGCTGTTGTTGCTACAGTGTTGACAGCCGTCTCCTATAAAAGCAGGCCGGCTGAGCTGTTTGCAGTTCAGTTCAGTTCCAGCTTACTATAAAGAACCACTTGGAGAAATCTCTGTCGTCTGCTATGTCCACCCACTACTTAATACTGGCAATGAAGGTAGGATCGGATGGACACAGATTCGTCCAGATTCGGACGCTCACTGAGTGGAATCACTGAGCTGAATCACTGAACAGAACCCAATTCATAGCTGACTGTTCTGGCTAGAGCACTATGTCTCATCCGTCATCGGAACCATGGCTTCACTCGTGCCTCTACTGCTCGGTTCACCTGCTTCCTCCAAGCAAAGGAGCTGACAAAGGGTCAGAGGAGCATAAGTGGGGCCTATTTACCTGCAGCTTTACCTCCAGCAATTGCATGTTGATTGCCCTCTTAAAAGACAAAGTCCAGCAACTGGAGGAACGTGTAGCTACGCGCCAAAGAATTAGAGAGCTGGAGCTCTTCTTGGAAGCAACAGAGCACACCGTCTCCACCAAGGAGGAGACAGGGGACTCCCCTGAGTAGGAGGCTAGTTCACCAACACAGGAGCCAGATATATGGAGAAACGTGACTCAAAGAAGTAGGAGGCCCAGGGTTCGCTCTGATTGTTTAGAAATACACAATCGTTTTGAGGTTCTCTCCCCTAGCATGGAAGACAAAGAGCAGACTCCATTTGAGGATCTCTCCCTCATTACAGTCGATCAGGTATATGAAGACGAGCAGCAAAGTCAGTCCTCAGGGAATGTGCAGGCGACCTTGGAACGGACAGCTCACGGAAGAACCCCGACCAAACCTAAGAGGAGGCGTGTAGTGGTGATAGGGGATTCCCTGCTGAGGGGAACAGAAGCAGTGATCTGTGGGCCTGACAAGATGTCTCGGGAAGTGTGCTGTCTCCCCGGGGCTAAGATCCAAGATGTAACTGAACGACTGCAAGGAATCATAAAACCCACTGACAAATACCCCTTCCTCTTGGTTCATGTGGGAACCAATGACTCTGCAAGCAATAGCCTCCAGAAGATCAAAAGAGACTACGAGGCTCTGGCCAGGAAATTGAAGCAATTAAATGCACAAATTGTCATCTCATCTGTCCTCCCAGTTGAACGACGTGGCCCAGGGTGAGAGGGAAAAATAGTGGAAGTGAACAGCTGGCTTCGCAAATGGTGTAAATAGGAACGGTTTGGATTCTTAGATCACGGACTGCAGTTTCTTGAAGATGAACTTCTGGCAAGCGATGGGCTGCACCTCACAATGGTTGGGAGAAATGTTTTTGCCAAAAATCTCAGAAACCTCATCAGGAGGGCTTTAAACTGACTAATGTGGGGGAGGGAGACAGTGCTCCTGAAGGTAGGAGTCTATCAATTGATGAAGATGATCATCCAAATGTCATAGACCAAATGGAGCAAACAGCACGCAGACCTAGTGGTGGGAGGAAAAAATCCTTAAATAAGAGACACGGGGGAATGATTAATGGACTTCAATGTCTGTACACTAATGCGCAAAGCATGGGAAATAAACAAGATGAGCTTGAGCTCTTGGTACAGCAAACTAAATATGACATAATAGGCATCACTGAAACCTGGTGGGATAAGTCCCACGATTGGAATGTAATAATGGAGGGATACAATCTATTTCAGAGAAACAGACCAGACAAGAAAGGAGGAGGAGTGGCGTTATATGCCAGGGATGTGTATACCTGTGAAGAGATCCAAGATTTAGAACCTCAAAGCCAAAGTGAGAGCATTTGGGTCAAAATTAAGGGAGAGAAGAATAACAGTGACCTCATTGTGGGAGTTTACTATAGATCCCCAAGCCAAACGGAGGACATAGATGATGCCTTCCTAGAACAGATGGCCAAGCATGCAAAAGGAAGGGAGATAGTAGTAATGGGGGACTTCAATTACCCGGATATTTGTTGGATGTCAAACTCAGCCAAGAGCATAAGGTCAAACAGATTCCTCACTGGCCTTGCAGACAACTTCATTGTCCAGAAAGTGGGAGAAGCAACAAAAGGAACAGCCATTTTAGATCTGGTGCTAACCAATGTTGATGACCTGGTTAGTGGGGTAGAAGTGGAAGGATCATTAGGCGCGAGTGATCACGCTCTTCTGAAGTTTACTATACAGCGGAAAGGAGCAGCCAAGCATACTAGGACTCAATTTCTTGACTTTAAGAAAGCCGACTTCATAAAACTTAGGGAAGTGCTGGGTGAGATCCCATGGACAGTAATACTAAAAGGAAAGGGAGTTCATGATGGCTGGGAGTTTGTTAAGAGGGAGATAGTAAAAGCACAACGTCAGGCAATACCAATGAGACGGAAACATGGAAGGTGCCTAAAGAAGCCAGGGTGGCTATCTAAAGAACTTTTAACTGAGTTAAGATTAAAAAAGGATGTGTACAAAAAATGGAAAAGGGGGGAACCACCAAAGAGGAATTCAAACAAATAGCCAGCACGTGTAGACACAAAGTCAGAAAAGCTAAAGCACAGAATGAACTCAGGCTTGCTAGAGAGGTTAAAAGCAACAAAAAAGGCTTTTATGGCTATGTTCGTAGCAAAAGGAAGAACAAAGAAACAGTGAGGTCACTCGAGAAGATGGTGAAATGCAAACAGGGGACACAGAAAGGGCTGAACTCCTCAATGCCTTATTTGCCTCAGTCTTCTTCGATAAAGAAAACAATGCCCGACCTGAAGAATTTGGAGCAAATGATTCAGCAAAGGAAACACAGCCCAGAATAACTAAGGAGATAGTACAAGAATACTTGGCTAGTTTAGATGTATTCAAGTCTCCAGGGCCAGACGAACTGCATCCAAGAGTATTAAAAGAACTGGCAGATGTGATCTCAGAACCACTGGCAGTCATCTTTGAGAATTCCTGGAGAACAGGCGAAGTCCCGGCAGACTGGAGGAGGGCAAATGTTGCCCCTATTTTCAAAAAGGGGAAAAGAGAGGACCCAAATAATTATCGCCCAGTCAGTCTGACATCAATACCAGGGAAGATTCTGGAGCAGATCATTAAGCAAACAGTCTGTGAGCACCTAGAAAGGAATGCTGTGATCACCAATAGTCAGCATGGATTTCTGAAAAATAAGTCATGTCAGACTAATCTGATCTCGTTTTTTGACAGAATTACAAGCCTGGTAGATGAAGGGAACACAGTGGATGTAGCCTACCTTGATTTCAGCAAGGCATTTGGCAAGGTGCCCCATGATATTCTTGTAAAGAAGCTGGTAAAATGCGGTCTTGACTATGCTACCACTCAGTGGATTTGTAACCGGCTGACTGACCGAACCCAAAGGGTGCTCATCAATGGTTCCTCTTCATCCTGGAGAAGAGTGACTAGTGGGGTGCTACAGGGTTCTGTCTTGGGCCCGGTCTTATTCAACATCTTTATCAACTACTTGGATGATGGACTCAAGGGCATCCTGATCAAATTTGCAGATGACACCAAACTGGGAGGGGTGGCTAACACCCCAGAGGACAGGATCACACTTCAAAATGACCTTGACAGATTAGAGAACTGGGCCAAAACAAACAAGATGAATTTTAACAGGGAGAAATGTAAAGTATTGCACTTGGGCAAAAAAAATGAGAGGCACAAATACAAGATGGGGGACACCTGGCTTGAGAGCAGTACATGTGAAAAGGATCTAGGAGTCTTGGTTGACCACATACTTGACATGAGCCAACAGTGTGACGCGGCAGCTAAAAAAGCCAATGCAATTCTGGGCTGCATCAATAGGAGTATAGCATCTAGATCAAGGAAAGTAATAGTGCCACTGTATTCTGCTCTGGTCAGACCTCACCTGGAGTACTGTGTCCAGTTCTGGGCACCACAGTTCAAGAAGGACACTGACAAACTGGAACGTGTCCAGAGGAGGGCAACTAAAATGGTCAAAGGCCTGGAAACGATGCCTTATGAGGAAAGGCTAAGGGAGCTGGGCATGTTTAGCCTGGAGAAGAGGAGGTTAAGGGGTGATATGATAGCCATGTTCAAATATATAAAAGGATGTCACATAGAGGAGGGAGAAAGGTTGTTTTCTGCTGCTCCAGACAAGCGTACACGGAGCAATAGATCCAAACTACAAGAAAGAAGATTCCACCTAAACATTAGGAAGAACTTCCTGACAGTAAGAGCTGTTCGACAGTGGAAATTTGCTGCCAAGGAGTGTGGTGGAGTCTCCTACTTTGGAGGTCTTTAAGCAGAGGCTTGACAACCATATGTCAGGAGTGCTCTGATGGTGTTTCCTGCTTGGCAGGGGGTTGGACTCGATGGCCCTTGT
Organism: Podarcis liolepis; assembly: GCF_965112155.1. Classification (NCBI taxonomy): domain Eukaryota; kingdom Metazoa; phylum Chordata; class Lepidosauria; order Squamata; family Lacertidae; genus Podarcis; species Podarcis liolepis. The sequence continues at coordinate 164,769 of NC_139570.1, forward strand.
GGTCTCTTCCAACTCTATGATTCTATGATTCTATTCCTCAGCCTTTGTGGGCCCGAGGTGTTTGAGACGGCCCGAGTTTTGGTCTCGCCACTAGCAGTCTAGGCAGCGCCGTGGGACATGCTAAAAGAGAAGCTAAAAAACCACTACGCTCCAAAGCCGCCCAAAATTGCTGTCCACCATGCGTTCTACCACCGGACCAGGCAGAGGGGGAGTCCATCAACAACTATATCGCTGCCCTCCGAAAAGCTGCGCTGCACTGTGAGTTCTGAGACATTGATGATGCTCTGATGGATCAAATTTTCTGCGGTGTTCGGAACAACCATCTGCAACAGTGTCTTCTCGCTAAGCCTGACCTCATACCGCAGAAGAGCATCGAGGAGGCTGCGGCCTCAGAAGCTACTGAACTCTCTGCCCTACAGCCTGCATCCTGCTAAGAAGCCAATCCCAGTGCATCATGAGGAGGCCGACAGTAACAAGGCGTCACCCAGCGAAGTCGATGAAGTGTACCAGACGAAGCGGGAGCGCAAGAAGTTCAAACAATGGTACAAGGACAAATTAGAATGTGCTGGGTGTGGAGGCAATCATTCCCATGTCAAGTGTCAATTCAGAGACGCCATCTGTCAGTGAGGCTCCAGAAGGGGCCACATTGCTATCTCTGCCGATCTGCTCCATCCGACACGCCCCCATCACCGTCTCGCAAGTCCAGGTCTTCACCCTGGTCCGCCAACGGAAGCTGTTTCACCCTCACCAACTGCCACTGCTCGTCCGGATTCATGATTGGCCAAACCAACTCGCCTACGTGTCACCGTGCTCATCGAAGGAGCTCCGTGCGACATGCAGATTGACTGTCTGCCTTGTCTGTCGTATCCTGGAGCACCATCAAAAGACTCGTGCCCAAGTTGTCCAAGAGGCAACTCAACTCACACCGCATACATTTGAGAGACTGCCAGGGAAACAACATTCCCGTGGTAGACGTTGGCCGGTTCCAGGTTGCTTTCAAGAATTTTTCGGGCCTGCTCTGACTGGTGGTGGTCAAAGGCCTAGCCTCCTAGGACTAGACTGGTTTGATGCCCTTGGCCTGAAAGTCACTGGCATCAACTGCATCTCTGACGTGGAGGTTGATGGCCTAATCAAAGACTTTGTTGAGGTTTTCAATGGCACTTTGGGCCAATATACAGGAACGCCCATCACCTTTAGCCTTGATCTGCAAGTCGCCCCCATCAGGCTAAAGCCACGTTGGGGCCCATTTGCTCTCAGAGCTAATGTGGACGAACAACTTGACAAGCTGATCGCCCCAGGCGCTTTGGAGCCGATTGACCACACCAAGTGGGAAACACCCATCCTCACGCCTGTTAAGCCGGATGGGTCGGTGAGAATATGTGCAGACTACACGTGCACGATCAACAAGGCGCTTCAGTCACCAACTGCATTCCCTGGGTGAGGGTAAGGTCTTCGCTAAGCTGGACCTTGCCCAAGCCTATCCACAACTGCCTGTTGACGATGCCATCGCTGAAGCTCAGACGATCGTCACCCACAGAGGGGCATTCCGTTGCCGCCATTTGCAGGTCAGGGTGAGTGTGGCTCCTGGCATCTTCCAAAGCCTCATGGAGCGTCTCCTGCAGGGGCTTCTGGGCGCGGTGCCATATTTTGATGACGTCTTGGTGTCTGCAGACTCAAATCAGCAACTGTTCAAGCACATCCGCACCATGCTGACCAGGTTCTAGGAGGCTGGGCTCAAGGTGAAAAAAGAAAAGTGCCAGATCGCCATTCTACAGGTGAAGTTCCTGGGCTACCTTATCGACACCTCTGGTCTTCACCCAACGGCATCCAAGATCCGGGCCATTCAGCAGGCCCCGATTCCAAAAAGCATGTCAGAGTTGCAGGTGTTCCTGGGGTTTCTGAACTTGTACAACATGTTTCTGCCCCACAAAGCAACACTAACCGACCCTCTACACCGCCTCCTCAGCACAAAGGTACCGTCGTCCTGGGGTCATCGGGAAACGGCGGCTTTCAATACAGTCAAAGCCCTCCTCTCATCGGACAGTGTGCTGGTACAGTACAGTGAAGCCAGGCAGCTGATCCTCGCCTGTGACGCCTCGCCCTTTGGCACTGGCGCTATCCTCAGTCACCAGTTTCCAAATGGTAGGTGTTGTGACGTGGGGTTTGTGATTTCAGCTCTCTTGACATAATATGCTGGAGACAGTTCTCTAGTAACACTTCTTTATTAAAGCAAACAAGACAAGACCTGAGGAGGGGAAAGCTACATTTATAGGGACAGGGGACTAGCTAGAAAGGATACATTTTGGAGGGAACAATATCAGGCAATCACAGTCCTGCCTTTTGGAGGAAACCAATAAGACAGAGGATCCAAATACAGCAGCTTAAATGAACCAATAGTAGCTGTACCCTCTGAAATCAAAAGGCAGTTACTTTACCCTAATGCAATTACAGACAATAATAATACAGATATAAAATCCTTTGACTCAATACACAACAGTAGGGAAGCACCGCTCGCCTACCTCTCCCAGACGCTGTCTCCGGCTGAACAGAATTACAGCCAGCTTGACAAGGAGGCACTGGCACTTGTGGCTGGAGTAAAGAGGTTCCATGAGAACCTTCAACCTCATCACTGACCACAAGCCACTCCTGGGCCTCCTCACTGGTGATTGACCAACTCCACCGGTCCTCTCGCCACACATGCTGTGATGGACTGTCTTTCTGGCAGCTTACAGCTATCGATGGGCCATGCTGAGGCTCTTCAGTCGTTGCCCTTTTCCAGCACTTGTGGAAGACCCAGCTCCTGCTTCATTGCTCCTCCTAATTGAGGACCTCCCAGCAGCTCCAGTATCAGCCGCCAATGTAACCTCCGCATCTGCCCAGGACCACACCATCAACCGTGTACTCAACTGGGTGTGGAGGGGATGGCCGGAAGGGTCTTTTGCACCAGAGTTCCAGCCGTTTGCAACCAAACAGCACGAGCCTTCAGCTCACCGCAGCTGCCTACTATGTGGAGACTGAGTCATGGTTCCCCAAAGACTCTGCCAACGTGTCCTTGAGGCTCTGCACGTTGGCCACCCAGGAATCGTCAAAATGAAGGCGTTGGCTCGGTGTTACGTCTGGTGGCCTAACATGGACGATGACATCACTTCCTGGGTTGCCTCCTGTCAAGCATGCCAAGAGTTGAGACCTGCACTGCCGGCAGCTAAGGGCAACACCTGGGAGATGCCCAAGGCACCCTGGTCGAGGGTGTGCATTGATCTTGCCGGCCCCTTTCACGGCGGGACCTTTATGGTAGTAGTGGACGCCTATTCCAAATAGCTGGAGGTGGCCCTGATGCCCTCCGCCACTACCAAAGCCGTCATCCGGGTGGTGCGGGGCCTGTTTGCAACTCATGGGTGTCCTGATGTCCTCGTCTCAGACAACGAACCTCAGTTCACATCAGGCACCTTTGAAAGGTACCTCTTGGGGCTGGGCATCCGCCATGCCCTAACGGCACCCTTTCACCCGGCAAGCAATGGGCAGGCCGAGAGAATGGTGCGCTCAGCAAAAGAGGCACTGGCGCGCCTGGAACAGAGGGACTAGCACGAGCGGGTCGCTGAATACTTGTTCATGCAGCACATCACTGCTCATGCAGCCACAGGGCGGAACCCGGCTGAACTGCTAATGGTCTGCCACCTCCGGTCTCTCTTTGACAAGTTGCACCCGGTGTGGCCGAGCCCCCGGGCTGTACTAACGTGCCACGGTCCTTTATTCCAGGGGATCAGGTTTTTGCCCAGAACTTTGTGGGGGACATTCCTTGGCATAGCTGTCAAGTGTTCCTTATTTGGAGGGACAGTCCCTTATTACAGCGCCATGTCCCGCTGCTGTCCCTTATTGATGGATGTCCCTTAAATGATGTCCCTTAAATTTCAAAGGAAGAAGGGAAGCACCAACTGTGTTGCTTGGCTGTGTTGCTCACCCAATAAGAAGTCTAAGAACGACTGGGGGTGGAGCTTGTATGCCTTGTGCTGATCAAATCGGCTCCATTGCCTGGGGACTCGCCTTTGCTCAGCGCTTCCCAGCGGAGAGGTGACGGTGGCTTTCCTTGAGGCTTCGTTTGGCTGCTGGCTGGGCTTTCTGCCTTTGGCTCAGAAGCTGAACATACCTTTGCTGAGTGCTCGGATCGGAATCGGATGGACACGTCATCAACGGCCCACTCACCCTTGCCTGCGAAAAGGTCTATCTGGAGCAGGGGCACATGGTGGGGGGGAAGGAAAGGAGAGCTTGTGGGGGGGGGCTTTTGAATTTGTTTCGGAGGCTCCTTTGATTGACTTATGGGGGGAAAGAAAGGAGCTGGTTGACTAAAATGGTGGGTGACTGGCGATCTTGTGGCGAGGGGGGGAGGCTGTGTGTGTGTGGCTAGTTACTGCAAGCTGAGGGGTTTTTTGAATGCTGGACACCATTTTGTTGCACATGCTGCTGCAAACTTTACAGTGCAAAGCCAGGCCGGGGAGCCATCTTAAGTTGAGGCTGCATAGGCCTTGTGGTGCATGTGATTCAGATTCTATTCAGTTGAACCTCTGGTTACAAAGTTGGCTGGACAGTGTTCTTGAAGCTACCAGCATGAGTTTGACCAGACTGCAGGAGGACAGGAAGACTGGAGTGCCTGGAACAGGTGAGGCTGCAGGTCCCTTATTTTGGCTGCTGATCCCTTATTTCAAGGCTGCTGGTCCCTTATTTTCAAATCTGTAAGTCGACAGCTATGTTCCTTGGGTGCCAGCCACGGTAGTGGGAGTCACGAGGCCCCGTTTGTACCAGGTGGCACTCAAGAACGGATGCTTGTGGCACTGGCACATAGACCAGCTAAGGCGCAGGGTTGGGGATTTGGACACTACCGCTGTGCCCCCAACTGTGGCCCCAGCTACGGAGCGGATGCTAATGGAAGGCGAGGCTCCACCTACATCTTCCTTACAAACTGAGGGCGTGGAGCCGAACCAAGCCGTTTCAGTGGGTCTGCCTGGCTCCCCAGAGACTTGGCCTCTGACCGTCCACCGAGTCCGCTTGCAGCGGTTCCTTCGACAGCAGCAGAGCCAGGGAACTTGGGGAACATTTGGGCGCACCACAATCGCAGCCAGAATCGGGTGGCCACCCGGACTCTGGTACTGGCCCTCGGTGGTCCGGCAGGGTTTCCAAGCGACCAGTTTACTTAAAAGACTGTGTTCACTGGACAAACTGCACATGTAAAGCTGTATGGTGAATGGGGTCAATTAATAGGTGATGGTGAGTCTTATGGACAATATAGTTGATAGTGAAACAGTTATGCCTGCGAATTCGTAAAACTGGAATCGATATGCTTATGTGCATTATTGAAACCAATAAGGGTACTGCTGTATGTAATGGAACCACTATGATTGTAATGAATGCCTTATCTCAGTGGGGTGGGGTGTTATGTATTGAAGTTCTCACCCTGGCCACCAGGGGGTATTGTGTACTGTCATACCACGGGATAGATACGCTTCAGGATAAGTATTTTTGGGTTGCGCTCCGTGGTGACCCGGAAGTAATGGAGCGCATTATATCCGGGTTTCACCGCTCAAAATGACGTCACATGCATGTATGAAAGCGGCAAAACCTGACATGCGCAGATGCCCTGTCGCATCTTACGTTCTATTCCGGATGCGAACGGGGCTCCGGAACCGATCCCGTTTGCATCCCGATGTACCACTGTATATAGTTTTCACTCAGGTCCACGTCAGTTAATTTAGGCGGGAAACCCTGGGCTGTTGTTGTTACAATGTTGACAGCTGTCTGCCTATAAAAGCAGGCCGGCTGAGCTGTTTGCTGTTCAGTTCAGTTCAGTTCCAGCTTAAGTAAGAACTACTTTGAGAAATCTGTCGTCTGCTATGTCCACCCACTATTTAATAAATTAAATTGTTAATTAAATCATGACTAAAATTGTGAGTGAAATCGCGATTGGAATGACTCAAATCTTTAAACCGTGAATTAAATTGTGATTTAAACCTTTAAACCGTGAATTACCGTATTTTTTGATCTATAGGACGCACCCGACCATAGGACGCGCCTTGTTTTAGAGGGGGAGAACAAGAAAATAATAATTCTCCCCCTCTCTGCTCAGCGCACCTTCACCGAAGTGGCAGGAGAAACGGCCATTTATCCTGCTGCTTCGCTGAAGGGGCGCTGCGCAGCTCTCCCTCTCTGCTGAAGCCGGGAGAGTTTTGCTCTCCCAGCTTCAGCAAAAGGAACCCGAATACTCCGGAGCGCAGGGGGAGCTGCCGCTGCGCGCGGGAGGCTTCAGGTGGCTATCCCTGAAGCCTGGAGAGTGAGAGAGGTCAGTGTGCACCGACCCCTCTCGCTCTCCAGGCTTCAGCGAAAGCAACGCGAAGCCTCCGGAGCGCGGAGGGAGTGCTCCCTCGGCGCTTCGGAGGCTTCGTGTTGCTATCGCTGAAGCCAAGGAGCCTGCATTCGCTCCACAGGACGCACACACATTTCCCCTCAATTTTTGGAGGAGAAAAAGTGTGTCCTATAGAGCGAAAAATATGGTAAATTGTAATTAAATCGTGATTTAATTTGCAATGATTTCTGGGGACATTCGGGGGAAGCCACTCACCCCGTTCTTCTTTCTGGTCAGAAGCTCCGCCCACGTCTGCCACTCCGGACATTTGTCCCGGTCCTGGAAGGTGATATTTCGGGAATTCCAGCAGCAATGTTCATGGTTGTACCAAAACCCATTGAGGCACACACCTTCCTTCAGATCCGTCAGCCAACGGGTGGAGATGTCAATCAAGCCAGCCAAGGCCCCTGTGTATTTTGATTTAATTTTTTTAAAAAACACCACATATCTATCTATCTATCTATCTATCTATCTAATCACCCAATGGGCCGAAGGGACAATTGAGCCAACCAAAGCCCCTGTGTATTTTCATTTTTTTTAAAAAAAAAATTATTGCATTTTAATTTTTAAAAAATCAAAATTCTCAGTTTTCCCCATTTTCATTTTAAATTTAAATTTTTAAAAAAGTCCTTTAAATTCCTTCAGGTTAATTTTCATATTTTTTTGAAAAAAAAAGCACCTTGACATCTCTCCATTACTATTTAATTTGGTATTGGAAGTCGTTGCAAGAACAATTAGGGAGGAGGATAACGGGCATAATAGACATGGGAAGGCCTGGGGAAAAAACCCGAAAAAATGGAGGGAAACCAGGGTTTTTTTACCGGGAAAATGGGAAAAACCAGTTTGATATAGCTTTAATATTAAATGCACCTCTGGTTTTTTCTGGAAAAAACCTGGTTTCCCCCCTAGGTTTTCCAGTTTCCCCCCAGACCTTCCCATATTAAGAGGATGCCAGCAAGGTTGAATCTTTCAGTAGAGAAAACCTAAATTCAGTAAATTCCAGTAAAGTAAATTCTGTAAATCCAGTCTGACGGATGAGGGATTTAAATGGTGATTTAAGTGCTGATTTAAATTTATTTGAATAGTGAAAGTCCGGCTAATGTTCGGGCCAATGCGGATTATTATTATTATTATTATTATTTCACCCAACCAATTTATCCCATATAAAACATCAAGAACATAGTGTTTTTATACGTATGGCAAGCCTCCTGGAGTTGCTGTAAAAAGATGATTATATCTAATAATAATAATTTATCATTTATACCCTGCTACCCTAGCCACTCTGGGCGGCTTCCAATAAAATATTAAAATACAGTAATGCATCAAACATTAAAAGCTTCCCTAAACAGGGCGGCCTTCAGATGTCTTCTAAAAGTCTGGTACAGTGGTACCTCGGGTTAAGTACTTAATTCATTCTGGAGGTCCGTTCTTAACCTGAAACTGTTCTTAACCTGAAGCACCACTTTAGCTAATGGGGCCTCCTGCTGCCGCTGTGTCGCTGGAGCACGATTTCTGTTCTTATCCTGAAGCAAAGTTCTTAACCTGAAGCACTATTTCTGGGTTAGCGGAGTCTGTAAACAGAATTAACTGTAACCTGAAGCGTATGTAACCTGAGGTACCATTGTAGGTGTTTTTGTAGGTGTTTTTCTCTTTGACATCTGCTGGGAGGGCGTTCCACAAGGCAGACGCCACCACCGAAAAGACCCCCTGCCTGGTTCCTTGTAACTTGGATTCTTGCTGTGAGGGAACCGCCAGAAGGCCCTCGGCGCTGGACTTCAGTGTCCGGGCAGAACGATAGGAGTGGAGACGCTCCTTCAGGTCTACTGGACCGAGGCCGTTTAGGGCTTTAAAGGTCAGCACCGACACTTTGAATTGTGCTCGGAAACGTACTGGGAGACAATGTAGGTCTTTCAAGACCGGTGTTATGTGGTCTCGGTGACCGCTCCCAGTCACCAGTCTACCTGCCGCATTCTGGATTAGTTGTAGTTTCCGAGTCCCGTTCAAAGTTCTGCTGGATCTCTCCCAGTGGCTGTGTGTAGTTGTTTAAAAGCATGGGAGAGAGGACAGAACCCATAATGAGGCCTGAATTCTGACTGGAAGGGATCCAGATGGTCCGCATCCTCCAGACGTGCTTGGAGTTGTTCAGCAACCACTTTCTCAATCACCTTGCCCAAGAATGGAAGATTTGAAAGTGGGCAATAGTTGGCCATATTGGCTGCATCTAAGGATGTTTTTTTAAGAAGCAGTCTGATAACCGCCCCTTTTAGCAGGTCTGGGAAGGCTCCCTCACAGAGAGAAGCATTCACGACCTCGCAAAGCCCGTCTCCCAGCCCTTCCTGGTTAGCTTTTATCAGCCAGGATGGGCAAGGATCAAGAATACAGGTGGTTGGTTTCACTCATCCAAGCAGCCTGTCCACATCCTTGGAGGTAACAGATTGGAATTGATCCCACGCAACTTGATTAGACAGGACACTAGCACTCTCCTGCCCCAACCCTGCTCCCACGGTGGAGTCTACCTCTTCCTGAATCTGAGTGACTTTATCTGCAAAAAACTTTGCAAAATCGTTGCAGGAGATCATGTGGCCCGTACTAGGCCCTGATGGAGCAGGTGGTTCTGCTAAATTGCAGATAAAATTCACCCCATCAGTTTATCCCATTTATAACATCAAGAACATAGATTTTTTGTACTTATTGGGTTGCTGTAAAAGATGATTCTATCTAATAATATTATTATTAATAGTAATTTATAATAATAATAATAATAATAATTTTATTATTACTCTTTTTGGTTTGTTTTCTCACCTGCTGAGAGTCCGATGAGGAGCATGAGCAGCCACCCTGAAAAGGCATCGCTGATGCTGTGGATGAGGGCGAAAGTCGACTCTTTGCTCCTGTTGGTAATCTGGGCAAGGGAAAAAAAATGGGATTAGATTGGCCATAATTGGGAAAAATTGGGAAAATAAAGATAAAAATAGCTGTCCCAAAAATGCGCTGTTTCTTCTCCCGATTTGAACCCGTTTCCCAAAGCTTCTGGGCTGATAAATGTCGTGGAAGGGGATGCAAAGAATTTATTGTTACCAAAAGAAAACTTCCCTCCGATTCTCAATATTAAAAGGAGGCTAGCAAGGCTGAGCCTTCCTGTAAAAAAAGAAGTATTTAAATCAAGTCTGGCTGATTTAAATTGGGATTTGAACAGGGATTTAAGTAAAAATTCAATATGAAGAGGATGCCAGCTGGGTTGAAAAGGATTTTAAAAAAGGATTTAAATCAAGTCTGGCTGATTTACCGTATTTTTCGCCCTATAGGACACACTTTTTCCCCTCCAAAAATGAAGGGGAAATCTGTGTGCGTCCTATGGGGAGAATGCAGGCTTTCGCTGAAGCTTGGAGAGCGAGAGCGGTCGGTGCACACCGACCCCTCTCGCTCTCCATGCTTCAGGAAGCTGTCAGCAAGCCTGGGAAGCCCGCGGGAGTTCCCGCAGGGCTCCCTAGGGTGCGGATAGCAGCCTGCTGCCCGGAGCGCGGGGCGTGCCCGGAGCGCAGGGCGTGCTGAAGCAGATATCCGCAAGCCTGGGGAGCCCTGCAGGAGTTCCCGCAGGCTCCCTAGGCTGCAGATAGCAGCCTGCTGCCCGGAGCGTGGGGCACGCTGAAGCCGCGGCTGGGGGGGTGAATAATTTCCCCCCCTTTATTCCCCCCCCCCAAAAAACCTAGGTACGTCCTATGGGCCGGTGCGTCTTATAGAGCGAAAAATACAGTAAATCAGGATTCGAACCAGGATTTTCATGGAACATCAATGCCAGCAAGGTTGAATATTTCCTTTTAAAAAAAAGAGGGTTTAATCAAGTCTGCATGGTTATGGAAAGATTCAACCTCCCAGGCACTGATCTTTAATTTAAATACCGGTTTTGAATCCTGATTTAAATCAGCCAGACTGATTTAAATCGGGATTTAAATGGAAAATCAATGCCAGCGAGGTTGAATCTCTTTGTAAAATAGGGAAAAGATTGGAACCGCAAGCCCGACAGGATTTGAATCTGGATCTCAGTTGATTGGAAGAGAGCCATATCCACTCACAAAGACCTAGATTCAAACCTGGAACCCTCACCTCGCGGTGCCGGTCTCGATCTCGGGATTTTTCTCGCACCCAGTCGATAGTGTTGAAATCTTCGTAAGTCCCGACCCCAGGAAGCGGCTCTTCCAGGAAGTCGCGCATCCGGCCGATTTCGTCAAACCCGTTGCCGGCATACGAGGGGAAACCTGCTGAGAGGATTTAAATTTTATTCTTTCAAAATGTTGTCAATATTAAGAGGATGATTTTATTTTTAATTTTTTGTAAAGATTTTTCCTCCAAAAGCATTTCGTTTTAAATCTCCACTTTAAAGAGAAAAGAAACCCAATTTAAATTTGATTTTTTTTAAAAAAATAATCTATTAATTTCCCTTTAAAAATATATTTATTTCTATTAATTTTCACATATAATCACAATAAATTGCTTTGTGTCCTCTTATTAAATCTGTTGGCTCAACCCTTCTTCTAGGAGGCAACAGGCCTGGGTTTGAGATCCCACCAGCGGCTCCCTTGCCAGCCAATGCATCACGAGCCTCAAGTGCGAATGGGGTTGAAGGGGCAAAGTCCCGGGAGAGCAAAGTCATTTCGCCAGAGAATGGGTTGATCTTTAAGCAGGTGAGGAAAATGCCAAAAATGTCTGAGGGAAATCAAATGTCAAATGTTGTGTGATACACACACACACACACACACACACACACACACACACCTGGCACCATTTCTTGGTCCAGAGGGGGCACGTCGCCCGCCAGGGAGAAGTCGAGAGTCCCGCCGTCGCCGACCTCCACCAGGTCCTCGTCGCTGGTGCTGCTCTGGAAGCTCCCGCACCGGAAATGGCGGCCCTCCATCGGCCACCAGTCCAGGATCTGTGGCGAGAGAGAAGGAGAGGTGAGTCTTTCCTATAGGAAGGTTGGAAGGGACACCGGGCGGTCATCCAGCCCAACCCATGGCCAGGAAGGAATCTGATTGGTGGAGCTGGTCATCTAGTCCCACCCCCCTGCTAGGATGATAGACAGGGAAGGTTCCAGGGTCATCCAGCCCAACCTGCAGCTGGAAAGGTATCTGATTGGTTGAGCTGGCCATCTAGTCCATCCCCCTGCTAGAATGATAGACAGGGAAGAGTTCCAGGGTCATCTACCCCAACTCCGATCCAAATGTGATTGACAGGGGGGATTTTTGAGTTGCCCAAGGGTGGACTAGATGCCTCTCGGTGTCCCTCCCAGCTCTCCCTTCCTTGGAGAGTATTTCAGCTGAGTTCGGAGGGCTCTCAGCCTCCGTGCAAGGAGCTCCTTGTGACGATTGTGCAAGGCACCACCCTTCCTTTCTGCGGAACTGTTTTTTTTTCTTCCGCTGTGGCAGCTAAATTGCGCCGAAAAGCAGAAGTCGGGCTGAACATCCACTGTCAATGCCTGGCCAGAGGCACCTTGCCCCCACTGACCTAGCTGAATTGTTGTTGTTGTTGAATTGTTGTTGTTGTTGTTAACAATAATAATAATAATATTTGAATGCTTGCACCAATAAGAATGTGTACGCATGAGTGCCAGAAACACAACTCATGCTTGCCCCTCCCAAAATGCACAAATCAATTGTGCATTTGCAAGGGCGGCCACAGAACCGGAAACGCAAGACAGCTGGCCAAGGCGGGGCAGGAAAAGCTTGCGCCACTTCACCGCCAACGCAGCCTTTCCAATGAAAGCTGGCCCACATTTTTCTTGCTTCTGAATCTAATTTAAATTTAAATTGAATTGGACAAGACAGTCTCTCTCTTGTGAGCATCCAATTTATGGAAGGGACCCGGAGGGTCATCCAGCCCAACCCCCGACAAGACAGCAATCACGGCTCGTGATGTTAAATTCTCAAGAATAAAAAAGACTCTGAAAATTCATTATTCCATAAATGAAACCTTATTCCGATTGACCATATTCAGAGGATGCCAGCAAGGTTGAACCTTTCCGCAAAAAGGATTGAAAACTAGTCTGGCAAAGGAGTGATTTCCATTGTGATTTCAATCTATTTGATTTCAGTCCACCCAGAGTGCAATCCACTGCAATACCCCGCACACGTTTCTCACCCCATTGATTGTAACCCACAGCACATTTTATAAACTTCTCTTCTTCCCTGGGGTAGCAGCGGGGGCCAAAGATGGGGAAGGGGCAATAGGAAACTGGGGTGTGTGTGTCTGGGGAGCAATAGGGAACTGGGGAGTCGGGGGGCAAGGAACCTGAGGGGTGTAAGAGGCAATAGGAAACTGGGGGCATGTGGGGTAAGAGAAAGCTGGGAGGGTGTGGGGGGCAATAGGGAACTGGGGGGGTCTGGAGGGCATTAGGGAGCTGGGGGGTCTGGAGGGCAATAGGGAGCTGAGGGGTCTGGAGGGCATTAGGGAGCTGGGGGGTCCTGGAGGGCAATAGGAAGCTGGGGGATCTGGAGGGCAATAGGAAGCTGGGGGGTCTGGAGGGCAATAGGAAGCTGGGGGTGTCTGGTGGGCAATAGGGAGCTGGGGGGTCTGGAGGGCAATAGGAAGCTGGGGGGTGTCTGGCGGGCAATAGGGAGCTGGGGGGGCTGGAGGGCAATAGGAAGCTGGGGGGTCTGGAGGGCAATAGGAAGCTGGGGGGGTCTGGAGGGCAATAGGAAGCTTGGGGGAGCCTGGAGGGCAATAGGGAATGGGGGGGTCTGGAGGGCAGTGGGGTTCTGTGGGGCAAGGAACCTGGGGGCGTATGAGGCTATAGGAAACTGGGGGGTCGGGGGGCAATAGGGAACTAGGGAGTCTGGGATGCAGTGGGGTACTGAGGGAAAGGAACTTGGGGGGGTGCAAGGGAACTGGGGGGTTTGTGGGCAATGGTGGTCTGTGGGGCAAGGAACCTGAGGGGTATACGAGGCAATAGGAAACTGGGGTGGGGGGGTTCTGGGGGCAAAAGGGATCTGGGGGTGTTCTGGGGGACAAGGAACCTGGGGAGTGTATGAGGCAATAGGGAACTGGGGGCATGTGGGGCAATAGGAAGCTGGGTGGTCTGGGGGGCAGTAGGGAACTTGGGGGGAATCTGTGGGGCAATAGGTAGCTGGAGGGACTGGAGGGCAAGGAACTTGAGGGGCATATGAGGAAATAGGAAACTGGGGACATGTGGGACAATAGGGAAATGGGGGTTCTGGGGACAGTGGGGGTCTCGGGGCCAAGGAACCTGGGGGCGTATGAGGCAATGGGGAACTGGGGGCAATAGGAAGCTGGTGGGGGGTCTGTGGGGCAATCAGGAACTGGGGAGGAGTCTAGGGGGCAATATAAATTTAATAAATGATATTAATATTATTAATAATAGGATACTGTAGGGGGGCCTGGGGTGCAATATAACTTTAATAAATGATATTAATATTAGTGGAGGGGGGCAATGGGGAACTGGGGGAGGAGGTTGGGGGCAATGTAACTTTAATAGATTATATTTATATTAACGTTAATAGGAAACTGGAGGGGGTTTGGAGGGCATTGGGGAACTGGAGGGGGGTCTGTGGGGCAAAATAAATTAAATAAATTATATTAATAGGAAACTGGAGGGGGTTTGGGGGGGAAGGGAAGTGGAGGGGGGTCTGGGGGCATTAATAAATATTCTTAATATTAAAACGTAATATGAAACTGAAGGCGCCTTTGGCTTTGGATAGCAATATTAATATTAGTAGGAAACTGAAGGGACTTTGGGGGCAATGGGGAACTGGAGGGGGGCTGGGGGGGAACATAAATAAAATAAATGATATTAATATTAGTAGGAAACTGGAGGGGTCAGGGGGCAACATAAATCTAATAAATATTCTTAATAAAATAATAATAATAATAATAATAATAATAATAATAATAATAATAATAATAATAATAATAATAGGAAACTGTGAAGGCGCCTCTGGCTCACCTGCGAGAAATCCCGGCTCTCCTCAGCGAGCGGGCGCCGCCATCTTGAACTCTCATGTGATGCGGGGCATCACATGACGCGGAAAAAGAATGGGAGGGCAGGGACAGGGCGGGGTTTGTCACAGGAGGAGAGAGGAGGAGAGGTGATTGGAGAGCGAGAGAGCGCTCTGCTGATTGCTGGAGGCGGGAGGGGGCAGAGAAAGGGCGGGGCTTACTTGCTGGGGGCCAGTGAAGAGGCGGGGCTTCCTTTCAGGAGGAGGAGCAACCGCTCAACTAATGCTGGTACTGGGAGCGCTAGAGAGGCGGGGCCAGAGAAGGGGCGGGCCTTCTGTGCAGAAAGAGGAAGAGGTGATGGGGGGTGGCGGCTGTTGCTGGAGGGGCGTGATGGATTGATTGATCTTCCCGCTTTTTCTCTCAGGAGCTCCCGGTCCTTCCCTGCCTTGGAACCCTTTTCACAACAGCCCTGCTCGGTAGGCCGTTATAGGCCGAGCGAGTTCACACCGCGTGACTGTGATCTGTGACCTGCGTTTATAGGCTCTGAAACGGAGTAGTCGAAACGTAGGAGCTCTCATTACTTGTTATTCGTCTTCCATAGCTTTTAATTGATTTATTTCAGATAAGGAAAAAAATAATAAAAAAATGCCTATTTCCCATACCGGGAGTCGAACCCGGGCCGCCTGGGTGAAAACCAGGAATCCTAACCGCTAGACCATATGGGAAACTGTAATACCTCACTTCTCTCTTACCATCTATGGTTGTGTTGTTTCCCGCGATTTCCTTCACACGTAACCCGGCGTTTCTCCCTGTCAATCACTCCGTCATTCAAGAGCTGAGATTGGTGCCTGGCATGTGGTTGGGCTAGATGACCCCTAAGGCTCCCTTCTTTGTCCATCAGTCTTGGCATTCAAAGACCTCCTTTTCTCCCTGCCCTTTTTAAACATGGCCGCCTCGGCTTCGGGACGCCGCGACGTCCGCTCGCCTCGCTTGACCCTGCCCTTCCTTTACGTGTCATCGCGACGCTACGACGTTCGTTCGCCACGCGTGACTCTGCCCTTCCTTTGCGTCCCTTCGTCACGCTGCCTTTCGGCTGAAGTCGCCTGAGCCTCCAGCGACGTCGAGGGAGAGGTCGCTCAAGCCGCTTCGTCTCCTCCGCCGATTCTCCCCCGGGCGCGGCCGTCTGTCGCAGGGTGAGTGGATCACGCGAGGCCGGGGCTTTTGCGGCCTAGTCGGGAAAAGGGAAAAAGAAGGGAGGGTTCGTCTTCCCGAGAAGCACTAGCTCAGAGGAACTCTGGTTCCTGAGGGGAATGTGGCGCTGGGGAAGGGCTGGAGGGCCCCGAATACTACTACTTCAGTACTACTACTTATTATTATTATTATTATTATTATTATTATTATTAGCATCATTATCATTATTCTAACTCTAGCCAACGTCCATAATAATTATAATAATATCATTCTATCCAACTTCCCTAATGATAATACTAATGATAATAATTATACTATTATCACTCTAGCCAACTTCAATAATAATAATGCTATTATCACTTGTTAATGGAGAAATCTGAGGGCTCCCTTGGACAAAAAAACAAGGACCCCAGCCAGGAAGACCAGAGCAAAACAGCAGCCAGTAGGCTTGGTCTTTATTGAAGACGGTCGTGACAGGACTCCTACCTGCCACCAGGTGGAACAAGATGGAAGCCCCAAACAACAGAGCCCCCGAACTTTTATTAGCTGCTCATCTCCATGTTACACCCCCCCAAACTACATCATGGTTACATCATGAAAGGGAAGGTCTGGTGGCCGTAATCTGAGCATCCTGGACCCTGCCCCATGATTCCCCTTGCCCTCCACCAAACACCCATCAAGTGTCACAAAAGAGATATTCACCTTGCCCACTTTCCCAGCCAAGTGAATCCCACCCTTTTGTCTTCATCTGGGTTTGTTATTTCTGGAATGGCTACCTGTCTGGCACTCAGGTATCAGGAGGCCTGGGATTATCGCTCAGGCAGAGGGGCTGCTGAGTAGCTGAGCTCACAGGTCTATAGGAATTTCTGAAGTTTTCCAGTGAGCCAGTACATTTATCAATGAATTCTTACATTTGGTATCGTGCAGAAAAGATCTTTGAATAGATAGGAAGAAACTGTGATGCAGTGTTTTGTGGGGAGAAATCACAAAAGTCACAAAAGCTATTGTGCTGATTTTGGAAGTGGGCTACATGTGCATGATATCTGCTGGAGGGGCAACCCCCCCCCACCTATACATAAATTCCTGCAACAAACTCTAACCAACTTGCCTTCTTCTTTTTCTTCTGCTTCTTTTTCTGCTTCTTCGTCTATTATCACTCTAGCCAACTTCCATAATAATAATAATAATAATACTATTACCACTGTAGCCAACTTCCCTACTAATGATGATGATGCTAATAATCTAGCCAACTTCACTTATTATTATTATTCTTATTATTCTATTATCACTCTAGCTAACTTCCATCATAATAATAATATTAATGCTATTATCACTCTAGCTAACTTCCCTTATTTATTATTATTATTATATTATCGCTCTAGCTAACTTACATAATAATTATAATTATGCTATTATCACTCTAGCCAACTTCCCTAATAATAATTGTTGTTGATTAGTAGTTTAGTCGTGTCCGTTTAGCCTGAGAGAAGGGACTGAGCTATAACAGGAAAATAGCCCATCTCTTAGCAGCCCCGCCAACAGCTTGAGATTTTAAATCTTTAAATCAGTCGCTCACATCAGGATAGCTCCTTCGGCCTGCTGACAAGCTGCTGGAGAATAATAATAATAATAATAACCCTATCCCTAATGTTGTTGTTGTTTAGTCGTTTAGTCGTGTCCGACTCTTCGTGACCCCATGGACCAGAGCACACCAGGCACTCCTGTGTTCCACTGCCTCCCGCAGTTTGGTCAAATTCATGTTCGTAGCTTCGAGAACACTGTCCAACCATCTCGTCCTCTGTCGTCCCCTTCTTGTGCCCTCCATCTTCTTCTTGCAGTCCATGGGACTCTCAAGAGTCTCCTCCAGCACCATAATTCAAAAGCATCAATTGTTCGGCGATCAGCCTTCTTTATGGTCCAGCTCTCACTTCCATACATCACTACTGGGAAAACCATATTAGGGATAGGGGTTAGAGATAGGAATAGGAATTAGGGACAGGATTAGGGATTGGGTTGTTATTATTATTATTAGGGTTAAGGGATAGGGGTTTATTATTATTATTATTATTATTATTATTATTATTATCCTCATTATCATATTACAACACTGGCTGAGGGCCTGCTGCTTTTGCCTCACCTTTTCCACACCAGGTGACTTCTATAATAATAATAATGTTAATAATAATGTTATAATGGGTGGGGTCATATTATATTATTAGTATTGTATTGTATTGTTATATTATAAAATATATATTTTTTCTCCTTGCAGGCGTGTAATGCCAAACGCAGCCATGAAGAAGAAGGTGAGGGCTATAGTTTCTCTTGGCCTGCTGCTTATACAGTTAAACCTTGGGTCCCAAACACCTCCGTTTTGTAAAGTTTCGGCTATCAAATGCCAAAAAAACCTGGAAGTAAATGTTCCAGTTTTCGGAAGCTGGACGTCTGACGGGAAGGAAGGATAATAAAACAACAACAAAGAAATCAATTTTTTAAAAAATTAAATCAGATTTTTTTTTAAATTTAAATCGTATTTTTAAAGTGAATTGCTTTTGGAGGAAAAAATCTTCCTCAAGATTTTCTCTTTTTAGTTACTTTGTAGTGAAAAGGCTGTTTATCAGGAAATAACGATTCATTTAAAGTTTTTCAAGTCATAAGTTTTTTTTATTTAAAAAAATTGTTTCAGCACATCAGCTAACAAACATAGATACATATGTGATCATGTTTTTGTTTTGGCGAAATAAATTGTTTCAATTGCTATGAAGGAAATGATTATTTTTCTCCTTCCGATCAAGTACAGCAAAAAAAACTTGTCCAAATATAAGTAGTTGACTTATTAAACCTTACCATCATTTCATAATTATTGGTCTATACATTTCTAAGAGAAGAAGCAAATCAGTCACTTTTGAGATAATGATATATCAAATTCACCCTGGATATACCGTAACTATGAAAACTACACTGAAAATATATTATTCCAAAAAGGAAAGCTTCCTCCGGTTGTCAGTATTCGGAGGATACCAGCAAGCCTAAACCAGAAACAGGATTTAAATCAAGTCTTACTGACTTGTGGTTTCAATTGTGATTTAAATCGTGATGCTATAATGTTCTACTTTTAGTGAAATAAATTGTTGAGTTATGAAGGAAATGATTCTTTTTCTCCTTCCAATCAAGGACAGCAGAAAAGGGGTCCAAACAGAAGCAGCTGAGTGATGAAACCTCTCCATAATTTCATAGGATGCCAGCGAGGCTGAAGCTTTTTTTGTAAAAGGGGGTTTAAATCAAATCTTACTGACGAGGTTTTTAAGTTGTGATTTAAATCGATCTGATTGAAATCAAATCCACCCTCAATAATAAATAATGTAATTATTTATACACTGTCTATCCAGATGGGTTTCCCCAGCCACTCAGAGTGGTTCTCAACAGAATAATAATAATAATAATAACCCTATCTCTAACCCCTAACCCTAACAACAACAACAACAACAACAACAACAACAACAACAATTTTATTAATAATTTTATGATTTATTCTTTATTCGCCCCAGGTTCTCCTGATGGGCAAGAGCGGCTCTGGCAAAACCAGCATGAGGTCCATCATCTTTGCCAACTACATCGCCCGCGACACCCGCCGACTGGGCGCCACAAGTAAGAGGAAGGGTGCTGGGTAGAGATGGGGAAAAAATAAAATAAAAATGGAGGGGGGACTTTCCCCCCAAATTCATTTGATTTCATTCAAGTTAATTTAATAGCACAAATTCATTCGATTTCAATCAAGTTAATTCAATTTCTTGTTATTATTACTACTACTACTGAGAACCTTGCAACCTTTGCTGCCGCTTGCTCATTTTTTTATTATTATTAGGGAAAGAACTGTGCCAGAATAATAAAAAGAAGAATGAACTTTTTCTGCTTTTTCAGCTCGCTCTTATTATTCATGCTCATTCTTCTTCTGGTGCTGCTGTTCTTGGCCAGATGATGATGATAATAATAGGAATAATAATGGGAATAATAATAAGAATAATAATCTCATTTTCTTCTTCAGTTCGTTCTTATTCAAGCTCCTTCTTCTTCTTCTGGTTCTGCTGTTCGTGGCCTGATGATGATGATGATGTCAGGGAAGAGTTAAGAGTTAGAAGATTCCAGTTTCCCAGAGGGAGAAAGCATTCCCCAAGGGGGGAGGAGAGCAGTGAATCTAATAGAAGAGAGCAAGAGGAACAACAGGGAGGGACCAGCTGTTCCCAGGAAAGGCAAGGGTTCAGTTCTAGCTCAGATTCGGAAGAGGGGAGATACAAGCCAGCTCTAGCCAAGAAGTTAGAAAAAAGAGTGGGAAAGCGAAGGGAAGGGCGCGTTCGACATTTTGAGAGTGGCTGGTCACGGAGAAGCAGAGCTCAGAAGGTATCTGAAAGAAGTGACTCTGAGGAATAATATTTAAGAACCGTTTAAAAGATTGTTTTGTTAATACGCAATAAAAAGTTATAAAAGAACAAGAAGCGTTTGTGTGGTGATCTGAAGAGGACAACGACCAGTCCTGACAGAATACCTTCTGCTCTGCACCTCTTCACTATAAGTAAAGAAGGAGAAGCCAAAATGGAGGGAGCTGTGGCGCCAGTTGGGCAAGGAGAAACCCCAGGGCTCCAGCTAACATTACAGGACCTATGGCAACAGAACTTACAGTTGAAAAGTCAAGTTGGCATGCTATCAGCAGCATTGGGAGAACATAGAGCCATGTTGCAAGCGACGCAGGGAGATAGAGTGAGTAAAACATTTACTGTACGTCCGCGTAGCTTCAAGGGAGAAATCTCTGAATACGTAGCTTTCAAGACAGAAATTTCTTACATAATAGAGATAAAGGATAAAGAATTTCAATCTGAGCAAGAGAAGGTTGCTTATGTGATTAATTTCTTGGAAGGGAGGGCTAAGGACTGTGTTATACCCCTAATATCTAGGAGGGATGCCGCCCTAGGAAATCTACATTTTTTTCTGCAGTATCTAGACACAATTTTCTTAGACCCTGCGCATGAAACAATCACAGCTAGGCAGCTGCTGAGAATGAGACAAGGAAAAGACACTGTGGGAGTTTATTGGTCCAACTTTAGTTTGCTGGTGCAGAAATTAAAATGGGATCTGAATTCCCCAACAGTTGCAGCCCTTTTTAGGGAAGGACTGAATAATGAGATTTTAGACCAATTGGCCCAAATGCCAGAACCTAGTTCCTTGGACTCTCTGGTCCGAACGTGCCTGCAATTGAGCCTACGTGTGGAACGGAGGGCTAGTGAAAAGAAGGAACAATGGAGACCATGGTGGCGGGAAAACAATCTTACCGAAAGTACAGAGAGCAGAGCGGGCAATGTGCCAGGATGAGAGTGGCCAGAGCCCATGGAATTAGGAGCAGCCAGACCCCTCCCAGTGACTACCACTTCCATAGTAAGAGGAAATGCAGGGAAAGGAAGAGACACAAGACGGTGCTTCGTCTGTGGAAAACCAGGGCATCTAGCACGGCAATGTCACAATCGTAAAGGATGGGAGTCTCTATCTGGAGCAGACATGAGAGAAGAAAATTGTCCAAAGGAACTGCATCAGGAAACGAATGTCCCCGGCTGGAAATGTGAGCTTGCAGCCGGGTGGAGAAGCAATAGAAGGCTCTCATGCGGAACCACCTATCCCAGGACTAACGGTGAAGGTGCAACTACAACTACCCAATGGACATAGGGTCCAGGTAGAGGCGCTGTTAGACTCAGGAGCGTCAGCAGATTTCATAGACCAGAAATTTGTACAGGAACACAAAATCGCTTTGTTACCTTTGAATTTCCCACTGCGAGTGAAAACAATCGACGGCAGACCGCTACTGTCAGGAGAAGTGACTTACGAGACTCCACCAATGAGAATGGATATGGGTCATCACTCAGAGACCAGGGCATTTCATGTGACCAAACTAGCTGGGCACCCAATGGTGCTGGGCATGAGTTGGCTCAATCGTCACAATCCGGTGATTGCCTAGCATCAAAGGTCTTTGGTTTTTGGTTCAATCTATTGTATGACACATTGTTTGGGGCAAAAGGGAAAAATCTCAGTGGAAGTAATGGGAACAGAGGTGGAAGGGAAGTTGATGGGGAATGAAAGTGAGATTCCGTCACAATATATTGCTTATTGGGATGTTTTTTTGTGAAAAAGAAGCGGATAAACTTCTGCCACATAGGCCCTATGATTGCAAGATAGATCTGGTCCCTGGAGCACAGTTGCCATCAAGCAAGATATATGCCATGTCGGAAGTAGAATCTGCAGCATTGAGGGAGTTCCTGCAAAAGAATTTGCAGAGAGGTTTTATTAGAGAGTCCACGGCCTCGGGGGGTGCTCCTGTCTTTTTTGTCAAAAAGAAAGGGGAGGAAGGGGCACCGAGATTAGTATGTGACTTCAGAATCCTTAACAGCCAAATGAAGCCTCGCGTGTGCCCACTGCCACGTATAGATGACCTCTTAGAGAGAGTAAGGTTAGCCAAAGTCTTTACCAAGCTTGATCTACAAGGAGCATATAATCTGATAAGGGTCAGAGAAGGGGATGAGTGGAAAACCAGTTTTTGTACTAAGTATGGTGCATTTGAATTCTTGGTAATGCCTTTTGGCTTACAAAATGGCTCAGGGGTATTTCAAACCTTCATCAATCGTGTCTTAGCAGGTATACTGGATCAGTTCTGTGTGTCTTATTTGGATGACCTCTTAATATATAGTGAAAGTATGGAGGAACACGTAAAACATGTCATGCAGGTGTTAGAGAGATTGAGGACCAACAGGTTATATGTGAAGTTAGAGAAGTGTAAGTTCCACACACAAAAGGTGGAGTTCCTGGGATATTGCATTTCCCACAAAGGGGTGCACATGGACCCTAGTAAAGTTCAGGCAGTGGTGGAATGGGAGGCACCTAAAAATAAGAAAGATCTACAGAGGTTTTTAGGATTTGCTAATTTCTATCGTAAATTCATAGGTAATTACTCCAAAATCACAACGCCACTGATTGTCTAAGAGGCAAGGGGCCATTCAGATGGTCTGAGGAAGCACAGAAGGCCTTTGATAAATTAAAGGCAGTGTTTGCTTCAGAAAAATAACTTATGCACCTAGATCCAAGTAAACATATGACGGTAGAAACTGATGCCTCTGATAGGGCTATTGGGGCCATTCTGCTGCAACAGGACAAGGAAGGGGACTGGAGACCCTGTGCATTCTACTCTAGAAAATTAAATCAATCAGAACAAAACTACACCATATTTGATAAGGAACTTTTAGCTGTGCATGCTGCCTTTAAAGTGTGGAGACATTTTTTGGAAGGGGCGTCACATCAGGTGGTGGTACAAACAGATCATAAGAATTTAGAGTATTGGAGAACTGCTAGACAGCTAAACCAAAGGCAAATTAGGTGGGCGGAGTTTTTTGCTGGGTTTAATTTTAGGATTGAGTACATACCTGGGCATCGAAACGTTCGTGCAGACGCACTATCATGCAAACCTGAGTATATGGAAGGGGAAGCACCTCCCAAGTTGCGAGAAATGCTGAGATTGGATCAGCGGGGGTGTGCAGCCATAGTAGTGGACGGCAGGGAATTCCAGCAATTGACAGTAACAGATGAGTTTGCACAAATGAAAATGGAGGAACTGAGAAAAGGTAGAGGGGAAGAGGAAGGTTTCAAAGAAAAAGGTGGGTTGTTGTACAGGAGAGGGATGCTGTATGTACCTGCAGGTGAATTAAGAGGTAAAGTGTTGAGGCAACATCATGATAACCCGACTGCAGGACATTTTGGTAGAGAAAAAACCCTGTATCAGATAACACGGCAGTTCTGGTGGCCAAAGTTGAGGGAGGAGGTAATGCAGTATGTAAGAGCTTGTGAAGTATGTCAACGAGCTAAGGCACCTAGAGCAGCTCCCGCAGGGTTGTTGCAACCTATGTCCACGCCGGGAAGGCCTTGGGATGTGGTGTCTATGCATTTTATAACGAATCTACCATCATCATATAGGCAAATAGTGATCTTTGTGGTGGTTGACATGCTAACCAAGATGGCGCATTTCATACCATGTGCCAAAATTCCGACCGCGCAGGAAACTGCAAATATGTTTTTAGATAATATTTTTAGGTTGCATGGTATGCCATCACAAATCATTTCAGATAGAGGGGCCCAATTTACATCACAATTTTGGAGAAGGTTAATGCAGTTACTAGATGTGGAGCTAAGCCTCACGTCGGCGAGACACCCGCAAACCAATGGGGAAGCTGAAAGAACAAATGCAACGCTACAACAATATCTGAGGTGTTATGCTGGTTATCAGCAGAGCGGGTGGTTAGAGAAGTTGAGTCTAGCAGAGTTTGCATATAATAATGCAATGCATGTGTCTACGTCAGTGGGCATTTCTTGAACTTCTTCCAGCACAAAAGTTCTTTGACACCAAGTCTCCTCCTACTCTTCCTGCGCAGAAGTCTTCTGCGCAGGGAGGGTATGGGCAGCGGAGTACCCGTACTCTCTCCGCTGGTCTCTAGCGAAGAGTCTTGGAGATTCCTCTCCGATTCCCCATCTGCCCCCCCTTCTCCACTGGTGTTACGCTGATTTCCTTCCCCAGCGGATGGGCTGCCTCTCTCCCTACTGGGACCCTCTCCGGCATCCCTTTGGAGCCTTCCCTCCGCCTCTAGCTCCAATGGCAGTTCCCTGACATCCACCTCCCCCCCAGGACCCCCTCCGCCCCTTGCCTGACCTTCAGATCCAACCTCGTCCCTTTCCTCGGCCGACTATGCGGGGAAGCCCCTGAAGGAGCTGTCGCTATCCTCTGAGGATTCAAAACCCGCTTCCCACCCTCTCCGATATCTTGCCGCGGGGTGGGCCTCCCAGTCTGATTCTTCTCCCTCTGACATTTCCCCTCCTTCCTCTTCAGAGGCAGGAAAACCCCCAAATTCCTCCTCCTCGTCTATGGTTCCAAATTCTTCCTCCCCAAATCTCGCTAGTGGTTTTGGTTTGTCTGGGAATAGGCTGTGGAATTCTTCCACTAGATACCCATCATTGACCGCCTCAGCGGGGACCCAAGTGTTTTCTGACTCGGGTTCTCCTTCCCACGCCACTAAGTACTCCACCTGGGGCCCTTGCCACCTTGAATCGAGTATTCCCGTGGCTTGGTGGTGGAGTTCCCTCTCCTCTACCTGCGGGTGGGCGGTGACTCCTCCCTCCCGCCCCGGAAATTCCCGCCCCTCCCTGTACGGTGAGAGTAGGGACCTATGGAGCACCGGGTGTATCTTCATGCTGTCAGGCAACTTGAGCTTGAATGCCACAGGGTTTACCTGCTGTGTTACCTCAAAGGGTCCCAGCCGCCTTGGCTGAAACTTCTTGCACCCTCCCTTTAGGGGCAACCCTTGGGTTGACAACCACACTCGGTTTCCCACCCGTATGGCATCCCCCTCCTGACGGTGCTTGTCTGCCTGCCTCTTATAAACTTCCTTGGCCCGCTTCAAGTTCATCTTGAGTTGCTGGTGCAATGCCTCCATTTCTTCCACAAACTGCTCGGCCGCAGGTACACTCCACCCTTCCTCCCCCCTCCCCGGGAAGGCCCTGGGGTGACACCCATAATTGGCCATGAATGAGCTCGTGCCCGTGGACGCATGTTCAGCGTTATCGTACGCAAATTCAGCCAGCGCTAGTTTCTCTACCCAATCGTTCTGTCTCTCGCTGACGTAGCAGCGTAGGTATTGCTGGAGTATACTGTTCGCTCTTTCTGCTTGCCCGTTGGTTTCCGGGTGTCGCGCTGTTGAGAAGCCCACCTCTGCCTGCAGCAAGCTCATGAGCTTCCTCCAGAACCGGGAAGTAAATTGTTTTCCGCGATTTGAGATGACCCTCGAGGGCGCCCCATGCAACCTGAAGATGTGATCCACAAACAACTTGGCTGTCTCCACTGCGTTTCTCCTGAGCCCGCGCTTCCTGCCGCACTCTAATCACAAGCACAGCCTTGGTCATCTGATCCATTGACTGTGCTCCCTCTAGCTGTTCTGATTTCTGGGGTAGCCCGCGAAGCCTCCTCAGGGCAGCGGGGAGCCTTCATCCTGCTGCCCTGTGGAGGCTTCGCAGGCTACCCCAGAGCTGCTCAGGGCTGGAGGGGGAAGCCCGCCCCCCCAGCCACAAAGAGCAGCTCAGGGAGCAGCGGACAGGCTGCACGCAGCCTTCCCGCTGCTCCCAGAGCTTGTCGGGGCTGGCGGGTGAAGCCCCGGTTGATCTGCCGGCACCCGGGGTTTCACCAGCCAGCCCCAAAGAGCAGCTCAGGAGTGTGCCGCATTCCGGCAGTTTAGCTCCAGGGACCACACATTCCATAAGACACACAGACCTTTCCCCTTAGTTTTTAAGAGGAAAAAATGCATCTAATGGAGCGAAAAATATGATAATCATAGAGGAGCCGAATGAAGGAGGGCAGCCAATTTTCAGAATGACAGTCCACAGGGCATTATGATTTACAGTGTTGACGGCTTTAGTCAGGTCAATAAACGCCATATACAGGGGTTGGTTTTGCTCTCTGCATTTTTCTTGAAGCTGTCGAGTAGTGAAAATCATGTACACTGTCTCGCTAGAAGGCCAAAAACAATTTTGGGATTCAGGAAGGGTCACCTTGGATATTGTTACGAGACAGTTTGCTAAGATCCTTGCAAGAATTTTGCTGGCCGCAGCTAATACAGACATGCCTTGATAATTTCCACAATCAGTTCCGTTACCTTTTTAAAAAGAGATTGATAATTTTGGCATCCCTAAAGTCTGCTGTGATTTCTTATCTTTCCCAGATTTTTTTATGAGCTTGTGAAGTTGTTGTGTAAGTTCCACCCACTTTTAAGATTTCGGCAGGTATCCCATCAGGTCCACTGGCTTTGTTGTACTACTACTACTAATAACAACTTTATTCTTTATACACTGCCCATCTGGGCGGCTCCCAACAGAATAATAATAATAATAATCTCATTTTGCCCCTTGCAGTCGACGTGGAGCACTCGCATGTCCGCTTCCTGGGCAACCTGGTCCTCAACCTCTGGGACTGCGGCGGGTAAGTACCTCTTGCCCCCCTCGCCATGTTAAAAGGGCCCCCCGGCAGTCATCCAGTCTGACCTGCTGCCAGGCGGGACTCTCGCCTCAAACATCCTGGACAGACGGCCGCCTGCCCTCCGCTTGAAATCCAGACAATGGAAATCACAATTTAAACCCCTCGCCAGGACAGCTCAGATTTTGCTGGCATCCTTCTCATCCTGATTTTTCTCATTTCAATCCCCATTCGATTCCGGATTTAAATCAGCCAGACTTCCCTAAACATGGCTGCCTTCAGATGTCTGGGGAAACCCAGCTGGATGGGCAGGGTATAAATAAAATACTAATAATAATAATGATGATTTAAATCAAATTGATATAAATCATGATCTAGATCAGTAGTCAGCAAGGAATTAAATCCTTTTTTACAGAAAGGTTCAACCTTGCTGGCATCCTCTTAATATGGACAACCATAGGAAGGTTTCCTTTTTGGAATACAGTGGTACCTCGGGTTACATACACTTCTGGTTACATACGCTTCAGGTTACAGACTCCATTCACCCAGAAATAGTACCTCTGGTTAAGAAGTTTGCTTCAGGATGAGAACAGAAATCGTGCACCAGCAGTGCGGTGGCGGCAGGAGGCCCCATTAGTTAAAGTTAAGAACAGTTTCAGGTTAAGAACAGACCTCCAGAATGAATTAAGTACTTAACTCGAGGTACCACTGTAATAAAATCCCTTTTTTTACAGAGAGGTTCAACCTTGCTGGCCTCCTCCTAATATGGACAAGCAGAGGGAGGTTTCCTTTTTGGAAGAATAAGATTCCTTTTTTAGCAGGAAGACTCAGTCTTGCTGGCATCCTCTGAATATCGACAAGCGGAGAAATGTTTCCTTTATGGAATCCTCAATTCACAGAGTGGTTTTTACACTGATATGCTGGGTGGATTTGATTTAAATCACCATTTAAATCCCTGGTCCGTAACATTTAAATCCAATCGAAACCTTCAGCCTTGCTGGCAACCTCTGAATAGGGACAATACTTTTTGAAATAAAAAAATTCCCTTTTTTCAGAAAGGTTCCGCCTTGCTTGCCCCCTCTGAAATGGCATGAAATGGCCTCAATTGGTTGCCCAGCCTGGAAAATTGATAATAATAAAAAACTTTTATTTGTATCCTGCCCTCCCCGACTGAGACCGGTCAAACGTGTTTAGAATTGGCATAGAATTGAAATTTGAAACTGCTTTTTTAACTGGGATAAAATAATTTAAATCCCCCGGTTTTCTCAGCCAGGACACCTTCATGGAGAACTACTTCACCAGCCAGAGGGACAACATCTTCCGCAACGTCGAGGTTCTGATTTACGTCTTTGACGTCGAGAGTCGGGAGCTTGAGAAGGACATGCACTACTACCAGTCGTGCCTGGAGGCCATCTTGCAGAACTCGCCTGATGCCAAAGTCTTCTGCCTGGTCCACAAGATGGACTTGGTCCAGGAGGATCAGCGCGAGCTGGTGAGCGAAAAGGGGACCCCTGGCTTTAATTCTACCAAAGGTTTCCAGTGTCATGGGGGTTGCCAGCAAGGCTGAACCTCTGTAAAGGAAAGGAAACCTGCCTCAGCGAAGCTGGGATGAGGGATAGGGTTATTATTATTATTTTATTTTATTTTATTTCATTTTATTTTATTTTATTTTATTTTATTTTATTTTATTTTGGGAGCCGCCCAGAGTGGCTGGGGTATAAAGAATAAATTATTATTATTTTTAGAAATAGGGATAGAGATAGGGATAGGACTTGGTGTTAGGGATAGGGTTCTTCCTCTTCCTCCTCCTCCCCTTCTTCTTCTTCTTCTTCTTCTTCTTCTTCTTCTTCTTCTTCTTCTTCTTTTTCTTCTTCTTCTTCATCTTGTGTTGGGAGCTGCCCAGAGTGCCTGGGGAAAGCCAGCTGGATGGGCAGGTTATTATTATTAGAGATAGAGGTTAGGGGTATCGGTTGTAGGAGGGTTGCCAGCAAGGCTGAACCTCTGCTTAAAGAAAGGAAAGCTGTTTCTGATTGGCCGTATTAAGAGGGTGCCAGTGAGGCTGTACTTAGGGATTAGCGATAGGGTTATTATTATTATTATTATGCTGTTGGGAGGCTCCCAAAGTGGCTGGGGAAACCGAACCAGATGGGCGGTGTATAAATAAATCATCATCATTATTATTATTGAGGACGGATTTGATTTCAGTTGAATCGATTGAAATCACTATTTAAATCACTAGTCAGTAAGACTTGATTTAAACCCTTTTTATTTTGACACAAATGTTCAGCCTCACTGGTACCCTCTCAATATGGCCAATCGGAGGCAGGTTTCCTTTTCGGAACCGTGAAATCCTTCCTGAACGTCCGCATAAAGGAAGGATTTTACAGTTCTGGAAAGGAAAGCTGCCTCTGATTGGCCATATTAAGAGGGCCATATTAAGAAATGCTGCCAGGGTAGAAGAGGGAAAAGTGAGGCGAATATTAAAGAAGGTAAACACAAGGAAGGCTATGGGCCCGGATGGAGTGGCTGGCAGGGTGCTAAGAGATTGTTCTGACCAACTGGCAGGAATCTTTTTGAAGATTTTTAACCAGTCTCTGGCCCAAGCCACCGTTCTACCCTGTCTGAAATCCGCTACCATTATACCCCTGCCAAAAAACCCAAAGATAGTCTGAATGATTTTTGCCCTGTGGTGTTGACACCCATTATAATGAAATATTTCGAAAGTCTGTTGAGGAACCGCATCATATCTTGTTTGCCAGTGGGACTTGACCCTTACCAGTTTGCGTACAAGGCAAAGGGATCCACAGAGGATGCTGTGACAAATAGTTTTACATGCTGTCCTGACTCATTTGGAGAAGCAAGGGCGAGATTGTTATTTGTAGACTTTAGTTCTGCATTTAATACTATTCTTCTGCATAGATTGCTGCCCAAACTATTAGACCTGGGACTTTCACTGTGTTTGTGCAGGTGGATACAGTGGTACCTTGGGTTACAAACGCTTCAGATTACAGATGCTTCAGGTTACAGATGCTTCAGGTTACAGACTCTGCTAACCCAGAAATAGTACCTGAAGAACTTTGCTTCAGGATGAGAACAGAAATCTGGCGGCAGCTGCAGCAGAAGTGGTACCTCAGGTTAAGAACAGTTTCAGGTTAAGAATGGACCTCCAGAACAAATTAAGTTCTTAACCAGAGGTACCACTGTATTAGATTTTCTGTCAAACCGTTCCCAACGGATCAGGATGGGTTCCCACGTGTCTGCGGATTTCATCATGAATACAGGAACGCTGCAGGGGTGCGTGGTTGAGCCCGCTTTTATATACACTATACAGCTGGCTGGGCCCCCCAAAATCCCAGTAATAAGATCATTAAGTTTGCAGGTGATACAACGGTAGTTGGTTTAATCACGGCTGGAGTGGGGGAGGCGGCCTATAGGAAGGAAGTTGAGCAGTTGGGGGAGTGGTGCAGGAAAAACAACTTACTTCTTAACTTAAAGAAAACAAAAGATTATTGTGGACTTTAGGAAATGTAAATTGAATATTCAGCCACTTATTATTGAGGGGAAGTGTGTGGAACAGGTCTTGGTGTTTTGATTTCTGGGAATGGAGTTGAGAGATGACCTAACCTGGGGAGAAAACAGCAAAGACCTTATGAAGAGAGCACAGCAGAGGTTATATTTTCTGAGAATCCTCTGGAAAAATAATCTTTCAAAGGACCCGTTGATGGCATTTTACCATTGTACTGATGAGAGTGTATTAACTTACGGTCTGTGTGTGCGGTTTGGGAGCTGCACGGTCGGGGGGGGGGAGCTGTCCAGGGATGTAAAGACTGCAGAGAGAATAACTGGGTTCACTCTTCCCACCTTGGATCAAATCTATGCTTCCAGGTGCCATAGGAAACTGCAGAGATAGTGCAGGCTAGTGCGCACACAGGTTTATAAAGACTAGGACTAGCCTCCTGAGAAACAGTTTCTATCCAAATGCTATTTTGGTTTCAAACGCAGTGTAAGGTAATCTCTATGGGAGTATATTGTATTTAATTATGGGTGTTAAGTTGTGGGTGAACATATCAGACGACACAGCGATTCTTCAGACAGCTCTTGTTTATTCACAGCCCAGAACAGAACTGAACCGAAGGGTTCAGCCAACCTGCTTATATAGAGCTCAACTACATGGCAACAGTAACAATTTTCTGTATCTATCCAATCACTGAACGTCACTTTCAATTCCTTATTTGCATATGCGGACCTGAGTGAAAACTATCTACATTATCCCCCTGCTGGCCCAGGGTGACAACTTCAGTACATAATAATAATATAATAATAATAAATTTTATTTATATCCCGCCCTCCCCAGCCAAAGCCGGGCTCAGGGCGGCTAACAACAATAAAACAGTACAAAAGTACAACACAAACATGATCTAAAAATGATCTAAAATCATTCATTATAAAATTAATTCAAATCAAGCCACTGGCAACCATTGGGCCAGAGCTCCGCGAAGATTGCCGAGGGAGGGAGTCAGGCTGTGCCCTGGCCAAAGGCCTAGTGGAACAGCTCTGTCTTGCAGGCCCTGTGGAAAGATGTCAACTCCCGCAGGGCCCTAGTCTCTTGTGACAGAGTGTGCCACCAGATCGGAGCCACAGCCGAAAAAGCCCTGGCTCTAGTAGAGGCCAGCCTAACCTCTCTGTGGCCTGGGACCTTCAAGATGTTTTTATTTGAAGACTCTAAGTTTCTCTGTGGGACATACCAGGAGAGGCGGTTCCGTAGGTACGAGGGTCCTAGGCCGTATAGGACTTTAAAGGTTAAAACTAGCACCTTAAACCTGATCCTGTACTCCACTGGGAGCCAGTGCAGCTGGTATAGCACCGGGTGAATGTGATCTCGCAGCGAAGACCCCGTAAGGAGTCTCGCTGCAGCATTCTGCACCCACTGGAGTTTCTGGATCAGTCTCAAGGGCAGCCCCATGTAGAGCGAGTTACAATAATCCAGTCTGGAGGTGACCGTCGTGTGGATCACAGTGGCTAGGTCAGGGCGAGAGAGATAAGGAGCCAACTGCTTAGCTTGGCGGAGATGAACAAATGCTGCCTTTGTTATAGCTGCAATCTGCGCCTCCATGGAAAGGGAGGTGTCGAAGATTACACCCAAACTCTTAAAGGACGGTGCTGGCACTAATTGTGCCCCCGCAAGAGATGGGAGTGGCCCCCCCCAATCCCATATCGTCCCGTCCCAGCCAGAGGACCTCTGTCGAAGGATTTAACTTCAACCAGCTCCCACGTTACCATCCAGCCACAGCTTCCAAACATCTGGTCAGTGTGTCTGGGGCCGAGTCAGGATGGCCATCCATCAACAGATAGAGTTGGGTGTCATCAGCATACTGATGGCAACCCAGCCCAAAACTCCGGACAAGCTGGGCGAGGGGGCGCATAAAGATGTTGAAAAGCATCAGGGAGAGTATTGCACCCTGAGGCACTCCACACACCAAGGAGTGGCGCGATGACAATTCCCCCCCAAGCGCCACCCTCTGTCCCCGACCAGAGAGAAACAAGCGCAGCCATTGAAGGACTCTGCCCTGGATCCCCACGTCGGCAAGGCGGTGGTCCAGGAGTTCATGATCGACCATATCAAAAGCTGCTGACAGATCTAGAAGAATCAGCAGCTCCAACCAGCCTCGATCCAGCTGTCTACGAAGATCATCTGTTAGGGCAACCAGAGCCGTCTCGATCCCATGACCAGCGCGGAAGCCAGACTGGAATGGATCCAGGGCCGATGTTTCATCCAGAAACCCACCAAGCTGTTCAGCAACCGCTCTCTCAATCACCTTACCCAGGAACGGAAGATTCGAAACCGGGCGGTAATTGGATAGATCTAAAGGATCTAATGATGTTTTCTTTAAGAGCGGGCACACCACTGCCTCCTTCAGTTCCCCTGGGAATATCCCGGTGCCAAGGCACAAATTGATGATATCCCCTAGGAGGGCCCGCACCTCGTCTGGACATGCTCTATTCAGCAAGACGGGCACGGGTCGAGAGGACAGGTGGTGGGCTTTCCAGCTCGGAGGAGTCTGTCCACATCGGCTGGGGATATCCGGTCGAAGTGGTCCAATACTGGACCCCAGGACAGTCAAGGGGCCTCCAGTTCCTTTATTGTATCCAAATTGGCAGGGAGGTCATGGCGGAGCAACAAGACCTTCTCCGCAAAAAAGCTCGCAAATGCCTCACAGCTGTGTGTCAAATTGTTATTTAAATTTGGCTGTCCCTCAAGGGACATTAAAGACCTGATTATACTAAATTATTGCACCGGGCAAGAGCTAGCGGATGCAATGGAGGCCGAGAAGTAAGACTTCTTAGCAGCCTTCACTGCCATCTTGTGGGTTTTCATAAAAGCCCTATATGATGTTATTGAGGCTCCGTCACGGGCACCCCGCCATACTCGCTCTAGCCGTCTGAGGTCCCGCTTCATTTTCCGGAGCTCCTCGGTAAACCAGGTGCGATCTCATTGATAGCTGCCAGGAGCTGCATATTCCAGCCCTCAACAAGCTCAGTCAATGAGTCGCCAGGGGGAGCAAGGTCCCGCAAGGCTTGGCGGAATCTATCAGGGTCCATCAGCATCTGTGGGCGAGCCCAAATCGGCTTGCCACGTAAGCAGGGTGGGGGTGGAAAGTCAATCCAGGCTTTCAGAGCATAGTGATCAGACCATGGCACCTTCATCGAAGGAGACATGATCACATCTATACCTACGCCAAAGATTAAATCCAGCGTGTGGCATGCTTGATGTGTGGGGCCCGAAACAAACTGGGAGAGCCCTAGTGTCGCCATGGAAGACACCAGGTCCAGAGCCTGTGAGGAGGGTGTGGCATCAGCATGGATGTTGAAGTCCCCCAATACCAATAGGTTAGGGAACTCTAAGGCCCAGCCTGTCACCGCCTCCAATAGGCTGACAGGGTGGCTGCTGGTGCGCTAGGTGGCCGGTACACCAGCCAGACAGCTAAGCTCTCCTCGGAGCCCCACACTAGGCCAACACATTCAATGCCGGGGATCAATGGCAATGGTAGAGCCCTGGAAGGACAATCTTCCCAGATTAATAATGCCACCCCTCCCCCCTGGCCCACAGTCCGCGACTGGTGGAGGACGGAGAAACCTGGGGGGCGCCATCTCCCGTAAGGTAGCTGTTTCCCCTTCGCGCACCCAGGTCTCCGTCACACAAGCCAGGTCGACCCCCTGCGAGGTAAAGAAATCTCACAGGGTGGTGGTTTTGTCGCCTATAGACCTGGCATTGCACAGCACCAGTGACGGAGGTGAGTAATCCTTGTTCACCCTACCCTTGGGATGAGGCGCAGATTGGAAGGGGTACGAGCATATCCATATCTCGATCCCCTTCGCCTATAACATCTGCCCCCACCGCCATACCTCCCTCGCCCCTCCACGGTAGCAATCCCAAGCCTCATATTAGCCTCCATTGATGGCAATTAATGTTATTCTTTCGCAGCCTAAAACAATAAAAACAAAAGCAACCCATAAAACAATACAAATAAAAACTGCAAAAATTACAAATCCATCAAAATCTAACAAATTCCCAAGCCTACTCAAACATCTATAACACCCCTCCCCACCGAGATAAGGCGTTAGTTACAATCGTAATGGTTTCCTTATATACAGCACTACACGTAATGGTTCCTGGAACAAAAGACCGTGGCGCATTAGCACAGCACGGGCTCAGCCACGGAAAGTCCGGGTGCAGCCGGTCAAGTGGAGATCTGAGGCCCATAAGTAGTTTGGCAGGACTCCGCCCTGTGGCCGCATGAGGGATGAGGTGTTGCACGAACAAGTATTCAGCGACCCTCTTGTGCCAGTCTCCCTGGTCCAGTGCCTCTTTTGCCGAGCTCACCATTCTCTCTGCTTCCCCGTTGCTGGATAGGTGAAGTGGTGCTGTTAGGGCATGGCGGATACCCAGTCCCAAAAGGTACTGCTCAAAAGTGCCTGATGTGAACTGCGGTCTGTTGTCGAAGACGAGGACATCAGGACATCCATGCATTGCAAAGAGGCCTCGCAGCACCCGGATGACGGCTTTGGGAGTGGTGGAGGGCATCAGAGCCACCTCCAGGAATTTGGAATAGGTGTCCACCACTACCATAAAGGGCCAGCCGTGAAAGGGGCCGGCAAAATCGAAGTGCACCCTCGACCAGGGTGTCTTGGGCGTCTCCCAGGTGTGTCCCTTAGCTGCCGGTGGCGCAGGCCTCAATTCTTGGCACGCTTGACAGGCAGAAACGCAGTAAGTGATGGCATTGTCCATGTTAGGCCACCAGACGTAACACCGAGCCAATGCCTTCATTTTGACGTTTCCTGGGTGTCCAGTGTGCAGAACCTCAAGGATGCGTTGACGGAGTCTTTGGGGAATCACAACGCGGTCTCCCCACAGCAGACGGCCGCGATGAGCTGAGAGTTTGTGTTGCCTGGTTGCGAACAGCTGGAACTCTGATGCAAAAGGCCCTTGTGGCCACCCCCTCCACCCCAGTTGAGCACATGGCTGATGGTGCGATCCTGGGCAGATGCAGAGGCCACTGTGGCAGTCGATACAGGCTATGTAGGAAGATCCTCAATCAGGAAGAGCGATGAAGCAGGAGTTGGGCCTTTCACAAACACTGGAAGAGGGCAACGGCTGAGGGCATTGGCATGGCCCATCAATTTCCCTGGGCGATGGATAGTGGTAGGCAGCGAGGAGGCCCAGGAGCGGCTTGTGGTCGGTGATGAGGTTGAAAGTCCTGCCGTAGAGGTATCATGGAACCTTTTCACTCCAGCCACAAGTGCCAGTGCCTCCTTGTTGAGCTGGCTGTAATTCCGTTCGGTCGGAGATAGCATCCTGGAAAAGTAGGTGAGTGGTGCTTCTCTTCCGTTTGGAAAATGGTGACTGAGGACAGCGCCGATGCCAAAAGGTGAGGCGTCGCAGGCAAGGACCAGCGGCCTGGCTTCACTGTACTGTACCAGCACACTGTCCGATGAAAGGAGAGCCTTGACCGCATTGAAGGCCGCCGTCTCCCGATGACCCCAGGACCAAGGCGCCTTTGTGCTGAGGAGTTGGTGAAGAGGCTCAGCCACCATGGCTTTGGGGGGCAGGAACATGTTATAAAAGTTCAGCAGTCCCAGGAATGCCTGCAACTCCGTCTTGTTCTTTGGGATGGGAGCCTGCTGGATAGCGCGGATTTTGGATATGGTTGAGTGAAGGCTGGAGGCGTCGATAAGATAGCCCAGGAACTCCACCTGTGGAATGGCGATCTGGCATTTCTCCCTCATTACCTTGAGCCCGGCCTCCTGGAACCTGGTCAGCACAGCGTGGAGGCGCTCAAACAACTGCTGGTGTGAGTCTGCAGACACCAAGACGTCGTCGAAATACGGCACCACGCCTGGAAGCCCTTGCAGGAGATGCTCCATAAGGCTTTGGAAGATGCCAGGAGCCACACTCACCCTGACCTGCAAATGGCGGCAACGGAATGCCCCTCTGTGGATGACGATCGTCTGGGCTTCAGAGGTGGCATCGTCGATGGGCAGTTGTTGATAGGCTTGGACAAGGTCCAGCTTAGCGAAGACCTTACCCTCAATCAGGGAATGCAGCAGGTGTTGGACAACAGGAACCGGGTAAGCGAGCTGCTGAAGTGCCTTGTTGATCGTGCACTTGTGGTCGGCGCAGATTCTCACCGACCCATCCAGCTTGACAGGCGTGACGATGGGGGTTTCCCACTTAGCCTTCGTCAACCGACTCCAAAACTCATTGGGTGATCAGCTTGTACAGTTGTTCGTCCACCTTAGCCTTGAGAGCAAAGGGAACCCGGCGTGGCTTTAGCTTGATGGGGGCGATTTGTGGATCAAGGCTGAAGGAGATTGTATATTGATTCAAACTGCCGTCAAAAACCTCGGCAAAGTCTTTGACCAGACCCTCAGTCTCTGCGTTAGAGATGCAGTTGATGCTGGTGACTTCCAGGCCGAGGGCATCAAACCTGTCTAGCCCTAGGAGGCTTGGCCACTGACCTTCGACCACCACCAGTTGGAGCAGGACCGAAAAATCCTTGAAGGCGATCCGGAACCGGCCAGTGCCTACCATGGGAATGTCGTTTCCCTGGTAGTCTCTCAGGTGTATGCGGTGAGAGTCAAGTTGCCTCTTGGACACTCTGGGTATGAGTCTTTTGATGGTGCTCCAAGACACAATGGACAGGGCAGACCCTGTGTCGATCTCCATGTCACACGGAGCTCCTTCAATGAGCACAGTGACTTTCAGCTTGCATCGTGTAGGCGAGTCGGTTTGGCCAATCGTGATTCCAAACGGGCAGTGGCAGTTGGTGAGAGCGAAACAGCTTTCCTTGGCGGACTGGAGTGAAGATTTGGACTTGTGAGATGGTGAAGGGGGGGTGTCGGACGGAGCCGATCGGCAGACCTTAGCGATGTGGCCCCTTCTGGAACATTTCCGACTGATGGTGTCTCTGAATTGACACCTGGCACTGGAATAGTTGCTGGCACATTCCGATTGGCCCTTGGACTTCTGTTTGAATTTCCCATGCTCCCACTTCGTTTGGTGCACGTCATCGTCTTCACTGGAGGATGCCTCATCACTGCTGGCTTCTTCATGATGTACTGGAACTGGCTTCCTAGCAAGACACGGGCTGCTGGCCTTGCGGATCTCCTGGGCGTTCAGCAGCTGCCAAGGCCACGGCCTCCTCAATGGCTTTCGGCAGCGTGAGATCTGGTTTGGCAAGACACCGTTGCAGACGGATGTCCCAGACCCCGCAGATGATTCGATCCATCAGGGCATCGTTAAGTCTCGGAACTCGCAGTGCATTGCAGCCTATCGCAGGATGGTGGTGTAGTTGTTGATTGACTCCCCCTCTGCCTGGTTCCGGTGGTAAAACGCATGGCGGGCAGCAATCTTGGACAGCTTTGGCGCATAGTGGTTGCGGAGCTTCTCTTGAATCGTGTCCCACGGTGTTGCCTGGACTGCTACAGGCGCAACCAATGCTCGGGCCATCTCAAACACCTCAGGCCCACAGAGGCTGAGGAATAGGCCCCGCTTACGCTCCTGTGATACTTCCGCCAGCTCGTTGGCTTGGAGGTAGCAGTCAAACTGAGCGAGGTAGGCATCTCATGATTCAGAGGCTGGGGCAAACGGCGGTAGAGGCATGAGTGAAGTCATGGTTCTGATGCCAATGTGGAGGGCGATGAGAACACAGTGCTCTAGCCAGAACGGTCAGCTCTGAATTGGTTCTGTTCAGTGATTTTGTTCCGTGTTTCAGCTCAGTTTAGAGGGTGGCCGTGTCTGGCTGTGCTCTGATTTCCATCGATCCCATCCTTGTCGCCAGTGTTAAGTTGTGGGTGAACATATCAGACAACACAGTGATTCTTCTGACAGCTCTTGTTTATTCACAGGCCAGAACAGAACAGGGCTGAAGGGTTCAGCCAACCTGCTTATATAGAGCTCAACTACATAGCAACAGTAACAACTTTCTGTAACTATCCACTCACTGAATGTCATTTTCAATTCCTTATTTGCATATGCAGCCCTGGGTGAAAACTATCTACAGTATCCCCCTGCTGGCCCAGGGTAAGAAATTCAGTACATAACAATGGGATATCAGAGTTTTTAGGGGGCTAACCAGGCTGGGATAACAGGCTTGTTGGTTTTTGAATGTATGATGTAGATTTTGTAATTCGTCCTGGAGGT
This sequence comes from Podarcis liolepis, assembly GCF_965112155.1. Taxonomy (NCBI): domain Eukaryota; kingdom Metazoa; phylum Chordata; class Lepidosauria; order Squamata; family Lacertidae; genus Podarcis; species Podarcis liolepis. The sequence goes on from NC_139570.1 coordinate 203,043, forward strand.
CCATTCTTAACCTGAAACTGTTCTTAACATGAAGCACCACTTTAGCTAATGGGGGCCTCATGCTGGTGCTGTGCCGCTGCCTCGCAATTTCTGTTCTCATTCTGAAGCAAAGTTCTTAACCTGAGGTACTATTTCTGGGTTAGCGGAGTCTGTAACTTGAAGCGCTTGTAACCCGAGGTACCACTGTATTATGTTGGGAGCTGCCCGACACCCAGCCAGATGGGCAGGGAATTATAGGGATAGGGATAGGGGTTGGAGACTCAGGTTTTCGGTCTTAGGAGGGTTGCCAGCGAGGATTTTAGGGTTCTGGAAAGGAATTCTGATTGGCCATATTGAGAGGGTGTCAGCAAGGCTGAACCTTTCTGTAAAAAAGGGATTTTATTATTCCAAAAAGGAAACCTCCCTCTGATTGTCGAAATTAAGAGCAGGCCAGCAAAGCCTGAGTCTGACTGATTTAAATCAGGATTTGAATCGGGATTTCAATGAGCAAAATCAAGATGAAGAGGATGCCAGCATGGCTGAGCTGTACTGTAAAGAAGGGATTTAAACCCAGTTGGACGGGCGAGGGGTTTAAATTGCAATTTCCATCCATCGCTTAGATTTCAAGCAGAGGCTGGGCGGCCATCTGTCCAGGCTACTTGAGGAGAGAGTCAGACTTGGTGACCGCCAGGGGTCCCTTTTAACTTGGTGAGGTACTTATCCGTCACCTTCCTAGAGGTTGAGGAGCAGGTTGCCCAGGAAGCAGACAGACGAGTGCTCCACGTCGACTGCAAGGGGCAAAATATGATCATGATCATGATTATCATCATTCTGTTGGGAGCCACCCAGATGGGCAGTGTATAAAGAATAACATTATTATTATTTTATGATTCTGAAAAGTATTCTCCCTCTTGAGAGGCTGAACCTTTCTGTAAATAGATTTAAATCAAGTTTGATAGGCGAGGGATTTCAATGGGGAAGGGGCACCAGGGTCATCTAGTCCAACCCGCTGCCAAGATGGATTTTGTCTCCTGCAGATTTTCAAGGAGAGGGAGGAGGATTTGAAGCGGCTCTCACGCCCACTGGAGTGCGCCTGCTTTCGGACCTCCATCTGGGATGAAACTCTCTACAAGGTGTGACCGAAATATATATATATATACGTTTTGCTCATACAGTTGTACCTTGGTTCCCAATGCCCTCAAACTCTGACCTTTCAATTCTTCAGTTCAACTGAATAACACAATTTCCTTGAAGTTAATTTCATTCAAATTCATTTAAATTTCATAGCACAAATTCATTCCATTTGATTTAAACTCCATTGAAATTGAACTTAATTTCATAGCACCAATTCATTCGATTTCGTTCGATTTCATTCAAGTTGATTCAGTTTCATTCAAATTAATTCAATTTCATTCAAATTAATTCAGTTTAATAGCACAAATTCATTCGATTTCATTCAAGTTAATTCAATTTCTGTAATGGATTTAGGGGTTGCTCGTGCGTAACTTGCCGTCATTGCTGGCGAGTTTACCTGGTTAAACCCTTTCTGACTGAACAGCCTCCAGCATCGTGACTGTCTCAGTCGCTGGCAGAATCCGTCAGTGGGCGTTTCTTGAACTTATTCCAGCACAAAAGTTCTTTGACGCCAAGTCTCCTCCTACTCTCCCTGTGCGGAAGTCTTCTGTGCAGGGAGGGTGTGGGCAGCGGAGTACCCGTACTCTCTCCGCTGGTCTCCGGCGAGGAGTCTTGAAGCCTCCTCTCCGATTCCCCCATCTGCCCCCCTTCTCTACTGGTGTTATGCTGATTTCCTTCCCCAGTGGACGGGCTGCCTCTCTCCCTACTGGGACACTCTCCGCCATCCCTCTGGAGCCTTTCCTCCGCCTCTAGCTCCGATGGCAGTTCCCTGACATCCATCTCCCCCCCAGGACCCACCCTCGGCCCAACCTTCTGATCCAACCTCGTCCCTTTCCTCGATAGTTGATGCGGGGAATCCCCTGAAGGAGCTGTCGCCATCCTCTGAGGATTCAAAACCCGCTTCCCACCCACTCTGAACTCTTGGATCAACATTGCAAAGCGCAACCAGTAGTCTCTAATTGACTGGCTCCCCTGCTTGCACCCCATCAGTTCTTGCCGAGTCACACTTTGCTGGACTTCACTGGAATACATCGCATCCATCGCCTGAAAGATTTTTTTAAGGTCCTTCAAGGCATGATTTTGCGTCGCCATAAGGGGCCTGATCCATTCCCTTGCCCCATCCTCCAGATGCCCCACAATGTAGGCTACCCTTTGCTCATCGTTAACAAAGTCATCATGCTGCAGTTCCAAAGCGTACTCTATTTCCGTTCGGAACACATTGTAGTCCTGGGCTTTCCCCCCAAACTTGTGTACCAGCCTCGGTACCTTCCTTGCGATGGGGGTGGGTCTGACCTGAGCATCCTGAGCTCGTCTTTCGTCCAGCCGCACCGTCAGGAGAGCTACATGCTGTTCCAAGTCTCGGTTTCTCTCTACCAGACCTTGCACTGCAGCTGCTTGCTCCGTCTCTCCGGCTCCTCTGGTCTGGCTCATGGTGCTGCCTCTCTGGAGCTGCGCACAAGCAACATCGGTGACTGACGGATTGCTGTAATGGATTTAGGGGTTGCTCGTGCGTAAGTTGCCGCCACTGCTGGCGAGGTTACCTGGTTAAACCCTTTCTGACTGAACAGCCTCCAGCATTGTGACTGTCTCAGTCGCTGGCAGAATCCGTCAGTGGGCGTTTCTTGAACTTCTTCCAGCACAAAAGTTCTTTGATGCCAAGTCTCCTCCTACTCTCCCTGCGCGGAAGTCTTCTGCGCAGGGAGGGTGTGGGCAGCGGAGTACCCATACTCTCTCCGCTGGTCTTGGAGCCTCCTCTCCGATTTCCCCATCTGCCCCCCTTCTCTACTGGTGTTACGCTGATTTCCTTCCCCAGCGGACGGGCTGCCTCTCTTCCTACTGGGACCCTCTCCGGCATCCCTCTGGAGCCTTCCCTTCGCCTCTAGCTCCGATGGCAGTTCCCTGACAATTTCATTCAAATTAATTCAATGCACCTGCTTCCAGACCTCCATCTGGGATGAAACACTCTATAAGGAGTGCCCGAAATCTTTTATTTTCTTTCTTTTTTTGCCCATATAGTTGTACCTCGTACCCCCTCAAACTCGGGCCTTTGGTACGGGATGCTAGCAAGGTTGAGCCTTTCTGTAAAAAATGGATTCATCATCAATATTATTATTATTATTATTCCTTCCTGCGATTGTCACTATTAAGAAAATGCAAGCAAGGTTGAAACTTTCTGTAAAAAGGGATTTTATCAGGAGCTCCCTGCTACCAATTGGAAGCCATGCTTTAGTTTCTGGGCGGACTTCTGGAATGGACTGTATGACTTGCCAACGTGTGACTCGTTTTTGCAAAGGAAAAAAACTACCTTAATTCAAGTGAATTCGGTTTAGTTTAATTTCATAACACCAATTCATTCAATTTCGTTCAACTGAGTTTCATTTAATAGCACAAATTTGTTTGATTTCATTTGTTAATTTGATTTAATAACACAAATTAATTTGATTTCATTCGATTTTTCGCGGGGCAGGCGTGGTCAAGTATAGTCTACCAGCTTATCCCCAACGTTCAGCAACTGGAGACCAATCTGAGGAATTTTGCGCAGATCATTGAAGCCGACGAGGTCCTTCTTTTTGAACGGGCAACTTTCCTGGTAAGATTATTGTTGTTGATGATGATGATGATGATGATGTTACTAGGGTTAGGAATAGGGATTACGGATAGGGTTATTTATTATTATTATTATTATTATTATTATTATGTTGGGAGCCGCTGCCAGGGCTACAGATAGTCTTCCTGAGCAGCTGCTAGCCCGGGCAGAGAGCCAAATGCAGATAAGAGAGGTGGCTGTGGAAACTCATTCCCAGGAAGTAGGAGAAGGGTCATCTCTGTCAGGACTGGTCGTTGTCCTCTTCAGATCACCACACAAACGCTTCTTGTTCTTTTATAAAACTTTTTATTGCGTATTAACAAAACATTCTTATAAACAGTTCTTAACTATTATTCCTCAGAGTCACTTCTTTCAGATACCTTCTGAGCTCTGCTTCTCCATGACCAGCCACTCTCAAAATGGCGAAGGCGCCTTTCCCTTCGCTTTCCCGCTCTTTTTTCTAACCTCCTGGCTAGAGCTGGCCTGTATCTCCCCTCCTCCGAATCTGAGCTAGAACTGAACCCTTGCCTTTCCTGGAAACAGCCGGTCCCTCCCTCTTGTTCCTCTTGCTCCCTTCTATTAGATTCACTGCTCTCCTCCCCCCCTTGGGGAATGCTTTCTCCCTCTGATAAACTGAAAACCTCTCATTCTTCCCTGACAATCTCCCAGGCTAGAGGAATCTGCAGATAGCCTTTCAGAGATGGCAGGTCAGCCTTTGAGTATTCCCGAGCGTAGAAAAGGGGGAGTACAGGATAGGCGGCAAACTATGTCGCAATATGCTAAGAGAAGGTTACTCTCACGTTGCTTTTGTCGAAGGAAATGCGACACTTCGCACTCAGTCGAGTCATCATCTTAAAGTGGAGACTGACTCCCGGGAGGGGAGCTCTCAGCAATCTGTAATCTTTTTTAGAATAAAACCAACCTTTTAATGAACTACGCTCACTCACGTTTCACTGCTGCTACCGCCGCCTAGAGTGGCTGGGGAAACCCAGTCAGATAGGCGGGGTATAAAGAATAAATTATTATTATTATTAGGGTTAGGGTTAGGGACAGGAATAGGGATTAGAGATAGGGTTGTTATTGTTATTGTTATTATTATTATTAGGGTTAGGGATAAGGTTTAGAGATAGGGATAGAAGCTGGGGATCTGGATTCGGGATAGGATTATTATTATTATTATTATTATTATTATTATTTGTTATTATTATTATTATTAATAATAACAAATAGTTAAATAAATGGTTTAAATTCTATTAAGGAAATGACTGTTTTTCTCCTTCCAATAAAGTAAGACTTAATTTAAATCCTTTGCTGGCCTCCTCTTAATATCGACAGTTGGTGGAAATCCTTAACTGACAAGCGATCTAAACCGTTATTTAAATTGATTTGATTCAAATCAAATTCACCCTGCTCTAAAAATGTATCATTCCGAAAAGAAAACCTTCCTTTGCTCGTTGATATTCAGAAGATGCCAGCAAGTCTGATCCTTTCTGTAAAAAAAGATTTTGTTTTGTTTGCCTCTCCAGCAAAGCATTCTGGGAAAGGCATTGGGCAATGCTTTCTGTAGAAATAAAAGAAATTTATTATGGTTTTCCCCTCCCTACAGGTGATTTCCCACTATCAGTGCAAAGAGCAGCGAGACATCCACCGATTTGAGAAAATCAGCAATATCATCAAACAATTCAAACTGAGCTGCAGGTGAGAAACATGTTACTATAGACGGCCGTTTCGGGGTGGGGGTGGAATTCTGGAAAATAGCTTGGCAGCCGTGACATGGAAATTAGGTCTGTCTCATTATTATAATCATGTATAAGCTTAATTGGTAACATCAAATATAATCCTAAAATTATAATCCTCAAATTTAAAATTCTTCAAATGCAAGTTTTAATTTAGTTGATTATTTAATTTTAAAATAAAATAAAATAAAATGAGGTGATAATGTTGTTGATTAATTGACAAGTCTGAAATGTATTTTTTTATTTTTTTATGATTCATACCTTCTTATATTTATTTTAAAATGTGACAATTGAAATGATGAAAGATAAGTAGGAAAAATTACAAATGCTATTACGTAGAAAGGAAATACGGTAACCATGAGGCTGGAGGGAGGGAAGTCGATTAACTGACAAGTCTAAAATGTCAATTTAAACTGTTTCCCAAATACAGTTCACAAGATTGGCAATTAATTGATAATATTTCTAAGTTTAATACAGATTTAATGTAGTATTTGTATTTGGTTTATTCTATTTATAAATATAGTACAGATTTAATATAATACTTATCTTTGTTTTATAATTCAATTTATATTTACAAATGTAGCTTAAATGTGATATAATAGTCATGCTTAATTTGCACTATTTATAAATTTAAAACTGATTTAATATTTATATTTATTTCATAATATTGATAAATTTGATATATATTTAATTTGCACTATTTATAAATTTAAGACAGACTCAATATAATATTTATATTTAATTTATTCTATTTATAAATGTAAGGCAGGTTTAATATATTTTTATTTATTTTATAGTATAATTTATAAATATGATAGAAATCTAATATTTATATTTAATTTATGCTATATATAAATTTGATACAGATTTAATATATTTATTTGATAATATTTATAAAATTTGATATAAATCAAATATTTATATTTAAATTACAATACAGTGGCACCTCTGGTTGCGAACAGGATCCGTTCTGGAGCCCTGAGCAGAAAGCAACCTGTGTGTGGGTGGGTGGGTCGTGATTCGCCGCTTCTGCACATGCGCGTGACGTCATTTTGAGCATCTGTACATTCGTGAGTGGCGAAACCTGGAAGTAACCCTTTCTGTTACTTCCGGGATGCCAAGGGATGCAACCTGAAAACGCTCAACCTGAAGCGTCTTTAACCCGAGGTATGAATGTATTTATAATTTTAATACAGATTTAATATATTTATATTTAATTTACTCTATGGATAGATCTAATGTAGATAGATCTAATGTAGATTTAATATAACATAACATTTATATATATTTTTATATATTTTATAATAAAATTTATAAAATTTAATAGTTTTAATATATGTTTATTTTATAATCTTTTTCAATTCGATAAAATTTTAATATATTTTTAAATTTAATGCAGATTTAATACTTATATTGAATTTATAAATTTGATGTAAATATAATCTACTATTAATACTGAATTTATGACATTAAAATCCATATAAATATCAATTTGTAAAATCAAAAACTGCAAATCTGAATCCTGGAAATGTTTGAGTTGTGTTCATAAATGTCCTCCCCCACCACCAGCAAACTGGCTGCCTCTTTCCAGAGCATGGAGGTGCGCAATTCGAATTTCGCTGCCTTCATCGACATCTTCACCTCCAACACCTATGTGATGGTCGTCATGTCCGACCCTTCCATACGTAAGTTTGAAAGGCTCGGGTTCAAATCTTCCGCAAATCCAGTGGCAGGGAGTTCCATGGGTATCAGAAAGGTGGGAAAGCGCTCCAGTAATGGGGGAATCCAATGGTGGGGAGTTCCGCAGGTATGGGGAAGCCAGGAAGCTCATCCCTCCTCTCCCGACTCACTTCCAGCTTCTGCCGCCACCCTGATCAACATCCGCAACGCTCGCAAGCACTTTGAGAAGCTGGAGAGGGTGGACGGGCCCAAGCACAGCCTCCTCATGCGCTGAGCGGCACAGCGCTGACTGCTTCTGCCCAGGGAGGCTCAGCCGACGCTGGAAAAGGGTGCAACCGTCTGCAACTCTGGAAATGGCAATTAAATTTGGAATGTTATGAGATAATAAATGCACATCCTGTATGTCTAATAAATGTACCACTGTCTGTCTCTTCTGTTGTTGCTTAAAATCTTCGCCAGATGAAAACTGTTCTTGCGGCGCTATCACCTTTGCAAACAGCGCTCCTGTTTTCCCTTCTGGAGTTCTGCAGAGCCCAAGTTTATTATTATTATTATTATTATTATTATTATTATTAATGATTTCTACCCCGCTCATCTGGCTGGGTTTTCCCAGCCACTCTGGGCGGCTTCCCACAAAAGATGAAAAATACATACAAAGGTGAACCGGGGTGGGGCTCTGCAGACGTCCGGAGGGCTTAGTCTGGAGCTGGAGCGGGCGCTGGAGCGGGAAGCAGGTTGGCTGCCTGCATTTTCCACACAGCAGGGAATAGCCACATAACTCACAGAAACTGGTTTCGGGGTTTCGGCCTGGTTTCGGTTTCCCAAACACCAAAAAGCCCGAAGGAAGTGTTCCAGTTTTCGGACATTTTCCAGAAGCTGAGTGTTCGACGCGGCTGCCGGCGATTATTTCTGGGGTGCCTGCGCCAATCTGAAGCCGCGTCTCGGTTTTTGAACATTTCGGAAGTCAAATGGTACTGTTGTGTATTGAGTCAAAGGATTTTATATCTGTATTATTATTGTCTGTATTTGCATTAGGGTAAAGTAACTGCCTTTTGGTTCCAGAGGGTACAGCTACTATTGGTTCATTTAAGCTGCCGTATTTGGATCCTTTGTCTTATTGGTTTCCTCCAAAAGGCAGGACTGTGATTGCCTGATATTGTTCCCTCCAAAATGTATCCTTTCTAGCTAGTCCCCTGTCCCTATAAATGTAGCTTTCCTCTCTGCAGACCTTAGTCTTGTTGCTTTAATAAAGAAGTGTTACTAGAGAACTGTCTCCAGCATGTTATGTCGAGAGAGCTGAAATCACAAACCCCACGTCACAACAATTGGCGACGAAGGTGGGATCCGGAATGCTGAGGAGCGGTTAAACGCAGCCCTGCCTCAGAGTCCGGATTGCAGCTAAGAACAAGACTCACTGGCCAGCTGAGAAGACGACCCTGCCCACAGGACAATGGAGAGTCCAAGGGTATTGGAGCCCTTCCAGCCATCAGAGCCCCACACGTGGGAAGACAACGTCGAACGCTTCGAGTTCTTCGCAGAGGCTCAAGGGATCACCGATGCCAGCAAAAGAAGGGCCACGTTCCTGAGCTACTGTGGGCCTGAGACCTTCAAGCTGGCCAAGGCATTGCTTGCTCCAGCGAAGCTAAGTGAGACATCTCTCAAAGATATTCTTGCCTGCCTAACAAGCCACTTGGCGCCTACTGAGACCAAGATGGCCCGGCGGATGGAGTTTCATAAGAGGCAGCAGCGTGCTGGGGAGTCTGTATCTGCATTTCTGGCTGAACTGCGGAAGCTCGCTCAGCACTGCGACTTCCAAAGTCTGGAAGAGACTCTCCTGGATCGGTTTATCGGTGGTCTGAGCAGCAAGAAAGCCAGAAGACGCGTCGTGGCTAAAGAAGAGGTTACCCTTGCTTCAGCCTTGAAGGAGGCCACCGCCACGGAGAATTATGAAAGAGAGGAGCTTGATGCCAGTCGCAAGGCCCCTAAGCCACAGATAGAAATTGTGCATGCCATGGACGAGCTAGAGGCTACTCCGAGCCAGAGCCCAGTCTGTGGGGTCGAGTCAGTGCGTCAGGCCTGCACAGTGCACAAAGATCACCGAGGCAGGTGCCCAGGTTGTGGCGGAAACCATGAGCGGAAGAGTTGTCGTTTCCGGGATGCTATGTGCCGGATGTGCGGGAAGACAGGTCACATCGCCAGGGTCTGTAGATCGGCGGCGTTGGGAGCGACAGGAGCACCTAGACTGGAGCATCGCAGACCGCCCACAGCAACCCATTTTCTAAAGGACTGCCACTACGTAACGGAGATCAACGGGAGGGTCGTGCAGTTCCCAGCGCAAGGCAAGGCACACGTCAAGGTGAAGATTGAGGGTCAGCAGTGCGACATGGAGGTGGACTCCGGATCTGGATTCACTATCGTGTCGGACCAGACCGCGAGGACATTCTTCCCCAGGGGTAAGTTGCCCCCTCTGGAGCCCTTCCCGGCAACCTTGCAGTCATACTCAGCGGGCCGCATCCATGTTATGGGAATGTGTGCCGTGAGAGTACAGTTCCGGGACAAACAGGCTGTACTCAAACTGGTGATTGCGAAGGGCAGTCGCCCCAGTCTCCTGGGCACTGACTGGTTCCCCGCCCTGGGACTGAGTATATCAGGGCTTAATTCAATCCAAACCTGCCCTGAGATGAGCGAGGCATTATGCAAAGAATTTGCTGGTCTCTTTAATGGAAAACTGGGTTGTTATAAAGGGCCCCCAGTTGACTTCGAGTTGGACCCTGGGGTGGCCCCAATCCGACTCAAACCAAGGCGAGTGCCATTTGCACTGCAACCCAAGATCGAAGCAGAGCTGGATAAATTGGTCAAGCAGGGAGTTCTCTCACCCATGGACTCTGCTAAGTGGGAGGCTCCAATCGTCACGCCCCTTAAAGCAAATGGGGAAGTCAGGATCTGTGCAGATTACAAATGCAGTATCAATAAGGCACTCAGGGGAAACTCATACCCCATTCCAGTCGTATCACATCTGTTGGCTAAACTGGCTGGGGGCAAGGTGTTCGCCAAAATTGACCTGGCACAAGCTTACCAACAGCTGCCAGTAACCCCACAATCAGCGGAAGCACAGGCTATTGTCACACATAAAGGGGCGTTCAGAGTTAACAGATTACAATTTGGAGTTTGTGTGGCCCCAGGGATTTTTCAAGGGCTCATGGAACGCCTGTTAAGAGGTCTGCCGGGGGTCTTGCCATTTTTTGATGACGTTTTGATTGCTGGAAAAGACCTACAGGAACTGGTTGCGCGTGTCCATGCAGTGTTGCTCAAGTTCAAGGAGGTGGGGTTGCAACTGAAAAAGGAAAAATGCAGTTTTGGGGTACCAACTGTGGATTTCTTGGGGTTTAAAATTGATGCATCAGGCATCCACCCCACAGATGCTAAGATTAAGGCCATCATCGAGGCACCACGACCACAGAACAAGACGGAGTTGCAGTCATTCCTGGGACTTCTTAACTTTTATCATTTGTTCTTACCCCAGAAAGCTTCGGTAGCTGAACCATTACATAGACTGTTGCAGAAAAAGAATGTGTGGCGATGGGGGCAGGGGCAGCAGAAGGCTTTTGACTCCTTGCGAGGAATGCTGAGTAGCAGGAGCGTCCTTGCTCATTATGATGAGTCAAAGCCGCTGGTCCTGGCATGTGATGCCTCTCAATACGGCCTGGGGGCTGTGCTGAGTCATAGGGAACCGGATGGGTCGGAAAAGCCCATCTCTTTCTATTCCTGTACGTTGTCGCCCACGGAGCGCAACTATGCTCAAATTGACAAAGAGGCGCTTGCAATTGTGGCAGGAATCAAAAGGTTCCATGATTATGTGTACGGTCGCCATTTCTACATTGAAACGGACCACAAGCCACTGTTAGGGTTGTTCAACCCGAACAAACAAACGCCACAAATTCTCTCCCCCAGAATGTTACGTTGGTCTATATTCCTGAACGGGTTCCAGTACACCTTTACCCATGTGCCGGGGAAACAGTTGTGCCACGCTGATGCGCTGAGTCGATTGCCCCTTCCTGGCGGGAGCACTGAGGATCCTGCTCCAGCGGAGCACATAATGATGCTGGAAACACTTCCGGGGGCTCCTGTAACGGCTACTGATATAGCTGAGAAAACGAGGAAAGATGCTGTTCTCTCCCATGTGCTCACTTGGGTGGGGAGGGGGTGGCCAGGTGGTCCGCATGAAGACAAATTCAGGCCTTATGCGACTAGGCAGCACGAGTTGTCCATGCATAAGGGTTGTCTCCTGTGGGGAGATAGGGTGATCATCCCAGCACCACTGAGAAACAGGGTTCTTGAGACGCTTCACATGGGACACCCGGGAATGGTCAGGATGAAGTCGCTAGCCCGATGTTGTGTGTGGTGGCCTGGAATGGACCAGAACATAGAACAATGGGTACGAACATGCAAGGCATGCCAAGAGGTGCGGCCAGAAGTGGCCAGAGCACCAGTCCACTGGTGGGAGCAGTCCAGATCTCCCTGGAGCCGGCTGCACTTAGATTTTGCTGGGCCATTCCAAGGAAAGGTTTTTTTGGTTATCGTCGATGCATATTCCAAATGGTTAGAAGTGGCGATGGTCCCTAGCATGGCATCAGCTGCCGTAATCAAGGTGTTGAGGCAGTTGTTTGCAACCCACGGGTTACCTGAGACCATTGTATCAGATAATGGGGCAGCTTTTGTATCCCAAGAATTCAGGGCATTCTTGGCTGATAACTTCATAAGAGGGGTCACATCCGCGCCCTTTCACCCATCCTCCAATGGGCAGGCTGAGCGCATGGTAAGAACAACCAAAGAATCCATTGCGCGCTTAATGGAGGGTAACTGGTCAGCTCGCATCGCGCGAATGTTATTTTTGCAGCATGTGACGCCGTGTACTGCGACGGGCAAGTCGCCAGCTGAGCTGCTCTTGGGTAGGAGACTGGTAACGGTGCTGGATTATGTCCACCTGGATAAAATGCCAAACCGTAATTCAAGAGCAACCCCCCAGGCTGAGACTGACACAACAAGGTATCTCGCCCCTGAAGATCTGGTCTGGGTGAGGAACTATTCACCAGGTTCGCGGTGGGTGGCTGGTGTGGTCACCCGGGCTAGTGGACCTGTGTCCTATTATGTGACCTTGGAAAATGGGCAAGTGTGGAAGAGACATATAGATCAGCTGAGGCACCGGGCGCTCAGCAGGGGGGAGTCAGATAATTCATCCCTGGCTAACGACGCAGAGCTGCAAGACCAGAGTGAAAATAGCCCAGAGGTGCAGTCACCAGGGGCTTCAACAAATGAACCAGGGTCTGCTAGTCCTCATGATGACGAGGTACAGGTAAGGGACCCTGAGATGTCTGGGACTCCATCTGTTCCTGACGAAACCCCTAGAGCAGCCCCTCTACCACAGGTAACACCCAATCCAGAACCTGCAACACCTGTTGTCAGGAGATCAAGTAGAAGTTGTAGGACCCCACAGTACCTGAGAGATTACGTCTGCTGTGCTCACTGGGGGGGAGGGGTGTTGTGTATTGAGTCAAAGGATTTTATATCTGTATTATTATTGTCTGTATTTGCATTAGGGTAAAGTAATTGCCTTTTGGTTCCAGAGGGTACAGCTACTATTGGTTCATTTAAGCTGCTGTATTTGGATCCTCTGTCTTATTGGTTCCCTCCAAAAGGCAGGACTGTGATTGCCTGATATTGTTCCCTCCAAAATGTATCCTTTCTAGCTGTCCCTGTCCCTATAAATGTAGCTTTCCTCTCCCCAGACCTTAGTCTTGTTGCTTTAATAAAGAAGTGTTACTAGAGAACTGTCTCCAGCATGTTATGTCAAGAGAGCTGAAATCACAAACCCCACGTCACAACAGGTACTTTGCTTATTGCTCTTGATTTGGTGTTTTTGTGGCTTTTTCGGTTCCTCTTTTTGTGGCTGTGTGGAACCCAGTTCAGCTCCTGATGGATTGACATTGTGACTGCGGAAATGGCTAGAAGCATCCAAACAATGACTTATCAGTGCAGGTAAGAAAAAAAATTAATTTTCATTTTTATCATCTACAATATCTTATTTATTTTACCGTACAGTACATTAGTGATTGCTTTCATTTTATGGATCAGTGGTCTCATTAGAAAGTAAAATTCATGTTCAGATTGCTGTTTTTAAAAGTCTGGAATAGTTTAATCTGTTTGGAATTCCTTTGCATGGGAAAGTGTGCTTTGGGTTCAGAACGGATTACGTTTGAGAATCCAGGTACCACTGTATGTTGGCAACCAGGAAGAGGGCCTTCTTGGTGGTGGCGCCCGCCTTGTGGAACGCCCTCCCATCAGATGTCAAAGAAATAAACAACTAAATTAGACATTTAGAAGACATCTGAAGGCAGCCCTGTTTAAGGAAGTTTTGAATGACAGACATTCTAATGTATTTTTAATCTTTTGTTGGAAGCTGCCAAGAGTGGCTGGGGAAACCCAGCCGGATGGGAGAGGTAGAAATAATTTCTTGTTGTTGTTATTAATATTATTAGAAAATTGCATCAGATTAAAATAATTAGGTTTGATTCGTATTAATTTGGAAAGCCAATAAAAGGACTTGGAAGGTTGGACTCCCTCTGGGAAAGGCTGCCTGCCTCCTGTCCGCGGGAAGGTAGAGTCAGAAAGGGCGGAGCAGCCCAACCCGGATCGGCTCCTGCTGGTGCGGGGAGGGGGGAATGGTAAAAGGGTGGAAAAGGAGGGGAGAAGGAAGGAGGGCGGCGGCGGCTGCGCCCTCCGCCGCGCAATTTGGCCACCTGCCTCCTCCCCTCCCCCCACCGCCGCTGCTGATTGACAGCCCGTGGAGTCGCGACTGGGTGGAGCCGCTGGGTGGGGTCAGGCAGTTGGGTGGGGGAGAGAGGAGCCGCCGCCACCGGCGCCGCGTCCAGCAGCTAGGCTCGCTTTTGCACACACGGCGAGGGGAGCGCACTGCGGAGGCGGTGAGCGCGCGGGGAAGCGGTCCGGGGCAGTGGGCGGTGGGTGGAGGCGGTGATGGGTGGGGTCAGGGACGGGCAAATGGGCGGGGGAGCGTGGCTCTGCAGAAGAGAGCCACCGCCGCCCCCGGCGCGTCCAGCCAGGCTTGGGTACCCCCAGCAAGAGGTGAGCCCAGCGCGGAGCGGGCTGGGAGGTGGTCCTGCAGGGCGGTGGGTGGAGGCGGTGGTGGGTGGGGTGAGGGACAGGCAGATGGGTGGGTGAGCCCGGCTCGTCGGAGAAAAGCAGCCAGACACGCTCGCTTTGCGCACGGGGACCGCCGGCGAGAGGAGCGGGCAGGGAGGTGGTCCAGCAGGGCGGTGGGTGGAGGAGGTGACGGGTGGGTGGGCAGGGAAGCGGTCAAGGGCGGTGGGCGGAGGAGGCGGAAGCGCGGAGGCGGCGCCAGCCTCCCGCAAACGGGAGCGGCAGAGGACGCATCCGAGCCCGCCGGGAAGAGGAGGAGCTGGAGGCGTCTGTTACTAACGGAGGAGAGCCTCGGCTGGGCGTCTCCCGAGGGGGCGTGGCGGCTGTGGGGGCTTTCTGGCGCGGCCCTGCTGCTTCCCCCTGCCCCGCCGCCGATCCCGCGGGTGATGGAGCCAGGGTGGCGGCCGCTGCGCCCCTGGTGGCGGCGGATTGGCGGGGGGGGGAGGGCTGGCTCGGGTTGACAGGTGGGGTCGGGGGCGGTGGGTGGAGGCGGTGGTGGGTGGGGCCAGGGACGGGCAGACGGGTGGGGGAGCCCGGCTCGGCGGAGAAGAGCAGCCACTGCCACCGCCACCATCACCACCGGCGCGTCCAGCCAGGCTGCCTTTGCGCACGGGGACCCGCGGATAGGTGCGCCCGGCGCGGAGGCGCTAAGCGGGCAAGGAAGCCTCGGTCAAGGGCGGTTAGCGGAGGAGGCGGAAGCGCGGAGGCGCCACCCCCCGAGGAAACGGGAGCGGCAGAGGGCGCAGTCGAGCGCGCAGGAAAGAGGAGGAGCTGGAGAGGCCGGGCCGCTGCGCCTGTTATTATGCACGGGAGAGCCTCTGCTGGGCGTCTCCTGAGGTGGGGTGGCGGGGTGGGGTGCTTTCTGACGCGGCACTGCTGCTCCCTAGTCTCCCTGGTTCTGGCTGGCAGCGAGTCGGGGAGTGGGGGGCTGGAGCAGGCTCCGTGAGAACGATCCCGCGGGTGGAGCCAGGGTGGCCGCTGCGCTCCCGGAGGAGGCGAGGGAGCGAGGCTGGCTCCGCGTCGACAGGTGGGGACGCCCCCGGGCGGTGAGTGGGTGGAGGAGGTGGAAGCGCGGAGGCGGCGCCCCCCGAGGAAATGGGAGCGGCGGGCAGCGCGCAGGGAAGAGGAGGAGCTGGAGGACCGGCAGCCGCGACTTTTACGCACGGGAGAGCCTCTGCTTGGCGTCTCCCGGGGGGGGGGGTGCGCTCGAGCCCCTGTCTGGCAGCAAGTCCGGGGCTCGAGCAGGCTCGGTGAGAACGATCCATGGGTGGCCACTGCGCCCCCGGTGTCTGCGAGGCGATGGAGTGAGACTGGCTCCGGGTTGACAGGCGGGGGCGCCCCCGGGTGGTGGGCGGAGGAGGCGAAAGCGCAGAGGCGGCACAACCCCAGGAAACGGGAGCGGCAGAGGGCGCAGCGGAGCGCGCAGAGAGGGTTCCGGAACGGATTAAGTTTGAGAACCAGGGTACCACGCGGCTGGCTTCGTCTGAACTCAAATTCCCCCGTCTAATATCCCTAGTGCGAAAAGATTGTCATCAGAGCGCCTGGACTGAAATTGTCTTTCCAAAACTTCACTCTTGTAGTTTATCACCACAACAGCTAATCACTTTGGGTTTTAGTCAAGCAAACAAGCTAAACAATCTCGAGCGTCAGAACAACTTGGCCACAATCGGGGAATTTTTCCCATGGTATCACTACTTTCCGCCTATTCTACTCTTTGGCACCCTATATGCACAACTTTGATACAGTGGTACCTCGGGTTGCATACACTTCAGGTTACATACGCTTCAGGTTACAGACTCCACTAACCCAGAAATAGTACCTTGGGTTAAAAACTTTGCTTCAGGATGAGAACAGAATCGTGCGGCAGCGCAGCGGCAGCAGGAGGTCCCATTAGCTAAAGTGGTGTTTCAGGTTAAGAACAGTTTCAGGTTAAGAACGGACCTCTGGAACGAATTAAGTACTTAACCCGAGGTACCACTGTAATTCCAAAATAGTGACGTGCTTCTACTCTCGCAAGATTGAATATACCACCTTCGGCTGTCCTCGAGGGACAATTTCAAAAAATCTCACTGGGAAAAACTGTGGAGATGGCAGGACTGAATTGGTGGCTCATGTCCTTCTGGCCTGCGCTCTTTTCAAAGATTTCCAGAGCGGGGTTATCACCCCTCTTTTCTTGTCCATTCCAGGTCGCACCCCCACTGTTCCAGTGTTCTTCTTTTTGGCGGCTGCCAACAAAATATAAAATATTAAACAGACTAAAATGTCAAACCTTACAAACTTCCCTAAACAGGGGTGCCTTCCAATGTCTTCTAAAAGCCAGACAGTTGTCGATTTCCTTGACATCTGATGGGAGAGGGCATCACCACCGAGAAGGCTCTCTGCCTGGTTCCCTGCAGCCTCACACCTCACAGGGAGGGAACTGCCAGAAGGCCCTCGGGAGAGGGACCCCAGTGTCTGGAGTGGAGACGCTCCTTCAGCTCTACAGACCGAGGCTGTTGAGGGCTTTCAATGTCAGCACCAACACTTAGAATTGTGCCCAAAAATATCCTGGGATCCAATGTAGGTCTTTCAAAACCGGTGTTATGTGGTCTCGGCAGCCGCTCCCAGTTGCCACATTCTGGATTAATTGTAGTTTCCGAGTCACCTTCCAAGGTAGCCCCACATAGAGCGCATTGCAGTAGTCCAAGTTGGAGATAACCAGAGCATGCACCACTCTGACAAGACAGTTGGCGGGCAGGGAGGGTCTCATCCTGCATCCCAGATAGACCTGCCCTGGACACAGAATGGACCTGCACCTCCATAGGTCCAAAATGACCCCCAGGCTGCACACCTGGTCCTTCAAGGGCACAGTTGCCCCATTCAGGACCAGGGAGTCCCCCCACTGTCCCCCCACAACTGGACTTCAGTCTCATCCAGATCTGTTACCCACCATCCGCCCTCCAACCGCCTCCAGGCACTCACACAGGACCTTCACCGCCTTCACTGGTTCTGATTTAAAAGGGAGGCTGAGCTGGGTATCATCCGCATACTGGTGAACTCCCAGCAGAAACCCCCTGATAATCTCTCCCTGCAGGTTCATTTAGAAGTTAAAAAGCATGGGGGGGGGGAGAGAGACATTCCACAAGTGAGAGCCCAGCGGTCCAAAGACTGCTTATTGCTTTCCTTTTACATCTCATTAGATAGAGAAATTCATGTTAAATTGCTGTTTTAGGGTGTTTTTTTTAAGTCTGGGAGGCACACCCAGCCTGTGCTGGGTGGAGAGCGAGCGGCAGCAGGAACGCCCACATTCTTCCACTCTGGGCAGGGCCTGGGTAGCGCCAGGTCATGGAGAGGTTGCAAAGGGGATGGGTGGGCCTTGCACTTGACTCTGGGCCAGATTCGCCTCCTTGCTTAGGGCTTGTCAAGGCAGCTGAAGCTGGGTGGAGAGGGCCAGATGGGTGGAGTAGAAATAATAAAATGATCCTTATTATCCAGGAAAGCTCTGGCCGGCCTAAAGAGCTGGCGAGATAGGGGCACACCCAGCCGCCTGCAGCCGTGTCCGCACCTATGGCAGGAATTTCCTCCGGGCCTTGCCCTTCTCTGCTGCCAAATAAAGGGGGGGGGGAGAGGAAGAAGTCCAGGGAGGAAGAGGGAGGGAAAGAGAGAAGAGAGGATAGATGAAGGGAGATTGGAGAGAAATGGAGAGAAAGAGAAAAAAGTAGAGAGAGAGAGAGAAAATAAGAAGAAGACTAGGGAGGGAAAGAAAGAAGAGAGGGATAGAGGAAGGGAGATTTGAGAGAGGAATAGAGAGCAATAGGGAAAAAAGTAGAGAGAAAGACACAGAGAGAGAGAGAGATGTGAAGGCAGGGCTTGCTTGAGCATCAGGGAAGCCAGCCTGCAGGCTCTGTTGCCACGGCAACGGGATGCACCCGATAGAGCTTGGTACCTGGCCCCATCAGCATCCGCACCAGCAGCCTCAGACCAGCAGGGAGACCGGGTCCCTCTTGGCCTCCTTGGTGGGCAGGCGGGCAATGGAAGGGTCCCTTCTCCCTGCGAGGGGCCAGAGGGGAACTCTCCATTGCCCCAGAGGCCAAGCTCTGGGCCCTCCGTCCTCTCGTCGCTGCCTCGTGCTCAGAGAGACTTCTGCCGTCCTGCCCGCCCCCCAAAATTCGCACTCAAATTCCAAAAGTGAGGTGCGCTTTCCCCTAGAAAGAGATGCTGGCCTGGGTACCAGCTCCATCCTCAGGTGCATCCGGTTGCCATGGCAACAGAGCCTGCAGGGTGGCTTCCCTGTAATGCTCCAGCAAGCCTTGCCTTCACATCTCTCTCCCTCTCCCCCCCCCCCCCCCTTCCTCTCTCTGAGCCGCCTTAAATCGGATTTTTAAAATAAAATGCTTTGGGAGGAAAAATCTTTCTCAAGATTTTCTCTTTAAGCTAGTCCAAAGGCTATTCATCAGGAAAGAAGGATTTGTTTAAAGTTTTTCATGTGTGCTGAAACTCAGTCAGTTAGGCTTCCTCAAAATCAGCCATCCAGATGTTTTTGACTTACAACTCCCATGATCCGTAGCTAGCAGGTCAGGGATGCTGGGAATTGTAGTCTCAAAACATCTGGAGGGCTGAGGTTGAGGAAGCCTGCCCTAAATTTTTCTTTTAAAAAAAGTTTAAGCACATCAGTTAACAAACATGGATACATATACCATAATGTTGTTTTAGTTATTGTTTTAGTTAAATAAATTGTTTAAATAGTTATGAAGGAAATGATTCCTTTTCTCCTTCCAATCAAGCACAGCAGAAAAGTTGTCCAAACAGAAACAGTTAATTTATTAAACCTCCCCATAATTTTATAATTATGGGTCTAATAGTCTATGCATTTCTGAAAACTTATTACTCCAAAAAGGAAACATTCCTCCGGTTGTCCGTATTAAGAGGAGGCCAGCAAGGCTGAACCTTTTTGTAAAATCAAAAAACAAAAAACAACAACACAGATTCTATCATTCCAAAAAGGAAACCACCTTCTGCTTGTCAATATTTAAAAAAGGATGCCAGCAACATCTTTATCAACGACTTGGATGATGGACTCAAGGGCATCCTGATCAAATTTGCAGATGACACCAAACTGGGAGGGGTGGCTAACACCCCAGAGGACAGGATCACACTTCAAAATGACCTTGACAGATTAGAGAACTGGGCCAAAACAAACAAGATGAATTTTAACAGGGAGAAATGTAAAGTATTGCACTTGGGCAAAAAAAATGAGAGGCACAAATACAAGATGGGGGACACCTGGCTTGAGAGCAGTACATGTGAAAAGGATCTAGGAGTCTTGGTTGACCACAAACTTGACATGAGCCAACAGTGTGATGCGGCAGCTAAAAAAGCCAATGCAATTCTGGGCTGCATCAATAGGAGCATAGCATCTAGATCAAGGGAAGTAATAGTGCCACTGTATTCTGCTCTGGTCAGACCTCACCTGGAGTACTGTGTCCAGTACTGGGCACCACAGTTCAAGAAGGACACTGACAAACTGGAACGTGTCCAGAGGAGGGCAACCAAAATGGCCAAAGGCCTGGAAACGATGCCTTATGAGGAACAGTTAAGGGAGCTGGGCATGTTTAGCCTGGAGAAGAGGAGGTTAAGGGGTGATATGAGAGCCATGTTCAAATGTATAAAAGGATGTCACATAGAGGAGGGAGAAAGGTTGTTTTCTGCTGCTCCAGAGAAGCAGACACGGAGCAATGGATCCAAACTACAAGAAAGAAGATTCCACCTAAACATTAGGAAAAACTTCCTGACAGTAAGAGCTGTTCGACAGTGGAACTTGCTGCCAAGGAGTGTGGTGGAGTCTCCTACTTTGGAGGTCTTTAAGCAGAGGCTTGACAACCATATGTCAGGAGTGCTCTGATGGTGTTTCCTGCTTGGCAGGGGGTTGGACTCGATGGCCCTTGTGGTCTCTTCCAACTCTATGATTCTATAAGGTCGAACCTTTCTGTAAACGCAGGGTGCCCTGGCTGGGCTTTCCTTTTGACTGTGGGTGGAGGTGGGTGGGTGGGTGCATTTTGGAGGGTTGCCCCACACCTAAGTCAGTTCTCCGGGGCTGCCCTTTGCCAACTCTTGGAAAGGCCTTGGGGGTCCGGCTGCAGCCAGGGGGGCCCTTTTTGCAAAGCTTTTGGCGGCACTTGCAACCCCCAGCTTTCTGTTAAAAAAAGCATCTTCAGTTTTATTTGGGCAGGGAGCATCATGAGTGCTCATAGTCTTGGCCTTAGGACATCATCATCATACTACTATAGGGTTGTTGTTTGTATTTTGATTTCATGTATGCAATATTTTATGTCAACCGCCCTGAGACCTTTGGGTCTAAGGCGGTATAAAGATAAAATTAACAATAATAATAATAGTAATAGTAATAATAATAATGAAGAAGAATTTCATTAAGAATTTTATGATTCTCAAAAGGAAACTTTCCTCTGCTTTTTGTAAAAAAAAAGGGATTTTATTATTCCAAAATCGAAACCTTCCTCCAGCTGTCCATATTAAGGGAATGCCAGCAAGATTGAACCTTTCTGTATAAAAAAGGATTTGATGATTCCAAAAAGGAAACCTCCCTCCACTTCGCCATATTCAGAGGAGGCCAGCAAGGCTGAACCTTTCTGTAAAAAAAGGGATTTTACTATTCCAAAAAGGAAGCTTTCCTCAGCTTGTCTAAAAGTAAGTGGATGCCAGCTAGGTTGAACCTTTCTGTATTATTGCAGAAAGGAAACCTTCCTCCGATTGTCAATCAGAGGATGCCAGCAAGGCTGAACCTTTCTGTTAAGACAAAAGGGGGTTTATGATTTCAATAAGGAAACCTTCCCAAGGTGTTCAGGAACCCAGACCTGACTGGCCCTTCTCTTCCCTTCCCCAGGCTCCCGGCACCTCTGCCCACCATGAGTTCCTCGCCACTGCTGGGTGACGGCGAGCTGCCAGCCGCGTTGCTGGGTGACATTAAGACTGAGCCCCCCGAGGAGCTGCTGGCCGAGCCGGTGGATCTGTCGGTCCACAAAACCAAGGTGCCACCAGTGCCCCAGATCCCTCTCTCCTGCTTCCGGACCAGTGCACCGCCCGCCGTGTCACCGGCGCCACTGGGCTCCGCGTCCTCGGCCATCCCAGCTGTCCTGTCTCCGGGCTCCATCCTGGCCTCAAGCCAGGGCAGCGGCGGGCAGCAGATCCTGCACGTGATCCACACGATCCCCTCGTTCCAGCTGCCCGGCAAGATGGGCAAACTCCAGACCATCCCGCTGGTGGTCCAGTCGCTGCCGGTTGTCTATGCTGCCGTGCCGGCCGACGGGGTGGCGGCAGCCGCCGTGACGGTGCCCCTCATCGGGGGCGACGGGAAGGACGCCGGGTCCGGTGAGGGTGCTGCAGGGTGGTCATAGATCATGACAATATTAAGAGCATGCCAGCAAGGCTGAACCTTTCTATAAAAGAAGGATTTTATCAGCTTCCTCCGATTCTACATATTGAGAGGATGCCAGCAACGCTGAACCTTTCAGTAAACGAAGGATTTCATTGTTCCAAAAAGGAAAGCTGCTTCCAATTGTCCATATTAAGAAGATGCTGAACCTTTCTGTAAATAAAGGATTTCATTATTCCCCAAAGGGGAAGTAAACAAAGGCAGGGAGAAATGACCATGTCAGATCACTAAACTCCAGGAAACTACAAATATATCCCGGAAAGTCTTGTCCTTTTTCTGAATGCGCCTTTGTTTTTTCCTGCAGTGAAAGTTGATCCCGGTTCCATTTGCCCAATTGGCATTGGCAGCGAGAGTGACGACAGCGCTTCGGAGAGCCTCCCGGCCTCCTTCCCCGAGCTCCAGAGAGAGTGAGTTTCCTGCCAGAGGATGCCAGCAAGGATGAACCTTTCTGTAAAGAAAGGATTTAAATTGAGTCTTACGGATTTAAATTGATTTAATTTATACTGTTGTTGTTGTTATTATTATTATTAGGATTAGGGTTAGCAATAAGGGTTAGAGATAGGAATAGGAGTTAGGGACAGGGATTAGGGATAGAGTTGTTGTTAGTTGAATCTTACTCTCAGGTTCTGCTGTTTCTCGTCCTTGATTGACTGTTTTTTTCATTGTTATTTTATTTCTAACAATGAGTGGCCAGATGGGAGGGGTATGGATCATATAATAATAATAATAATAATAATAATAATAATAATAATAATAATAATAATAATAGGACGTTGAGTCTTACTATCAGGTTCTGGTGTTTGTCATGTGTCTGTTTTTTACTGTTTTTTTAATTGTTATTTTATTTCTAACAATGAGTGGCCAGGTGGGCGGGTAGAAATAATAAACTAGTAGTAGTAGTAGTATTTTGTTACCCCCCCCCCTCTGCCGATCTCTTGCCAGGCCTTCCTCTGTGAGCCAGATGCAGCAGACCGACTCCCCAGACCTCAAGAAGAGGCGCATTCACCAGTGTGACTTTGAGGGTTGTAGCAAAGTTTACACAAAGAGCTCACACTTAAAAGCGCACAGAAGAATACACACAGGTAGGGTCAACTTTTCTGGCATCCTCTTAATATTGACAATCAGAGGAAGACTTTTTTTTATCATAATAAATTCCTTGCTGGTATTCTCCTAATACTGATAATGGGAGGAAGGGTTTCTTTTTGGAATAATAAAATCCCTTTGTTAAAAGGAAGGGACAGCCTTGCTGGCATCCTATTTATTTCATGTTACTAAAACAATAACCCTCTGTTGCCCCCCGCAGGAGAGAAGCCGTATAAGTGTACCTGGGAGGGCTGTACCTGGAAATTTGCCCGTTCTGATGAATTGACCCGGCATTTCCGGAAACACACAGGCATCAAGCCCTTCCGCTGCTCGGACTGCGACCGGAGCTTCTCGCGCTCGGACCACCTGGCTCTCCATCGCCGGAGACACATCATGATGTGAAATTGGAGGGCCGGCGGTCACCCTCGGATCTCCCCCCCCCCCCAAATATCCAGGGGTCAAAGGAGAACTTTTGGCAGAGTGAAGAACCATGACAGCGAGTTTGATACCCAAGCCAAGATGGGTGGAGTCTCTCGGACCTTTACCGAAAGGTTCAGCCTTGCTGACATTCTCTGAATAGGGACAATCGGTGGAAGGTTTCCTTTTGGGGATAAGAGGAATAACCTCAATCGACGGGTGCCATTCCCCTTTGGCAGAAGGGGTCGAGCCGGACTTGAACCTGGAACCTGGTTCGACCAATGGGGGTAGTTTCCCCTTTGGTGGATGGGGGGGGTCTGGGGGCAACAGAGGAGGGTCTTCCTTGTACGGATCAATATATGAGATTTTGGGTGGGATATGAACATGAACATCTCCCCGGGTTCCGAGTGTGAGTGGCGCATTCCCATAGGAAGGGATTGATTGAGAGCTGTTTGTGGATTTTCCTCTCGAGCGAGAGCATTGATCGCCGAAACGAAAGCAATCGTCAATGGACCGTTCGATGAAGTAAATAAGACAGGACAGCGTTACTTTGAGTCTCAAACTTCAGTCCAAAGCGTTCCAAGTGCAAGTCATGCTTTCCCATAGAAAGGAATGCAAAACGGATTAAGACAGCAATTTAACATGAATTTTGCTCTCTAACAAGACCATTGATCCCCAAAACGAAACCAATACAGTGTACCTCGCAAGATGAATGCCTCGCAAGACAAAAAACTCGCTAGACGAAAGGTTTTTCCGTTTTTGATTTGCCTCGCAAGACGAATTTCCCTATGGGCTTGCTTCGCAAGACGAAAACGTCTCGCGACTTTGTTTCCTTTGTCTAAAAACAAAGACATGTTTTGTTTATAAAGTTAATTTATTTTCCCTTCAATTTTTGAACTGCTCTTTACAGTATGTGTGACTTTAAAGAGCAGTTAATAAACTGTTGTTGTACCAAATTTGGCTTTTTTTGGACTTTTTTTGACCATAGGAACGCATTAATTGATTTTCAATGCATTCCTATGGGATTTCGTGATTCGCAAGACGAAAAATTCGCTAGGCGACAAAACTTGCGGAACGAATTAATTTCGTCTTGCGGGGCACCACTGTAATCAGTGGACTGTACTATGAAATAAATAGGATCTTGTAGATGATAGAAACTAAAATTAATTCTTTTCCTCACCTGCACTGACCTGATTGATCCGTTCTGGACTTTTAAAAACAGCCATTTGAATGTGAATTTTGCTCTTTATTGAGAAATTGATCCCCGAAATGAAACCAATAATCAATAGACTGTACAATAAAATAAATAAGATCTTGTAGATGATAAAAATTGGAATTTATTTTTTTCCTGACCTGCACTAGTGATAGGCATTGTTTGGATGGGGGCCGGTTTGATCCGTTTCTGCAATCACACAATCAATCAATCAATAGCTGAACTGGGATCCACACAGTCACAAAAACCAATGAGCCACAGGTTGGATTCAGTACCAACAAAATGAAGTGTTCAAAGCAGATAAAAAAACAAAACAGGTTTTCCAAGTGAAATTTCAATATTAGATAAAGAATTATTGCAAGAATTATTGCAAGACAAAGGTGATTTCTAAAATATATGGAATTTTATTGCAATGGGATGTAAAAGAGGTAATGATCCAATAGGCTATGGATATCGGTAGTAAACTGATTCGATTATCATCATGGGGGAAATTATGGATGGAGAGTTGGAGATTTGCGGCTTGTGAGGCGATAGAGGAAAATGGGATAAAGATGTTTAACAGATGGCATTTAACACAAAATCTAACACAATGACAGATGGTATTTAAGCAAAACATTAAAAATGTATAAAACAAAATCAAAAATGGGTCAGAGGGGAAACCAAGTAGGTGGGGCACTCTTACAGGGCGTTTGAGCACCAAAGGTTTCCTCTTGAGGATAATAAAATCCCCTTTTTTACAGAAAGGTTCAGAGTTGCTGGCATCCTCTTAATATGGACAATGCGGCTGTTTGGCTGGGGGCCTCCATCTTTAGTTCTGGTGCCTTTTCATGTGCAGCGCCAAGTGGTCCGATCGGGAAAAACATCGCCCACAGGCGAGGCACCCAAAGGGTTTGGCACCCGTGTGTTTCCGGTAGTGGCGTGTCAGCTCGTCAGATCGGGCGAAGCACCACTCACACCCGTCCCAAGCGCACCGATATGGCTTCTCGCCTGGAAAGGGGGCAGAAGAAAGAAGGAAAAGGAGCGGCGTTAGAAACATCTGCCCAGCCTTTCTCCTCCCAGGGCTCATTTTCATAGCAGATGCCCAGGGGTTGGCGCTGCGGGTTGAATGGCACCCAGAAATCGGAACCAGCAAAGGTGCTGGGTATGCCTAGAGGTGGTTGGAGGATGGATGGCGATTGAAATCCCTAGTCCGTAAGGCTTGATTGAAATCCTTTTTTTACTGAGAGGTTCATCCTTGTTGGTATCTTCTTAATGTGGACAAGCAGAGGGAGGTTTAATTTTTGGAATAATAAAATCCTTTTTTTACAGAAAGGTTCAGCCACTTAATATGGACAAGTGGAGGAAAGTTTCTTTTTTGGAATAATAAATTTTCAGAGTAGTTTTTACAGTGTTACTGTAAGGAAAAGGACTTAATTCAAGTCTTACTGACTAGGGGTTTAAATTGTGATTTAAATCAAAATTTAAATCAATTTGATTTAAATCAAATCTACCCAGGATATAACTGTAAAAAACTACTCTGAAAATTTATTACTACAAAAATGAAACCTCCCTCCGTTTGTCAATATTAAGAGGATTCCAGCAAGGTTGAACTAAAAAAAAAAGGAATTTAATCATTCCAAAACGAAAACCTTTCCCCAGTTGTCCATATTAGGATACCAGCAAGGCTGAACCTTTCTATAAAAAAAGGATTTAAATTGATTCTTACTGACCAGGGATTTAAATTGTGATTTAAATCGACTGTATTTAAATCATATCCACCAGGGGGCGGGGGACATTTCTAATTCCACCCCAATCATCTCCCTTACAAGCCGCCCTCAGGTTTAGCCGCAGCCAACCACATACCTGTGTGAGTCCTCTGATGTGCTTTCAGGTGAGAACTTTTGGTGTAAACCTTTGTGCAACCTGTGAAGAGATCGGGATGAATTGGTGGGGTGAAATAGTAGTAGTAGTAGTAGTAGTAGTAGTAGTAGTAGTAGTAGTAGAGGGCCTTTTTCACCACCTCTATTGCATCTGCAGAAAACAGCAGCAGGAGACTTTTTCAGGTGGTTCGCAATCTATCAGAACCACCTGCACCACCAGGGCCTGGTAGGGACCCCAAGATCTCCTGCAATGCTTTTGCAAAGTTTTTTTTGCAGATGAAGTCGCTCAGATTCAGGAAGAGGTAGACTCCACCATGGGAGCAGGGCCAGGGCGGGAGAGTGCTAGAGTTCTGTCTGGTCCTGTTACATGGGATCAATTCCAATCTGTTACCTCCGAGGATGTGGACAGGCTGCTTGGACGAGTGAAACCAACCACCTGTCTCCTTGCTCCTTGCCCATCCTGGCTTATAAAAGCTAGCCGGGAAGGGCTGGGCAATGGGCTTTGCGGTGTGGTGAAAGCTTCTCTCTGTGAGGGAGCTTTCCCAGACCCGCTGAAAGAGGCGGTCATCAAACCGCTTCTTAAAAAAACATCTTTAGACCCAGCCAATATGGCCAACTATCGCCCAGTCTCAAATCTTCCATTCTTCGGCAGGGTGACTGAGCGGGTGGTGGCTGAACAACTCCAGGCACGCCTGGAGGATGTGGACCATTTGGATCCCTTCCAGTCGGGATTCAGGCCTCACCATGGGACTGAAACTGCCTTGGTCGCGCTGGTCGGTGATCTCTGGTGGGCTAGGAACAAAGGTGAGAGCTGTTTCCTAGTTCTGCTGGATCTCTCAGCGGTGTTTGATACCATCGACCATAACATCCTTCTGGACCATCTAGAGGGGCTGGGAGCTGGGGGCACTGTCATACAGTGGTTTCGCTCCTTCCTCCTGGGCAGTGTTCAGAAAGTGGGGGGGGGGATGAGTGCTCAGACCCCTGGGGCCTCACTTGTGGGGTGCCTCAGGGTTCTGTCCTCTCCCCCATGCTTTTTAACATCTATATGAAACCGCTGGGAGAGATCATCAGGGGGTTTGGGCTGGGTGTTCATCAGTATACAGATGACACCCAGCTCTACCTCTCTTTCAAATCAGAACCAGTGAAGGCGGTGAAGGTCCTGTGTGAGTGCCTGGAGGCGGTTGGAGGATGGATGGTGGCTAACAGATTGAGGTTGAATCCTGATAAGACAGAAGTACTGTTTTTGGGGGACAGGAGACGGGTGGGTGTGGGGGACTCCCTGGTCCTGAATGGGGTAACTGTGCCCCTGAAGGACCAGGTGTGCAGCCTGGGAGTCATTTTGGACTCACAGGAGACGGTCAATTCTGTGTCCAGGGCGGCTGTCTACCAGCTCCACCTGGTACGCAGGCTGAGACCCTATCTGCCTCCAGACTGTCTCACCAGAGTGGTGCATGCTCTAGTTACCTCTCGCTTGGACTACTGCAATGCGCTCTATGTGGAGCTACCTTTGAAGGTGACCCAGAAACTGCAATTAATCCAGAATGCGGCAGCTAGACTGGGGACTTGGAGCGGCCACCAGGACCACATAACACAGGTCTTGAGAGATCTGCATCGGCTCCCAGTACGTTTCTGAGCACAATTCAAAGTGTTGGTGCTGACCTTTCAAGCCCTAAATGGCCTCGGCTCAGTATACCTGAAGGAGCGTCTTCCCCCCCCCCCCATCGTTCAGCCTGGACACAGAGGTCCATCTCCAAGGGCCTTCTGGCGGTTCCCTCATTGCAACAAATGAGGTTACAGGGAACCAGACAGAGGGCCTTCTCGGTAGTGGCGCCCTGTGTCAAGGAAATAAGCAGCTATCCTATCTTTAGAAGACATCTGAAGGCAGCCCTGTTTAGGGAAGTTTTTAATATAATGCTGTATTGTTTTTAACACTTGATTGGGGGCCACCCAGAGTGGCTGGGGAAACTCAGCCAGATGGGTGGGGTATAAATAATAAATTATTATTGTAGTAGTAGTAGTAGTAATAGCAGTGGCAGTAATAATAATAATAGTAGTAATAATAATAACAATAACAATAATCCGTATCAGCCTGAATATAAGCCTCACTTTTTCCCCAAATTATGACCGCGAAAAGTGAAAGTGCAGCTTATATTCAGGCCACTTGTCAATTTTAAGAGGATGCCAGCAAGGTTGGACCTTTCTGCAAAAAAAAATGAATTTATTATCCCAAAAAGGAAACCTCCCTCTCCTTGTCAATATTCAGAGGATGCCTGCAAGGCTGTACCTTTGTCTAAAAAGGGATTTTATTATCCCAAAAAGGAAACCTTCTCCTTGTTAATATTCAGGGGATGCCAGCAAGGCTGAAAAAAGGATTGGTCCTACCGGAGTAGTCACAATGATGGACCCTTCTCTTCTCCAGCTCCGGGTTGTTCCTCTGGCTGTACTTGGGGATCGGCACGGCGAGGGTCCGCAATCCACCATGCAGCGTTGGCATTTGGCCCTGGAGGGGTCCTTTCACCGACGAGGCAGCCTGGTCCTGCCTTTGAGAGATGCCCTTGGCAACCTCCGGGTTGCCAGGCTGCGAGTTTGGTGGTGATGGCGGCAGGCCCAGGGACAGGCACCCCAAGATCCGACCCGGATTGGAGAAGACGTGGAAGGCGCTGCCAAAGTCGGGGAGGGTCTGCCATGTCCCGGCTGGGCCTGGCCTGGCCAAGAAGGTGCCGGGTTCCGATTTGACCCGGGCGAAGGGGGCGAGGGGCTTGGGGGGCCGGTAGAGGCCCGTGCGAAGGTGGGCAGAAGGTGGCTTCTCTGCGGAGAAGTATTCGTCGACCACGGAGGCGCTTTCCCGGCGGTACTTCGGCCCGACGTCCAGGGGGGTGGCGGGCAAATGTCCTGAGAGGTACTGGTCCATTTCGAAGGGGGCCTGGAGGAGAAAGGGCAGTTAGTGGAATAATAAAAAACCCCTTTTTACAGAAAGGTTCAACCTTGTTGGCACCTTCTTATATGGACAAGCAGAGGAATGTTTCCTAATTGGAATAATGAAATCATTTTTTTACAGAAAGGCTCAACCTTGCTGCCATCCTCAATATTGGCAACCATAGGAAGGTTTCCTTTTTGGAATCATAAATTTTCAGAGTCGTTTTTACACTTCTATCAAAAATTACTGATTTGGTTCCACTCTTAGAAATACATAAGAGCGAAGATTATGAAATGACGGTGAGGTTTAATAAGTTAACTGCCGATATCTGGACAACTTTTCTGCCATACTTGATTGGAAGGAGAAAAATAACCATTTCTTTAATAACCATTTATTTAAGTAAAAGAATAATATAGTACCATATGCATCCATGTTTGTTAACTGATGTGGTTAAACAATTTTTAAAAAATGAAGTGTAGAAATGACTCTGAAAATTTATGATTCCACAAAGGAAATTTTCCTCTGCTTGTCCATATAAGAGGATGCTAGCAAGGTTGAACCTTTCTGTAGAAAAAGAATTTTATTATTCCAAAAAGGAAACCTTCCTCTGATGCCACAGCAAGGTTGAAAAAGGATTTTATATCAAGTCTCCCGGACTAGGGATTTAAATCGATTCAATTCAAATCAAATCCACCCTGCTTTTGCCCTCTTATCCTCAGAGTGTTCTTGAAGGAAAAAGAACAAGCATCTTGAACCCGGGGTCAAGACCAAGATTGAACGATCTGAGGAGCAAATATTGACCTTGGTCAATAATTTACTAGGGAGACAATAAAAAATGACATTGAGCCAAGTAAGTATGTACCGTATTGTCCCAAATATAAGCCTCATATTTCCCCCAAAATCCCAACCGTGAAACGCTAAAGGGTGCCTTATATTCAGGCCAATACGATACCGTATTCAGGCCAATATGCGCCAATTAGGCAGGGGGTGTTTACTGAATTATTGTTTTTATTTCAATTTTACGTATTTGATATTTGACGTGAACGGCCCCGAGACCTTTGGGTGTAGGGTGGTATAAAAATTAAGTAAGTAAGTAAATATATAAATGAAAAAATGAAAAATAAATTAAAAACCCAGAATATGGGGTTTTCCTGCAGCTCACTTACCTGGGCCAGAGCCTGTTGACTTTCTGAGATCTGTACCGTCGGTTGGATGTCTTCGAAGACATCTGTGTCTTCCATGTTGGTGGGTTTTGAAACTGGACAGCAGCTCATCCTACCCACCCTGCCCTTCTTCTACTTGGCAGAGTTGCGGAAAAAACTCAAATCCGAGAAAAAAAATGAGATTTTTGGGACAATTTGGCCCCTCAGAAAGCTGACTCGCCCGTTGATAATTTGGAGCAAGAATCCCAAATCTGTTGCACGAAAAATTCCCAATTTACAGAGTTCTGAAACTCAAATCAAAGAAGAAAAGCACGTTTTTTGGACAATGCAAAAATAAGGCCCTCTTCCTAATCTTGAGGAATCCAGTTGCTCTGCAGTCTCAAGAATCCCAAATCATGTTGCACGAAAAATTCCCACTTTGCAGCTGCAAAAAACTCAAATCCGAGAAGAAAAACCAGGTTTTTTTAACGATGCAGAGAATCAGGCACCCGGAAGCATCTAATCTGCAGCTTTAAGAATATCCCAATCCGCGGCAAGAAAAATTTACCTGTCTGAAAGTGGGCAGTTCTTTCTCTCTGTCAGCCAATCAGGAGGGATCTCACTCAACTCCGGCCAATGAGAGGGCCAGAAACCCTCTTCTTTAAAGGAACACAAGATAGAAGGATTTTTTATTTTTTGTTGGAGAAATAGAAAGAAAGAAGGGCAGGTTTGGTGCAGTCTTTCCAGGTTGAATCTCCTCTCCTCGATTCTCGGTGGTTCCCAGGCTATTTGGACCATTCCACTACTGAAATACAACAACAACAACAACAACAATAATAATGGTAATATTCAAGTATATTATCTATACCCCGACCATCAGGCTGGGCTTCCCCAGCCACTCTGGGCAGCTCCTGACAGATGAAAAACAGAATAAAACCCTGTAAGATTTAAATCCCTTTTTTACAGAAAGGTTCAACCGTGCTGACATCCTCTTAATACGGACAAGCAGAGGAAAGTTTCCTTTTCCTTTTTTTACAGAAAGGTTCAACCTTACTGGCATACTCTTAATATGGACAAGCGGAGGAAGATTTCCTTTTTGGAATCATAAAAGCCTCTTTTTTGCTGGCATCCTCCGAAAATGGACTGTATTTCGAGATGAGTCGGGAAATGAGAGTACTCCTAAACATTAAAAAATAAAATAAAATAAAAAGCACTGGTTCTATGAAAATACCTTTGTGTGTAACGGTTTTTTTCTTCCTGTAACATTGAGAGTATCTAAAAAAACTGACGTCATCTGGCTCAGTGACCGCCACAGCATGGAAACAGTTAATACAGTGTACGTGTTTTGTGCTGGATTGCGCCTATTTTTCCACTCACCACTGGCCTCCTTGGTGAGGTGTGTTTGCTGAGCCGGGTTTTCCTGGCAACCATTCCTGGAAAGCAATGAAGCTGCAAAATACAGCCTTTAACAGTACAACAACAACAGCATTTCCCTTGGCAGACTGTCTTGGCCACAACCAACATGCTGGGACAATGCGCTGGGGGGCGGGAGCATGCAGGGAATCACAATGGACCGGAAAATCGAATTAATCCGAAATGCATTCCTGCGAACACACCCAGGGATGCTCTGCATGCCAGAGGCGATAACCTTCGTACTTCCAAAAAACATCGACCGCATCAGCCCTGGTTCCCAAGCACCCTGGTTCCCAAATGCCTTGGTTCCCAAACACCCTGGTTCCCAAATGCCTTGGTACTCAAACGCCTTGGTAGCAAACGCCCTGGTTTCCAAATGTCTTGGTACCCAAACATCCTGGTTCCCAAGCGCCTTGGTACCCAAACACCCTGGTTCCCAAATGCCCAAAACCCAGAAGTAAGTGTTCTGGTTTCTGGACGTTTTTTGGAAGCTGAATGTCCGACGCAGCTGTTAGTGGTCCTTTCCAGGGTGCCTGTGCCAACTGGAATCTGCATCTTGACTTCTGAACATTTCGGACGTCAAACAGACTTCCGGAGCAGATTCAGTTTGCCGCTTTTTCGGTTTCTTTGTTTTCGCGACTGTGTGGAACCTGGTTCAGCTCCGGATGGATGGATGGTATTACCGCGGAAATGGATCAAAGCCCCCCATCCAAACAACGACTATCACCACTGCAGGTCAGGGGGGGAAATCCATTTTTATTTTTCTCATCTACAACTGTCTCCTTTATTTTATAGTACGGTCCATTGATGACTGCTTCCATTTGATGGATCCACGAGAGTCCCTCAGAGCTGGTATTTTTGGAGCAGCTCGCTTTGCCACGCCCGTTTCTTGTTGGGGAACGAGGCGGGCACTCGGATTCTCCGAAAGTCCTCAATGCATTTGCCCAGCTCCAACTGCAGAGCCTTCCTCTCTTCGCCGGGAGGCGGCGGGCCACGCTCCAGCCCGTTCTCCTCAACGCCCACCTGCTTCGCCTCCTCCAGCTTCTGGAGGGGCTTGGAGAAGTCCAAGGTGGTGGGCCGGGGCGGGCCACACTCTTCAGGGGCCTCCGGCCACGGCAAGGACCCCCAAGATCCCCTGGTTTCCGGGAGGGGGTCTTGATCCGGAGGAGGGGGCAAAGCCGGATCTGGGTCGGGGGAGAAGTTGGCGGAAGAGAAAGGTCTCTCCTGGGTGGCCTCCTTGGAGCTCTGGGGTAGGTCTGGTGGGGCCGGTTCAGTGGCGGCCCTGGCTGGGAGCACGGGGGATCTTTTGAGGGTGGTGGTGGTGGGGTGCTCCGTGGCAGTTGGCGGGGCGGTTGGTGTGGTGCTGGTGGAGATGGTGGACGCTGGAGGAGAGAAGAAGGAGGAAGAAACAGCAGGAGAAGGAGGAGGAGAGGAGGAGAAGAAGAGATGAGTAAATAATAACCCACTCCTCCTACTTCTTTGTAACCCCCAGCCTCTAGCCTGCCTTCACTCCCAGCAGGGGAGGGCTTTAGCTTCTTACTGTTCCTTATGCCCAAGACTGGCGCATCTTTATTCTTTGAGGAGGGCATCCCATGGGTCTTAGCCGGAAGCCTTGAACTTCAGATATTCAAACGCACCTGTAACCAGCTTCCTGCCATGCGATTTCCTCCTCTTGAGAATCTTTTGGCCGTCTACTGCGTTTCTTTCTCCCAATTTAAACTCTAAAAGGGTGATTTTCTTGAGCATCTCACCTGGAAGCACGGATGCCGCATCTGTCCAGAGGTCCAAAATGGGCTCAGAGGAAGAGGCGAGGCTTTTCCGGACGTCCTTCTCTGTTCCCACCGGTGCTGCAGAAGGCAGCTGAGCCACGCTGAGCCAGAGGCTTCCTGGGGGGGGGGGTATAAATAATAATAAATTACTACTACTACTACTACTGAGAGAGAGAGGACTAAGACGAGCATCTCCCTCCCCAACTTTATTTCCAAGTTGCTGAAAATACATGTAACCAACGATCGTCGTATCCAGGCATGTCCAACTTGAAGTCTGCTGCGATCTACAATCCAATATCAAAACTGGCAGGGACCAACCACGGTAGATTGTTGTTGTTGTTGTTGTTAGGGATAAGGGTTAGAGATAGGGATAGGAGTTAGGGACAGGTATTAGGGATAGCCCCTTCATGGATCACTGCCTTGCCCCCCTTCATGGATCACTGCCTTGCCGTGGCAAAGGGGCTTGAATAACTCAGAGAAGCTATGAACTATGCCAAGGAGGGCACCCAAGATGAACAGGTCATAGTGGAGAGTTTTGACCAAACGTGATCCACCTGGAGGAGGAACTGGCAAGCCACTCCAGTATCCCTGCAAAGAAAACTCCATGAACAAAGACAACAGGCATATAAAAGTTATGATGCTGGAAGATGAGCCCCTCAGGTCGGAAGGTGTCCAACATGCTACTGAAGAAGAGCAAAGGACAAGTACAAGTAGATTCAGAGCTGATGAAGCGGCTGGGCTAAAGCCGAAAGGATGCTCAGTTGCGGATATGCCTGGAAGCGAAAGGAAAGTCCAATGCTGTAAAGAAAAATATTGCATAGGAACCTGGAATGTAAGAACCATGAACCTAGGTAAGTTGGATGTGGTCAAAAATGAGATGGCAAGAATAAATTGACATCCTGGGCATCAGTGAACTAAAATGGACGGGAATGGGCAAATTCAGTTTGGATGACTATCATATCTACTACTGTGGGCAAGAAACCCGTAAAAGAAATGGAGTGGCTCTCATAGTCAACAAAAGAGTGGCAAAAGCTGTACTGGGATGCAATCTCAAAAATGAAAGAATGATCTCGATACGAATCCAAGGCAGACCTTTTAACATCACAGTAATCCAAGTTTATGCACCAACTACTGGTGCTGAAGAAACTGAAATTGACCAGTTCTATGAAGACTTACAAGACCTTATAGAAGTGACGCCAAAGAAGGATGTTCTTCTCATTATAGGGGATTGGAATGCTAAATTAGGGAATCAAGAGATAAAAGGAACAACTGGCAAGTTTGGCCTTGGAGATCAAAACGAAGCAGGGCAAAGGCTAATAGAGTTCTACCAAGAGAACAAGCTGGTCATCACAAACACTCTTTTCTAACAACACAAGAGACGACTCTACACATGGACATCACCAGATGGGCAGCATCGAAATCAGATTGATTATATTCTCTGCAGCCAAAGATGGAGAAGCTCTATACAGTCAGCAAAAACAAGACCAGGAGCTGACTGGAACTTAGCGGACGAGGAGGTTAAGACGGTAATGACCCATTGGGCCAGAGATCTTGGCCGTAATATTTATTACGAAGAGTGGGAAAAACTCTGGAAACAACATCTAAAATTTACGGCCTGTGTGACACTTAAGGAGAACCTAATGAAAATGTTTTATCGCTGGTACCTGACTCCGGTTAAGTTAGCCAAAATGTATGGATCCTGCAACAAATGCTGGAAATGTAAGATAAGGGAAGGTACGTTCTACCATATGTGGTGGGAATGCCCAAAGGTCACAAGGTTCTGGGAGAGTATATATGATGAAATGAAAAAAATGTTAAGATATACCTTCAATAAAAGACCAGAGGCGTTCTTGTTAGGTCTGGTAGGGAAAGAAATTAAGAAAAAAGACTACAAATTGTTCCAATACGCAACAACGGCAGCAAGGGTCTTAATAGCAAAAAATTGGAAGCAGGAGAGTATCCCAACAACGGAGGAATGGAGAAGTAAATTATTAGAATATGTGGAGATGGACAGGATGACATGTAAAATTAGATATACAAAAGATCAGAGGTTTGTGGAAAACTGGGAAAGTTTTACGAAATATCTGAAAAGTCTAATCGATGAACAGACAACACTAGTAGGTCTCCAAGAAGCTCTGTAAGAGAAAAGGGTAAAGCTAATAGAAAATGGATAGATGAGAATGACTTATGGCTTTGCAAATATGGAAATGCGGATTTATTGTTTAATGTTATTTCGGACGATTCGTGAAACGACTGAAGGAAGTCAACTCTTTTCTTTTCTTTAAGTGACAGATACGAGTTTTGAATAAGTTTGTTATGTATTTTGACTTTTGGAAACTAATAAAAATTATGCATGAAAAAAAAAAAAAAAAAGACCAGGAGCTGACTGTGGCTCAGATCATCAGCTTCTTATAGCAAAATTCAAGCTTAAACTGAAGAAAGTAGGAAAAACCACTGGGCTGGTAAGATACAATCTAAACCAAATCCCTTATGAATACACAGTGAGGAACAGGTTTAAGGATTTAGATTTGGTGGACAGAGTACCTGAAGAACTATGGGTGGAAGCTCACAACATTATACAGGAGGCAGCAACAAAAACCATCCCAATGAAAAAGAAATGCAAGAAAGCAAAGTGGCTGTCCAATGAGGCCTTACAAATAGCGGGGGAGAGAAGGCAAGCAAAATGCAAGGGAGATAGTGAAAGATACAGGAAATTGAATGCAGATTTCCAAAAAATAGCAAGGAGAGACAAGAAGGCCTTCTTAAACAAGCAATGCAAAGAAATAGAGGAAAACAACAGAATGGAAAGAACCAGAGATCTGTTCAAGAAAATTGGATATATGAAAGGAACATTTCGTACAAAGATTACCATAATAAAGGACAAAAGTGGTAAGGACCTAACAGAAGCAGAAGACATCAAGAAGAGGTGGCAAGAATACACAGAGGAATTATACCAGAAGGATATGGATGTCTCGTACACCCCAGGTAGTGTGGTTGCTGACCTTGAGCCAGACATCCTGGAGAGTGAAGTCAAATGGGCCTTAGAAAGCACTGCAAATAACAAGCCCAGTGGAAGTGATGGTATTCCAGCTGAAGTATTTAAAATTTTAAAAGATGATGCCGTTAAGGTGCTACACTCAATATGCCAGCAAGTTTGGAAAACTCAGCAGTGGCCAGAGGATTGGAGAAGATCAGTCTACATCCCAATCCCAAAGAAGGGCAGTGCCAAAGAATGCTCCAACGACCGCACAATTGGACTCATTTCACACGCTAGCAAAGTTATGCTTAAAATTCTACAAGGAAGGCTCAAGCAGTATGTGGACCGAGAACTCCCAGAAGTGCAAGCTGGATTTAGAAGAGGCAGAGGAACCAGAGACCAAACTGCAAACATGCGCTGGATTATGGAGAAAGCTAGAGAGTTCCAGAAAGACATCTACTTCTGCTTCATTGACTATGCAAAAGCCTTTGACTGTGTCGACCACAGCAAACTATGGCAAGTTCTTAAAGAAATGGGAGTGCCTGGTCACCTCATCTGTCTCCTGAGAAATCTCTATTTCGGACAAGAAGGTACAGTTAGAACTGGATATGGAACAACTGATTGGTTCAAAATTGGGAAAGGAGTACGACAAGGCTGTATATCGTCTCCCTGCTTATTTAACTTATATGCAGAATTCATCATGCGAAAGGCTGGGCTGGATGAATCCCTAGCCGGAATTAAGATTGCCGGAAGAAATATCAACAACCTGAGATATGCAGATGACACAACCTTGATGGCAGAAAGTGAGGAGGAATTAAAGAACCTTTTAATGAGGGTGAAAGAGGAGAGCGCAAAATATGGTCTGAAGCTCAACATCAAAAAAACAAAGATCATGGCAACTGGTCCCATCACCTCCTGGCAAATAGAAGGGGAAGAAATGGAGGCAGTGAGAGATTTTACTTTCTTGGGCTCCATGATCACTGCAGATGGTGACAGCAGCCACGAAATTAAAAGACGCCTGCTTCTTGGGAGAAAAGCAATGACAAACTTAGATAGCATCTTAAAAAGTAGAGACATCACCTTGCCAACAAAGGTCCGTATAGTAAAAGCCATGGTTTTCCCTGTAGTGATGTATGGAAGTGAAAGCTGGACCATAAAGAAGGCTGATTGCCGAAGAATTGATGCTTTTGAATTATGGTGCTGGAGGAGAGTGTCGAGAGTCCCATGGACTGTAAGAAGATCAAACCTATCCATTCTTAAGGAAATCAGCCCTGAGTGCTCACTGGAAGGACTGATCGTGAAGCTGAGGCTCCAATACTTTGGCCACCTCATGAGAAGACTCCCTGGAAAAGACCCTGATGTTGGGGAAGATGGAGGGGAGGGCACAAGAAGAAGGGGACGACAGAGGACGAGATGGTTGGATAGTGTTCTTGAGGATACCAGCATGAGTTTGAGCAGACTGCGGGAGGCAGTGGAAGACAGAAGTGCCTGGCATGCTCTGGTCCATGGGGTCACAAAGAGTTGGACACGACTAAACGACTAAGCAACAACAACATAAACAACAACAACATTAGGGATAGGGTTATTATTATTATTATTCTCCAGCAGCTTGTCAGCAGGCCGAAGGAGCTATCCTGATGTGAGCGACTGATTTAAAGATTTAAAGATTTAAAATCTCAAGCTGTCGGCGGGGCTGCTAAGAGAGGGGCTTTTTTCCTCTTATAGCTCAGTCCCTTCTCTCAGGCTAATAGGATTATGGGAAGGCAGGAGAAGAAGTGGCCCCGGGGAAGCTGGAATGACCTACTAAAAACACTTGGCGGGTTGAACATGAGACCCAGGGTCTACATCTCTTTTAAGCCAGATTTTTCCTTAATTGAAAAGATCACTGTACACATTTAAAACCGCTGGCAGGAATGTGAAGGTGCTTGTTATGTCAAATTTCATTCTATCTTTATATGTGATTTGTATAATTATTTGGAAAACGCGGAGATGCAGTTAATTGTGGGATATGGTAAGAACTCGTGAAGGAAAGAAGGGAAGAGAGAGAGAGAGAGAGAGAGAGAGAGAGAGAGAGAGAGAAAGGAAGGAAGGAAGGAAGGAAGGAAGGAAGGAAGAAAGAAAGAAAGAAAGAAAGACACGGAGAGAGCGACAGAGAGAGAAAGAAAGAAAGAATCTGGCTTGCACTTTTTATAGAGACTTGAGAGAGAGAGAGAGAGAGAGAGAGAAAGAAAGAGAAAGAGAAAGAGGAACTCTTCTTACCTGGGAAATGGGGGTGTTCTCCTGACACCTTTTGGGAATCCTGACAAGCTGGAGGACCTGGAGGAAGGAAGAAAGGGAGAGAAAGTAATCAGCAAATGGCAGCTTTAGAGAAGATCAATCTCATAACATAACAATCTCCGATTTCAGTTCCAGCCGGCTGCTATTATTTAAATAAAGGCTGGATAGTGATTTTAGGAATTCCCGTTGCTGTTTTGAAACACACTGGTATCTTCTTCTTCTTGTATTAAATGCTTTATTGGAAATAATAATAATAATAATAATAATAATAATAATAATAATAATAATGTAATTTATTATTTCTACCCTGCCCATCTGCCTAGGTTTCCCCAACCCCTCTGGGGAAATTAAAGAAAAGTGTATGAAAACCTCAAACGAAAATACCAAAGAATATCAACATTTGCTCAATCCATTCTTGTTAAATTCCTATGACCTCCTGCCACTGAGGCATCAGATCAAGGCCTGCATTTTAAAATGAGCTTTAAAATATATTTGGAAATGTTTGTATGTTTTATGCCAGGCATAAAGCAGCTGGCTGGGTGCATTCGCAGATGTTTATCTTCCTAAACAGGGCCCCTCTGATCTATAGCAGTGCCTCAGGGTTGTAAAAGGAAATTACAGGCTGGGAGCAAAAG
Source organism: Podarcis liolepis (assembly GCF_965112155.1). Lineage (NCBI taxonomy): Eukaryota > Metazoa > Chordata > Lepidosauria > Squamata > Lacertidae > Podarcis > Podarcis liolepis. The sequence goes on from NC_139570.1 coordinate 242,505, forward strand.
GTCACACTCACCATACAAATTACAGAATACAATCAAGCTGCAAAAACACTAATTAAGAGTTGGTAAATAGTAAAATTTATTGTAATACCATGTGCCTCCCATTAGACTTGAGCCACATCTTCCTAAGGTTAAAGGGCAAGAGCTAATAGAAACAGCAGCTGGCTTGAAAGGAGAGTTGTAAATTGAAGAAGTTGCTTTTAGAAACAGCAGCTGGCTTGAAAGGGGGGTATAGATCTAAGGGGTTGCTTTTAGATACTGTTTTTATTAAAGTTCCTTTTTACTTTGAAAAGGCCTTTCCTTCTAAAAATCTATGTTATGTATGAAATATGTTGGCTTAAATGTAATTATGCAAAGGATTTAGAAAGTAAGAAATGTTAGATTCTTATGTTAGATTCTTATTTCATTGATGGTTTGTGAGAAGGTGAACCCAAGATCTCTGTTTAAGATAAAAATTAAAACCATTAGCCATCTGTTTTGGAGTGAATAGGGCAATAGGGCAAAGATGATCTGATAATTAAGGTGCCTGGTCGAGGCAAATGTAAGATATATGGCTACTTGTCTGCCATTTATGGATAGAAGGAAATATAGCTCTTTGTCTCCCATAAAAGGTAATAGGAAATGGGTGTATCTTTTATGATTGGTTCTAGCAAACAGCCAATAGGAATTTCAACCAGGCTGATTGGACAGAGGCAGCCAAAGGAGGAGCAAGGGGGCTGGGCTGAGGGAATATAAGTACTGGCCATCAGGGCTGGAGTGGGCAGAGCTTTGGTAACCGTATACCACTGTGTCTCTCATTTATTTGTCCGACAAATAAATTATTATCTATTGCTGCGTTGAATATTTCATTCCAGCTAAGCGTTAACCACAAGTAGGGTGCTACACCACCTCACCATGTATTTCCTGATCTGATAAACTATTAATCTCTATTTTCTCCCTTTTTAGACTGCTTTTTCAAACATCAAAAAAGGCAAAAAATCAAAGTTATCTGTCTTAAAAAATAGACAACAAAAATTATCTCTATTTTCTTTTTAATAATTTTTGCCAATGTTATATTCTCTTATATTTGCACATCCAAACACAGGAGTTGTTCGAACATTGCCGCTGATGTCATCTTACTGCAATAATCCTCTAGTTATTTTCTGAACACGTCCCATTTTTGAATAAATCTCAGTATTACCTCTGTTTTTGTCATTTTTGCAAACTCCAATGACTTACTTTGCCACTCTCATTTTGTTGGGATTTTCTCTCCCTTCCAATTCGTTGCGATGAATATTCTTGCTGCTTCTGTCGCATACAAGAATATTCCTTTTTGCATTTTTTTGGTATGTCTGGGCCTGGAATCCCCAGGAGAAAATGGAAAACTGAATAAATATTATTATTATTATTTTAAAAAAATCAAATTGATGAAAGCCGCGTCAAGCCCATCACGCGCTTTCTTAGCATCCTATACCCTTTTAAAAAATGCTGGCTTTTCTAGGTTTTTTTTTATTGGGTTGTTGGTTTCGTTTTGATTTTATGCATTTGGTATTTTATGTAAACCACCCCGAGACCTTCGGGTATCAGGCAGTATGGAAATTAAATTAATAATAATAATAATAATAATAATAATAATAATAATAATACTTGTCTATGATTTGTGCTAGAACAAAGCAATGATCTTTAATAATAATAATAATAATAATAATAATAATAATAATAATAATAGGCAAAGTTAACAGAGAAACCAAGAAACTCTCCTGATCAAACCTTTATTAGAAAATGGGGCATGTATGAAAAATATCTCATGGATTATGCTAGGTAAATGGTGTCTGTGGCAGCTTTTGAAGAACTTCTGTGATCCAAGATCAGATATTATCGTCAAAATTCAACTGAGAGAACAGAAATACATAGTGCGTTAGACAAAGAAATGTTGAGAGACGATAGATGTTAGAACGTGATGTAATGGAACAAATATCCCAATTTTCCTTTTTGTTATGGACAAACCTGGTTTTACTTTTTTATTTCCCCCCCAAATCCGGACAATCTTTTATTTGTATCAGCCGCTAGCCATAGCATTAAAGTATTGAAGATAGAAGTTGAAACCTGATGGTACAAAATGCTTTTTGGAGGTTTACATCAACAATCAAATAATAGATCTTATAATAAATAAATAAATAAATAAATAAATAAATAAATAAATAAATAAATATAATACTTGTCTGTGAGACGTGCTAGAACAAAGCAATGATCCTAAATAATAAGAATAAGAATAATACTTGTCTAAGAGAGGTGCTAGAACAAAGCAGTGATCTTAATAATAATAATAATGATAATAATAATAATAATAATACTTGTCTATGAGATGTGCTAGAACAAAGAATGATCTTTAATAATAATAATAATAATAATAATAATAATAATAATAATAATAATAATAAAACAATAGGCAAAGTTAACAGAGAAACCGTGAAACCGCCCTGATCAAACCTTTATTAGAAAATGGGACATGTATAAAAAATCTCATGGATTATTGTAGTGATATGGTGTCTGTGGCGTCCACCATGTTGCCTCACTAGAAATCCCCGTATGATGTGTCTTGTGCAGTTGAACCAATCATGCAAGATTCATTCCCTATTCATAGATCTAGAACACTGACAATAGAAATCCAGGGACATGAAATGAAATCCAGGGATGGATTTGTAAACGCCGAGACTGTCCCTGGGAAATGCCGACATCTGGCCCCGGAAACGGGGGATTAGGCCCCCAAAACAGATTTTGGACATAAGGGGTGTCGGGAAAGGCATACGATATTGAACTTGCGTTACCCCCGTATACCCCTCCCCATTTGCGACGTGCTAGTGATGTCGTGATGATGTCTCAACGATGCTATGTGAAGTGTACAGTGTTACTTTGATTTAAGACCGTAATCCATTCCGGAAGTCTGGTCTTAAAACGAAGCAGACTTAAAACAAAGCATGCTTTCCCATAGAAAGTAATTGAAAATGGATTAATCCGTTCTAGACAATGGAAAACACATCTGCTAAGACAGCAATTTAACATGAATTTTACTGTCTAACGAGACCATATATCCATGAAATGAAGGCAATAATCAATGTAAAGGTAAAGGTACCCCTGACCACTACGTCCAGTCGTGGCCGACTCTGGGGTTGCGGCGCTCATCTCGCTTTATTGGCCAAGGGAGCCGGCGTACAGCTTCCGGGTCATGTGGCCAGCATGACTAAGCTGCTTCTGGCGAATCAGAGCAGCGCATGAAAACGCCGTTTACCTTCCTGCTGGAGTGGTATCTATTTATCTACTTGCACTTTGACGTGCTTTCGAACTGCTAGGTTGGCAGGTGCAGGGACCGAACAACAGGAGCTCACCCTGTCACAGGGATTCGAACTGCTGACCTTCTGATCGGCAAGTCCTAGGCTCTGTGGTTTAACCCACAGCGCCACTCGTGTCCCTATAATAATCAAAGTACTGTGCTATAAAGTAAATAAGACAGTAGTGTAGATGAAAAAAATTAACATTTTTTTCCCTTACGTGCACTGATGATAGTCATTGTTTGGATGGGGGGCTTTTATCCATTTCTGCAGCCAGACAATCAACCAGTTCCACACAGTCACAAAAACAAGTCACAAAAACGAAATCACAAGCCACAGTCACAGATCAGTCCCATAAAACGAAGTCACAGTCAAAAAGCTGAAAAAGCCACACAAACCAAAATGCAAAAAAAATAGCAAAAACTAAACCTCCAAATATCACCTCTGTGTTGCATGGGTGCTCGAGACTCAACAGCTGGCAGACTCAACAGGAAGCCTCTGATTAGCAGTGAGGGACTCAATTAACAAACGAAACACACTCAACAGGAACCAGATGATGAAAAGGAACCCCTAAAACAGCAGCCGGGCCCGACTTATATCAAAAAAATGACTCAGCCCGGAGCAGTCATTTCCGGGTTGCAATTGGACTTAGTACAAAACGGAGTTATAATAGACTGGACTTTAGTCAAGGTACCACTGTATTCTGGGGGGAAGAAGGAAGTTTTAAAAGTTGACATCGCCCCTTGCTCGGGGTTCTTACTCCTGGGGGGACCTGTGGCGCAACAGTAAGAATCATGGTCTACTGACCACTGTTTTGCTCCAAATTACCGGGCTGGGACTTCCTCCTTTTACTGACCGCATGGACCCATGGGGGACAGCTAGGCTGTCAAGGAGTCACTCACCCTGGAATTTCCCCCCTTTACATGACATATGCATGATGTATCTGTGATGGGTGTATGGTGCTTCCCCAGGGGAGAAAGGGAGAACTTTGTTCCCTTTGTTTGGGGTGCGAGTCCTGTTGCAACTGTCTTTCGAATCAAGACCACCGTTTTGCTCCTATATTCCTGGCAGGCATCTCGGTTTGGTGATCCGAGAGAATTCCCCTCGGCAAAATGGATACATCATCACAGACACACCCCACGTGTCACAGCGTCCAAGTCCATGATTCAGAGAAAGCCGGGGAGGACGGTTGCGCTACTCAGAAGGCTCCAGAGAGGGTTCGGTTCGGGAAGCGAGGGAGGAAAGGCCAGAGGGTTTGTTGGTTTGTCTACACTCTACAGGGAGGATCGAGGGAGGGTCGCTTTTGCGTGTTTGGGTTCGGCTCGGCCAGAGCGTCACTCACGGTAGAAGACGTATTCGGCGTATGAGGTCCAGATCTTGCCGTCCGCCGGCTCGATGGTGCAGGTCCCCGTCGAATTGCTGGCCACCATCTGGAACCCGGCGCCGGCCAGCCGGTCAAAGGCTTGCTCCAGGAATGTGAACTTGAGGTAGTAGCGGGACGTGTAGCGCCCCGGCGCCCGGTCGGGGTCCCGACTCTCGTTTAGCGCCTCACCGAAGACCTCCCTGGCCAGTGCTGTCTTGCCGCAGACCGTGATCCTTGCCACCCGGCGAAATTTGGCGTCTGCCTGACCATCCCGGCCCAGGGCGTACGAGCCCCGGTAGGCGATGGTGATGAAGCCGGGTATCCTTGTGCTTTGTCCGTCGTGCAAGATTCCCGGGGCGTCAGGCCCAGGGGAAAGTTCCTCGGAGTCACTTTGGCCCTCCTCATCTGAGTCCTGCTGGCCGGTTTTGGGCGCCAATGTCCGGGCCAGCTCAGGGAGTTGGAAGTACTCGGCTTCGCGCCGCAGCCGGCCCCTCTCCGGGAAGTTTTCCGGCAGCACGAGGCACCGGTCTCTCATGTAGTCGAGGATGTAGCGGAAGAGGAAGCCGTCTCGGTCGACGAAGACGCGGTTCTTGCTGTCGCGGGCCAAGGGCCGGGCACCGTTGTGGGCAAACATCTCCCAGAGCAACGAGTTAGGGACGCTCAGCAGAGTGCTGCGGCGAGTCAGGTAGACTTGACCGCCAACGTTCAGCTCCACAATCTCCGGGAAGTCTGAGCCGGGTTGGGCGCTGCCACCGCCGGGGTCTGCCAAGGCCATTTCCTACTCACCTGAAAAAGAACCAGCCAGAGAAGAGGCATTAGGGCGGCCAGATGCTGTGACCCGCAGGTCGTTCGAATGAACAAATGAATATTTGCGTCAGCCATCAGTCAGTGCTGGATTTATGTATAAGCTCAACAAGCTCTAGCTTAGGGCCCCACTCTCTTGGGGGGTCCCCGGAAAAATTTAAAAGAAAAACAACTGGATGTACATTTCCAAAATATAAGATAAAAAAACAAATAAAAGTATTTTAATTTAGATCATGTTTGTGTGCTGTTTGTATACACAGTATACAGTACAATGAATTGCAATAAAATTATACAATTGAATGGGTATTGGGTAGATGCATTAATATAATTAGTCCTGTTGAATAATTTTTTTATGGACAGGCGTGTATAGTATTGGCATTATTTATGAATGGGACATATTACTAGAAATACCATATTTTACACTCACTAAGTGTCACAAGGACACAAAGGTCTGCTGTCCCCATGAACAGTGTGGCCTACAATGGTGATATTGATACTATATAAAAAAACGCCATCAAACCTCACTCTGCTTGTCAATATTCGGAGGATGCCAGCAAGGCCGAACCTTTCTGTAAAAAAGGCTTTTCTTATTCCTTTTTGTTTATTTATTTATTTTATTTATTATTTTATTATTCCAGCGCCAAGGGCCTTCTGGCGGTTCCCTCACTGCGGGAAGCGAAGTTACAGGGATCCAGGCAAAGGGCCTTCTCTGTAGTGGCACGCCCACCCACCAGATGTCAAAGGAAAAAACAAAAAAAAACTACCAGACTTTTAGGAGACATCTGAAGGACGCCGTGTTTAGGGAAGCTTTTAATATCTGAAGGACTATTGTATTTTAATATTTTGTTGGAAGCTGTCCAGAGTGGCTGGGGATATGCAGCCAGATGGGCAGGGTAGAAATGATAAATTATTATTATTATTCCAAATAGGAAACTGCCTTGTATTAACTACAATTGCATTGTACAGGTTATAACACTTAATTCCACATTAATAAAGATATTTATAATTATTAGTCATTTGCCTCATAGATCATCAATTATTCTTTCATGTTATAACACATTTCTAGAGACTAAACTAAGAGTCTTTGTAAATGGTGTTATTGCCCAGTGGGTTTGCATTATTAAGTTTATGAATAAAAATAATTCAGCACATGTGGATTTAAACGCCCAGCCACCCCCACCCTGCCCTCCGCCTTGAGCCGGCCTGCAAAAGAGCCACGTGTCCCGTCGTCACGTGTGATCTACAAAGAGCCAAGTCTCCCAAGAAGGGGGGATTTTGCGCCGCGTCCCAAGCGGCTCCCCCCCTCGGGTCACTTGGTTCCTCGCGCAGGATGCGGCCGTACCCGTCGGAACGCCCTGACGCGCGCACGGTCTCCGGGCAGGCGAAAGGGTGCAGCGCGCGTGTGAATGGCGGCGAGCTTGGGGTGCCTTTCTTTCTTCCACCCAGGACTTGTGTGGCAGAGAGTTCCTGGCATCCTGCGGCGCAAAAGACCCCGTGGGAAAGAGCTGGGGAAGACCGAGGGGGCGCCGGTTTGGGCCCACATGCTCCTCCGCCGCCCCGCACCCACCCAGCAACTCCGAATTCTCTCCTTTCGGATCCTGCGGCGCCTGACTGCGCCAGACGCGCGTCCGTTCCCACCTTGCCAGCGACTGGTCCTCTCCAAAGCGAGCGCGCCCAAGCGGCACCCTAGGAACCGCCGCGGGTGCTCATCCCGCCTCGGCCCCCCTCCTACTGGAGCCGCTACCCCCGCTCCACACCGGTTTGGGATCATATTCCCCAACCCCCGCCACCACCGAATTCTCTCCTTTCGGATGCGCCAAACGCGCGTCCGGTCCCACCTTTCCTACCGATCCTCTCCAAAGCGAGCGCGCCCACGCGGCAGCCTAGGATTTGCCGCCGCTGCTCTTCCCTCCTTGCCTCCCCTCACGGGAGCGTCTAGCCCCGCGCCGCCCCCGAGCCGGGCGCATCCAGAATGGGGAGCCAGGAGGGATGGAGAGGCGCGCCGTGCGACTCAGCGGCGAGGGCGCGTAGATGGCTAGCGGCCTGCAAGGTCCACGCTCCGCGCTCGCCCCCGCGACCCCGGCGCGCCTCCTCTAGCCCCCAGCCCGGTCTGGCCCCGTTTTTATCCGCTGTAAGCCTCGGCAGCCCCCCCTCGCCCCCTCCGCTCGATGACGGCAGGCTCGGGGGCGGAGGCGCATCATCCAACAGTCGCCTCGGGTACCCAAAGAGGGCAGCCGAGCGCTCGCTTTTCTCCGCGCTAACTGGGCTAGGACTAGGGGTTACGGATAGGGATAGGGGTTTAGGATAGCAATTAGAGATGTACAAAATTTTATTTATTTTATAGCTCAGTCTCTGGAGGATCACTTTGGTTTGAGGGATCAGCGGTCTCGTTAGAGGATAATTCACCTTCAAATGGCAGTTTTCAGAAAAATCTTTAAAAACCAATTTAATATTTTTTTAAAAAACACTTCATTGAATTTTAAAAATCCGAGTTTCATTTTAAAAATCTGTGTCCTGGGCATGGAAATCGTTTCCTTTCAGGTGATGGGAATGGCCACCCATTTATCATCTCCCAGGATTTTTTTATTTTATAGTATGGTCCATGGAGGATCGCTTTTGTTTTAGGGAGCAAAATTAGAGAGCAAATTCTTTTTAAAAGTAAAATAAAAAAAATATTGCATTTTTTCTTAATTTATAAACAATAATCAAAAAAGGGTGAAAATAAATTAATCCTTACACCCACATATATAAAAATAAAGTAATGCATTTAAGAAAAGATGGAAAAGAAAAAGAATATGAAAGATTTTTTTCATTTGACGGATTGACAGTCTCATTAGAGAGCAAAATTATTTTTTTACAAAATAGTCTATTGCATTTTTTAAAAATTTACAAACAATAACAAAAAAGTGAAAATAAATTAATATTTATACCCACATACGCGAGAAATAAAGTAATTTTGTTTAAGAAAAAAGGGGAAAGGAAAATAATATAAAAGATTGCTTTTGTTTGAGGGATTGACGGTCTCTTTAGAGAGCAAAATCCTTTTTTTTTAAAAGAATCCTTAGTGCATTTTAAAAAATATTTTTTTAGAAACAATAAGGGACGCAGGTGGCGCTGTGGGTTAAACCACAGAGCCTAGGACTTGCGGATCAGAAGGTCGGTGGTTCGAATCCCCGCGAAGGGGTGAGCTTCCGTTGCTCGGTCCCTGCTCCTGCCCACCTAGCAGTTCGAAAGCACCTCAAAGTGCAAGTAGCTAAATAGGTACCGCTCCGGCGGGAAGGTAAACAGCGTTTTCATGCGCTGCTCTGATTCGCCAGAAGCAGCTTAGTCATGCTGGCCACATGACGCAGAAGCTGTCCACCAGGCTCCCTCGGCCAGTAAAGCGAGATAAGCGCCGCAATCCCAGAGTCGGCCATGACTGGACCTAATGATCAGGGGTCCCTTTACCCTTACCTTTTAACTGTCCTAAAGGGTGAAAATGAATTAATCCTTACACCCATGTATACCAAAAATAAAGTAATGCGTTTAAGGAAAAAATGGAAATGAAAAGAATAGGACAGAACATACTGATAAAAGAAAAAGAAAAAAATACACAGAATCGAGAGTAAAATTATTTTTAAAAAATCTTTATTGCATTTTTTTTGACAAACAATAACAAAAAAAGAGGTGAAAATGAATTACTGTACTGTTTTTAATATTCAGTTGGAAGCCGCCCAGAGTGGCTGGGGAAACCCAGCCAGATGGGCGGGGTATAAATAATAAATTATTATTATGATGATGATTATTTCGCAGGGAAACTGCCCAGCTCTGCATTTTAGCCACCAGAAGTTCAATCTCTGGGTGGGGAAGGATTTGAATCCAGAACCCACGGGCTAACCCCTGGATCTTTGGACATCTGCCTTGTTACAAGAGATGCCTCTGGAACAGCTGGTGGAACACCTGAAGGTTAGGATAGGGGCTGCAATGAATTCTTTTTTAAAAATTGGATTTTTAAAATTTATTTTTTAAAAAATAAAATTTATTTTAAATAACATTTTTGTTATTGTTATTAGATGTTGAATCTTACTATCAGGTTCTGGTGTTTCTTGTGGTTTTTTGTTTAACTTTAAGTGTTATTTTTAACAATGAATGGAATAGTTGTAACACTTAAAATCTATTTTTTTAAAAAGGTGTTGGAAATTATTATTATTATTGTGATGTTGTGAATGGCCCTTGATGGAATTTCAGCCTCCCCCCCCCCCCCAAATTCGCTTTCTTACTGGTTTGTGGGGTCAGCATTGAAGAAGGCCCAGCGGCCAAAACTGGGGCGCTTAGCCCCATAAAATCGTTTACAGTGGTGCCTCGCAAGACGAAATTAATTCGTTCCGCAATTCTCTTCGTCTTGCAGCGCGCCCAGGCTTCGCGGATCTCTCTGCCAGCAGCGGCAGCTCTGCCGCTGCTGGCGGAGACTTGCCGGCATCCCGAAGCCTGCGCGCAGCGCGCCCAGGCTTCGCGGATCTCTCTGCCAGCAGCGGCAGCTCTGCCGCTGCTGGCGGAGACTTGCCGGCGTCCCGAAGCCTGAGCGCAGCGCGCCCAGGCTTCGCGGATCTCTCTGCCAGCAGCGGCAGCTCTGCCGCTGCTGGCGGAGACTTGCCGGCATCCCGAAGCCTGCGCGCAGCGCGCCCAGGCTTCGCGGATCTCTCTGCCAGCAGCGGCAGCTCTGCCGCTGCTGGCGGAGACTTGCCGGCATCCCGAAGCCTGAGCGCAGCGCGCCCAGGCTTCGCGGATCTCTCTGCCAGCAGCGGCAGCTCTGCCGCTGCTGGCGGAGACTTGCCGGCATCTCGAAGCCTGCGCGCAGCGCGCCCAGGCTTCGCGGATCTCTCTGCCAGCAGCGGCAGCTCTGCCGCTGCTGGCGGAGACTTGCCCGGAGATTTCCCTATGGGCTTTCGTCTTGCGAAGCAAGCCCATAGGGGAATTCGTCTTGCAAGGCAAATCGCGGACGAAAAAACCTTTCGTCTAGCGAGTTTTTTGTCTTGCGAGGCATTCGTCTTGCGGGGCACTACTGTATTTCCGAGACCCAGACCATAATCTGCTGGAAGTCTGCCGCTACAGTGGGACCGACATATGGAATTTCCAATTTTCCAGAAATACTGTAATCGAAAGAGGCACTGAATGACTATCAAAAATGTATCACTTAATGAATGAATGCATGCATAAATCTTTGCGTCAGCCCTCGCCCATCGCAACAAAACAACAATACGAATGAACGAATCTTGATTTGCCTCAGCCCTCGGCCATCGCTTTCCCGCCCTTTCCCCCCTTCCCGCCGGCCCTTGCGCGCGGCACCCCTCAGCCTTTCGCTGAGGCGAACCGAGTGTCCTCCAGAGCGCGTGCGCGTCAGCCGATGGAGCGCGCGCATTTCTTTCGCAGAGGCGAGTGTCCTTCAGAGCGCATGCGCGCCAGCAGACGGAGCGCGCGCATTTCCTTAGGTGAGGCGCCGAGTGTACTCCAGTGCGCATGCGCGCCGTCCAATCTACTGCAGTGTGTTGGCTTTCTCGCGGAGGAGGGATACACGCGGGGGAAGGATACAGCCGTTTCGGCTTCTCTAGCCCGGGATACTTCGGCGTCTCGCCTCCCTTCTTCTTTTCAACTTCTCATCCGGCGGCAGGGAAGCGCGCCGCCCCCCCTCCGAGGCGCGGGAAGCGGTGGGACTACATTGTCCCTACATTGTCGAAAGGAGATCCGGTTCTGGCTAGCGCTTTCCTCCGCGCGCGCCCCGACCGCCATTTCGCAAGTTGCCGCTGCCGCTGCCGGACGGGGAGTTGAGTCGCCGGAGCCATGGCAGCCTCCGTGGGCAACGTTGCCGACAGCACAGGTACTGGAGGAGAAGGAGGCGCTTAGCCCCTCAGGGGAGAGCCACGAGGCGCGCGCGAGTCCCCGGATGTGACGGAGGTCTTTCCCCTCAGGCGGCCGGCCTGGGCCCGGTAGGCCCGAGCGCCTTTTGGGCCCCGAAAGGGCGCAGAGCGGCGAAGGAGCCTCTCCGTCGGGGTCGGACTGAGGAGGAGGAGGAGGCCGGGGGGAGGAGGCTTGGCCCCCGACGGGGAGAGGGCCGGCCCGCGGTGGGGGTGTGGCGGGTGGCGCCGCCTTGGCTGCCCCCGGAGGCTGAGGCCCTCCAGCTGTTTTGGGACTACACCACCCATCATCCCTAGCTAGCAGGACCAGTGGCCAGGGAGGATGGGAATTGTGGCCTCAAGTCATCTGGAATTCGCCTATGCCTGGTCTAGTGACAACCACAACAACAATTGATGGTGATGATTATAAATTAATTATTTATACCCCGCCCATCTGCTTTTTAAAAATAATAATAATTTTTATTCATTTGACATGCAGTCTTATTGCATGACCTCATGTCCTCGTATCAAATCTCTTTGGCTCTGCTGAGCCTCCCACCCGATGGTTTTTACAAACTTCCATTCTGCCTCCTATGCATTTCACGTCCTTTCCTATTCTTGTGATGTTGTTCCTGAAGTTATTCCATTATGCATCCTGAATTCGATCCCAGTTTCCTCTGGCAAATCTTCAGATCACCCTGCTAATGATGTTGATTGCTTACAGTTGTCTTTCAAATGTAATGTAAATTTATTCCAGTCTTTGTGGAAGGCTTGCTGGTTCCGGATTCTTCCCTGTCAGTTTCACCTATACCAGGCATGGCCAAACTTGACCCTCCAGCTGTTTTGGGATTATAATTCCCATTATCCCTGACCACTGGTCCTGTTAGCTAGGGATGATGGGAGTTGTAGTCCCAAAACAGCTGGAGGGCTGAGTTTGGGGATGCTTAACCTATCCCCTGCCCATCTGGCTGGATTTCCCCAGCCACTCTGGGCGGCTCCCAGCAAAATATTAAAATACCCATTTTGTCTGGCTGCAAATCTTGCTTTTTAGGGGATCTTCTTTTCACTAAGCCAAATAAATAGGAGTAGGAGAGGCGCTCTTGCTTCTTTCCGCTCTCTTATTGTTTGCTCTCTCTCTTTCACGCTTGTTTTGACGCGGGTGATGCACAAGGAGAGCCTGTGTTGAGTTCACTTTGCCTATAGAACCTATGCCCAGTAGGCCTGAAAGAACGTCTCCACCCTGGAGGCCAGGGTTCCTTTCCAGAGGGCCTTTCCAGGGAACCAGGCAGAGGGCCTTCTTGGTGTTGGTCCCCCGCCCTGTGGAATGCCCTCCCATCAGATGTCGAGGAAATCAAGAATTAAAGAAATGGGGGGGGGGGGATACAGTCTTATACATGGAAAAATACAGTCACTAGGCAGGGTAGCAGCTGTTTGTTGGGGTGGGCGGGCAGCCTCTGTGCCTATCTGCAGCCCTGGAACCCAGCTTGACCAAACCACCCCCTGGGGCAAATAGATAAGCAGATTTACGCTTCTTAGATCTGCTCATCTGGGGTTGCTGAATATCCTAAATTACCTGGCTGAAGACTGTTGGTTTATTGAGGAAAGACAGTCGCACAATCTAGTCCAGGGATCAGCAAACTTTCTAAGCTGACGCCCGATCTACTGTTCATCAGACCTGGGGGAGGGGGGACTAAAAAAAACTTGGGGGTGAGGAATGAACGAATTCCTATGCCCCACAAATCACCCAGAGATGCATTTTAAATAAAAGGACACATTCTACTAATGTAAAAACATGCTAATTCCCGGACAGTCCACGGGCCAAATTGAGAAGGTGATTGGCCTGGATCCAGCCCCTGGGCCTTAGTTTGCCTACCCATGATCTAGTATTTGGAGACCATTAGTGTTTGTTTTTTCTCTCCACCCCAAGCTGCACCTCTTTGTTCCTACCTCTATTGTGGACCGGCAAAGCGGGATGGAATTTTTTTACCGTTTTGTTATTTTCCTTAGAGAAATTTCCATTTCTAAAAATGCATTGCTTTGTAAAGAGGAAGCAGAATGAATGGATGTCAACCACATGAGGCAGTTCAGATTCACTTTTTGGAGATCATTATCCACAGCAAGCATGTACTGTATAGTGCTGTACGAAACTCAGGTGTTCTCAGCTCCTAGTAGATTAGGGGCACTGGAAAACCTTTGCATTCAAAATTTCCCAGAAAACTCAGATTAATTACCATATTTTTCGCACCATAGGACACACCGGACAATAGGACGCACTTTGTTTTAGAGGGGGGAGAACAAGAAAAAAAAATTCTCCCCCTCTCTGCCCAGCGCCCCTTCAGTGAAGCGGTAGGAGGCGCTGCACAGAGAGGGGGAGAACTTTCCCCCTCTTGTTTTCCCGCTCTAAAACCAGGTGCCGTTTAAGGTGCGTTCAGGTGGCTACCTTGGAAGCCTGGAGAGCGAGAGGGGTCGGTGTGCACTGACCCCTCTCGCTCTCCAGGCTTCAGGTTCCTTTCGACCTGCTCTTTGGGGCTGGCGGGGGGAAGCCCACCACCAGCCCCAAAGAGCAGGTCAGGGAGCAGTGGAAAGGCGCAGCGGAGAGGCTCCAGCCGGGAGAGGGTCGCGGGGCTATGGCTTCTTTAGCCCCGCGCGCGCTCTCCCGGCTGGGGAGGTGACACGGGGCTGTAGAGGTTCCTGCCATAGCCGCGCGTCACCTCTCCAGCTGGGAGAGGGTCGCGGGGCTATGGCATCTTCGCTCCATAGGACGCACACACATTTCCCCTTCATTTTTGAAGGGGAAAAAGTGTGTCCTATAGAGCGAAAAATACGGTACCTTCTATTTTGGAAATGTACATCCAGGTTTTTTTTCCTTTAATTTTTTTGGGGGCCCCCAGGAGAGTGGGGCTCTAAGTTAGAGCTTGTTTAGCTTATATGTAAATCCAGCACTAGCATAGAGAGAGAAATAGATAGATAAGATGGATGATAGATAAATAATAGATTGATAGATAGATTAAATAGATGATTGATTGATTGATTGATGATAGATAGTGGGCCGGATTTAGGTTTGATGAGGGCCTAAGCAACTGAAGGTAATGGGGCCCTTTCTGTGTCCAGCTGTCCTTTGTCAACAACAAATTGTTGCTGTTTTTTGTGTTGAATACATGCTAGATGGTAACTTATGGACCTGATAGGTATCTAAAGCCATTTGCACATCACAAATAGGAGCCGACACAACACCAAACACTGTTGTTGTGTGTCAGTTTTATTTTATTCGTTTTTTATCTTATATTTTGGAAATGTACATCCAGGGTTTTTCCCTTTAATGTTTTTGGGGCCCCCAAGAGAGGGGGGCCCTATGCTAGAGCTTGTTGAGCTAATACGTAAATCCGGCCCTGGGTGGTTTACTTGCAAAGGCCCTATGTAGGTAGTGTGACATGTGAATGTGATGTAGTCTAAATCTCAGCTCATACCCGAGTGCTGTGCCTGGTCATTGGCAGCACATGAAAATAAAAAAATATGTCTACGCAGTTGAAATTCAGCTCTAGGTGTCAACCTGCTCTGCTGATCTTGTTTACTGACCTCGTAATAAGTAGCCGGCTTGAAAGGAAAATTACAGAGAAGTCGATGTTGTGCTAGATTACATCCAGCCTGAATGATAGAGGTGATGGTCCTAACTCCTTAAGAAGCCATCTGCTCATTGCATATTCTCATTTAACTACAGCAGGCTTCCTCAAACTCGGCCCTCCAGATGTTTTTAGCCCACAACTCCCATGATCCCTAGCTAGCAGGACCAGTGGTCAGGGATGATGGGAATTGTAGTTTGAAAACATCTGGTGGGCCAAGTTTGAGGAAGCCTGAACTGTAGTGTGTGGTTGCTTTTGCTTTTGAACAAAAGAAACAGACATATTTGAAACACAGTTGCAGTCAGGGGTTCCACAAAGCCCCTCCCAGGAGCAGCAGAGAATATAGGTATAATTATCGTAATAATAATTTATTATTTCTACCCCGCCCATCTGGCTGGGTTTCCCCAGCCATTCTGGGTGGCTTCCAGCAGAAGATTAAAAATACCGTATTTTTCGCTCCATAGGGCGCACCGGATCATAGGGCGCACCTAGTTTTTTTTTGGGGGGGGGGAATAAAAAAAAATCCCCCCAGCCCCAAAGAGCAAAGAAGCCAAGACAACGAGCGGGATCCATCCTGCTTGCTGTCTTAGCTTCCTCTTTAGCTGTGCACAACCTCTCCAGCCGGGAGAGGCTGCGCGAGCTTGCGGGGCTGGGGAGCGGCAACCTCGCCTTTGCTCCCAGAGCTTGCGGGGCTGGGGACTTCAGGCTTGCGGATAGCTGCCTGAAGCTTGGGGAGCACAGCGGGAGTTGACGCTGCGCTCCCCAGGCTACAGGCTGCTATCCGCAAGCCTTCGGAGCCTGGCAGGAACTCCCGCCGCGCTCATAAGTCTTGCGGATAGCTGCCTGAAGCCCGGGGAGCGCAGTGGGAGTTGGCGCTGCGCTCCCCGGGCTTCAGGCTGCTATCCGCAAGTCTTCGGAGCTCTCCAAAGGCTTGCAGATAAAATGTATAATCAACTACTGGACTGGGAAACTAAAGATGAGAAGGTGAAAGGTGTTATAGTTAAATGGTCTAGAGACTTGGGGTATAATTTAGAACATGATAGTTGGGAGAAGTTATGGAAGAGTGGAATGAAGTTCACAGCTTGTGCCACTCTCCGAGAAAATTTAGAAAAAATGATGTATCGTTGGTACATCACCCCGGCAAGACTGGGAAAGATGTACAAGACCGGAGATAGCACATGCTGGAAATGCAAAACAACAGAAGGTAACTTTTTCCACATGTGGTGGACCTGTGACGAGGTAAAAAGATTTTGGGGACAAATTTATGATGAATTAAAGAAAATATTGAAATATACCTTCCCCAAAAAACCTGAAGCGTTCCTCCTAGGTATGATCGGAGGGGAGATCAAAAGTGAAGACCAAACATTTTTCCAATATGCAACGGTCGCGGCGAGGATTCTGTTAGCGCAAAACTGGAAAACCCCTAATATCCCCACGGTTAAAGAATGGCGGATGAAATTATTTGAGTATATTGAATTAGCGAGATTGACACAGAGGATCAGGTATCAAAAAAATGTAAAGTTAAAAAATGATTGGGATAAATTTTTAAATTATATGGAAGATAATTTGGGAATTAAAAAAATAACAGTGGACGGAATGTAAAACCTGCAATGTATAGAGTTATTATAATATAACTGCAGAATGGGTATTAGTTTATTCAACCTAAACCGAGATGGAAGGAAGCCAATGTGCAATGTTTGTAAGTGTGTCTTTTTCTTATATTCATTTTCTTTGCTTTCTTTTTCTTTCTTTATTTCTCTTTTATGTATTTACTTTCTCTTTTAAGTGTTTGTATGCTCTGGCTGATGTGATTTGTAAGAACTAATAAAGGAATAAAATTTTTTTTTAAAAAAACAAAGGCTTGCAGATAGCTGCCTGAAGCCAGGAGAGCGAGAGGGGTCGGTGCGCACCGACCCCTCTCACTCTCCAGGCTTCAGCGAAAGCCTGCATTCGCTCCATAGGATGCGCACACACACACACACACACACACACTTCCCCTTCATTTTTGGAGAGGAAAAAGTGTCCTATAGAGCGAAAAATACGGTACATTAAAACATCAATCACTCAAAACTCAAAGGGTGGGGATTGATGTCCCTTTACATTGCCTGGAAGAAAGAGACGAGTTTGTGGTCAATATTTGCTATATGTCCTAATGTCAACCACTAGAACCTTTTGATCTCGGTTGGAAAACGGTTCAAAGTGTCCAAACGAAAAATTCTGTATATATAGGCAATTCTCAACTTAGCTTGGGGGTCACGTTTGCTTAAATGGCATCTTGTGAAACCACTTTGGGGATGAGGGAGAGTGGGATCGCCAAAGGCACATGGCCCTTTAATTTTTTTTAATTCCGGGAAGTTTTAAATGACTGATATTTAAAAGTATTTTTAATCTTTTGTTGGAAGCTGTCCAGAGTGGCTTACTATTATTAGCCAAGCATGTCAAGCTGAATGTGTGCAGGTGAAATGTGCGTCAGCTGTGAGTTACATCTTTTATGGCAAACGTCTGCTTCAGAGTATATGATGAAGTGTGTATTACACATGAAAGCTCATACCTTGAAAGCTTATGTTTAGTTGATCTTAAGGTTGCCTACCCCTGCTCTTATTATGGACAAGTGGAGGAAGGTTTTCTTTTTGGAGTGATAAAATGTGTTTTATTTACAGAAAGGTTCAACCTTGCTGGCATCCTCTTAATATTGACAATGGGGAGGAAGGCTTCATTTTTGGAATAATAACTTTTCAGAGTCCTTTTTACAGTTCTGTCTAAAATGACTGATTTGGTTCTACTATTAGAAATACATAGACCGATAATTATGAAATCATGGTGAGGTTTCATAAGTTAACAGTTTATATTTGGACAACTCTTCTGCTGTATTTGATTGGAAGGAGAGAAAAACATTTCCTTCATAACAATTTAAACAATTTATTTAACTCAAAAATAACTTGGTAGCATATGTATCCATGTTTGTTAACTGATGCGGTTAACTTTTTTTAAAAATAAAAACAACAACAACCTTAGACTGAGTTTTAGCACACATGAAAATCTTAAAACAAATCCTTATTTCCTTCAGTCTAAGTTTATAGCCTTTGGACTATAACTTAAATAGAAAACTATCTTTAGAAAGATTTTTCCTCCAAAAGCATTTTATTTTAAAAGTCTGATTTTTATTTTATTTTTTAAATCATTGATTTTTATCTACCCTGAGTAGGAGCAGTCACCCTTAAGAAAAAGAGGCCGGAATGGGCCTGTATATATATGGCTTTTTTTCTTTCAATTCTCAAAGATTTTCACCTAGCTCAAGATTGTCATCTGAACAAGCCAAATGTTCAGCTCAGAATCAATCACTGTCAATCCATCGTTTGAAAAATAAGACTTTGGAGCCTTTTTGCCCCCAAATGAGAACTAGACGTTCCGTGTTGTTGACTGTAACTTTGGTCTAAGAAGCCATTTGGCGCCTAGCTTATATATCTGAGTTTCGAACACTATCTGGTATAGTATCAAATTGGTTGGGGTGGGCTGTATGTTCAGATTCCTGAATTTTGGCATTTGGACTAGAAGACTCTTCCAACTCTAGAATTCTAGGATTTTATGGCACTGGAAGGGATCGAATGAAATGAAAGGTGACTGATCCTTTTGACCATGGGTAGGCAAACTAAGGGCCAGGGGCCGGATGCGTCCTAATCACCTTCTCAATCCTGCCTTCGGATGGTCCGGGAATCAGTGTGTGTACATGAGTAGAATGTGTGCTTTTCTTTAAAATGCATCTCTGGGTGATTTGTGGTGCCTGCTTGGTGTTTTTGACACGAGTAGAACATGTTCTTTTATTTAAAATGCATTTGTGGGGTATAGGAATTTGTTCATTTCCCCCTCCTCCAAAATATAGTCCTGCCCACCACATAGTCTGAGGGACAGTGGACCAGCCCCCTGCAGAAAAAGTTTGCTGACCCCTGAAATAAGCATTTAATGCACAGTTGTCTTTTGTGTTTACTTGGGGAGTTCGACTTATCCCAGAGTTTCACTCACAAAATTGAGTCAAATGAAGCTTTCAAATCAATGAAGGTTGCGTAAAGCCCACCACACAGTTTCTTAGCATACTTTTCTATGAGATGTGCAGCAGCAGCAGCAGCAACAACAATTTATTATTTATACCCCACCCATCTGGCTCAGTTTCCCCAGCCCAGACTCAGGACCAGTTCATAATAATAATAATAATAATTTATTATTCTACCCCACCCATCATCCCCCCCCCAAAAATATAGTCCGCCCCCCCACAAAGTCTGAGGGACAGTGGGCCGACCCCTTGCTGAAAAAGTTTGCTGACCACTGGTGTAGCCTGTATGGCTTCCCCAGCTGCCTACATGCAGCTCATTCCTGTTGCCCTCTTCCCAATGCTTCTACGTCAAAGAAGGTCAGAAGGCGCCCAACATGATCGCGCCTTCCACCAGATTATATACCTTAAAGCAGGCTTCCTCAAACTTGGCACTCCAGATGTTTTTGGCCTACTACCATCATACCTAGCTTGCAGGACCAGCAGTCAGGGGTGATGGGCACTGTAGTCTCCAAACAGCAGGAGGGCCAAGTTTGGCTGCCACTGCTCTAGATCGGGCATGGCCCAACTCGGCCCTCTAGCTGTTTGGAGACTACAACTCCAATCGACCCTAGCTAACAGGACCAAGGGTCAGGGATGATGGGAATTGTAGTTTGCTGACCCCTGCTTTTGACATTTAGCTGATCTGTTTGTGTTCTCCTGGCAGACCCCCTTAGGGTTTTGCATCACGCCAAGCATTTCACCTTTTTATTTGCACACTGCCATCTGTCCTCTTTTGCCTCCCCTCTTCTAACTTTTTGTTTCCCCCCTCCAAATGTCTTGGTGATCCTTCAGAACCAACAAAACGTCTGCTTTCCTTCCAAGGGCTGGCAGAGTTGGCTCACCGGGAGTACCAGGCAGGAGACTTTGAAGCGGCTGAGAGGCACTGCATGCAACTGTGGAGACAAGAGCCCGACAACACCGGCGTCCTGTTGCTGCTCTCATCCATTCACTTTCAATGTCGCAGGCTGGACAGGTAGGAGGTTGGGGCCTTTCAAAGTAATAATAATAAAACCATAATACATTTCATTTGTATCCCACCCTCCCCTGCTGAAACTGGGCACAGAGTGGCTAACAGGCATCCTCAACCTCAGCCCTCAGATGTTTTTTGGCCTACAACTCCCTAGTTAGCGGGACCAGTGGTCAGGGATGCTGGGAATTGTAGTTTCAAAACAGCAGGAGGGCTGAGGTTGAGGAACCCTGGGTTAACATCATAGAAATAATAAAATAAAATAAAAGGTCCAGTGGCACCTTAGAGACCAACTCAGTTTGTTCTGGGTCTAAGCTTTATGTGGGCATGTGCCCTTCTTCAGATACACAGAAACCGAAGTCTAGTATGAAAGAGGCCTCCCAGCGTTCTCACAGGCCCATATAAGAGCAGCACAAACAGTTGGGCCTGACGAGCGTTTACTGTTCCCAACCCTAATCCTGCGGAAAGGCATCTAATTGGATTTGAATTTGATTCTGACTTGTTTTCAGGAGGTAATTTCGTTATTGCTTGATTTTATACCAGTGTTACCTATTTGGTGTTAGCCTCCCTGAGTCCAGGTTCGGACGGGGAGGGCTGGATACAAATAAAAGTTTATTATTTATTATTATTAACCAGACCCTGATAGATAGTGGGAGGGTGGGGCGGGGTTTTTCCCCAAAGGGTAGTAGGACTCAATGGGTATGGTCAACCTGTGGGTGACTGTGAACGACTGCAATTAGTCCGATAGGAAAAAGCAAGGGAGAGTACGCAGATGACCAAAAATAGCCAAAAATAAATAAATAAAAATAAAAAATTGCCCAGTAGCACCTTAGAGACCAACTCAGTTTGTTCTTGGTCGAAGCTTTTGTGTGCAGGCGCCCTTCTTTAGATACAGTCCCCAGACCTGATATATTGTGGGAAGGTGGGGTGGGGTATTTCTCAGAACGGTAGTAGGAGATGGGTGATTTTATGGTTCCCAAAAGGAAGCCTTCCTCTGCTTGTCCATATTGAGAGGATGCCAGCAAAGCTGAACCTTTTCCTAAAAAAGGATTACAGACCTGTGCCTCCATGATTGACATCTTCTTAATACTTGTAGTCAATAATAATAACAACACTTGGCTGTTGTGTGCAGGCAGACTTCTTCAGATACACTGAAGCGGAAGTCCCCAGACCCTGATATATAGTGGGAGGGGAGTCCCCAGACCCTGATAAATAGAGGGAGGGGAGTGCCCAGACCCTGATATATAGAGGGAGGGGAGTGCCCAGACCCTGATATATAGAGGGAGGGGAGTGCCCAGACCCTGATATATAGAGGGAGGGGAGTGCCCAGACCCTGATATATAGAGGGAGGGGAGTCCACAGACCCTGATATATAGAGGGAGGGGAGTCCCCAGACCCTGATATATAGAAGGAGGGGAGTCCCCAGACCCTGATATATAGAGGGAGGGGAGTCCCCAGACCCTGATATATAGAGGGAGTCCCCAGACGCTGATATATAGAGGGAGGGGAGTGCCCAGACCCTGATATATAGAGGGAGGGGAGTGCCCAGACCCTGATATATAGAGGGAGGGGAGTCCCCAGACCCTGATATATAGAGGGAGGGGAGTCCCCAGATCCTGATATATAGAAGGAGGGGGGTGCCCAGACCCTGATATATAGAGGGAGGGGAGTCCCCAGACCCTGATATATAGAGGGAGGGGAGTGCCCAGACCCTGATATATAGAGGGAGGGGAGTGCCCAGACCCTGATATATAGAGGGAGGGGAGTCCCCAGACCCTGATATATAGAGGGAGGGGAGTCCCCAGACCCTGATATATAGAAGGAGGGGAATCCCCAGATCCTGATATATAGAGGGAGGGGAGTGCCCAGACCCTGATATATAGAGGGAGGGGAGTGCCCAGACCCTGATATATAGAGGGAGGGGAGTCCCCAGACCCTGATATATAGAAGGAGGGGAGTGCCCAGACCCTGATATATAGAGGGAGGGGAGTCCCCAGACCCTGATATATAGAGGGAGGGAGGGGAGTCCCCAGACCCTGATATATAGAGGGAGGGAGGGGAGTCCCCAGACCCTGATATATAGAAGGAGGGGAGTCCCCAGACCCTGATATATAGAGGGAGGGGAATCCCCAGACCCTGATATATAGAGGGAGGGGAGTCCCCAGACCCTGATATATAGAAGGAGGGGAGTCCCCAGACCCTGATATATAGTGGGAGGGTGGGGCGGGGGTTTTCTCTGAAGAGTAGTAGGACTCAGTGGGTATGGTCAACCTGTTGGCAACTGTGAACGACTGCAATTAGTCCTGCAGGAAAATGCAAGGGATGGTTTGCAGATGACCAAAAATAGCTTTAGCTTATGCAATGAGACAAGAATCCAATATTTCTAGTCAGACCAGGTCTCTCCATAGTTTTCAGTTTAGTAATAAGTTGCAATTCAGCAAGTTGTAAACTCCATAATTTGCCGTTTAGTGATAAGTTGACTTATCATTAAACTGCAAACTATGGAGAGACCTGGTCTTAATAGAGATATTGGATTCTTGTCTCATTACATGTGCTAATCATTTGTATACTATTCCTTGCTTTCTCCTGTAGGACTAAAGTGGTACCTCAGGTTAAGAACTTAATTTGTTCTGGAGGTCCATCCTTAAGCTGAAACTGTTCTTAACCTGAAGTACTGTGTCCAAATTAACAAAAATTTTGTCAAAGAGATGTAAAACAGCAAGAATTGTCTCAAAACACATGATTGCCTCAAGATATCAAACTGGTGTGGGATTATTTGTATGTTGTGTGTATTATGAGTTATTATGTAGGAATGCTAAAATGTGTCTGACAGTATGTCATTTCCACAAAGGGGGGGACCCAATTATTGTGTGTAATTGTTTTTATGTTCAGTTTATGGTGTCTTCTTGTTTACACCCCAATGGAGGATTCTCGTGCATTTTATGCTTTCTAATAGATCAGGCTATTGCGTAGTCCAATATTATGACCACATTTCCTTGTCCCCCCTGGCACTTTGCCAACCTTCCCTACCCATTTTAAAATGGGTTAAAACTCGCTTTACCAAGGAGAAGTTTCAAGATCCATGAAACACCAGATTCATGAAGGCATATATGCCTTGATTTAGCAGGAATGATCCCTTATAGAGTTAAATTGACTAATTTGGACAAGTACCCTTTTTCCGGAATAGTGTTTTTTGTTTTGGTTTGGTTTGTTTGTTTGTTTGTTTTACAGATTGATTTGAAAAGTTGAGAACCATGGGGTTATAAAAATTCTAATTGGACTCAATTTGCATAAGGCAAGTGTATCCAGGCTGCAAGGGGACATGGGTGGCGCTGTGGAACCACAGAGCCTAGGACTTGCCGATCAGAACGTCGGTGGTTCGAATCCCCGCGACAGGGTGAGCTCCCGTTGCTCGGTCCCTGCTCCTGCCAACCTAGCAGTTCGAAAGCACCTCAAAGTGCAAGTAGCTAAATAGGTACCGCTCCGGCGGGAAGGTAAACAGCGTTTCCGTGCGCTACTCTGGTTCACCAGAAGCGGCTTAGTTATGCTAGCCACATGACCTGGAAGCTCTCTCGGCCAATAAAGCGAGATGAGCACCGCAACCCCAGAGTCGGTCACTACTGGACCTAATGGTCAGGGGTCCCTTTACCTTTTTATCCAGGCTGCAACTAGCTTTTTGGTCCCTTAAGAGCAAGTGAGCAATTTCCCATGAGTGGAAGACATGAGCCTTTGATAATAAAATCCCATAGAAAGGCCAAGGCAAAGACAAGGCTACGTGGCCAAAATGAAAGCCCTAAGGGGATTCATCAGGGATTGTTGTTGCTGTGGTATGGTGAAGCTAACTTTGACGCCTGAGAACATGCAAAAAAAGGCAGAAACAAAACAAACTGCATTTTTCAGTCATTAGTGGACCTTCCTGCTAAGTGTATAAAGCATAGACCACTATTGAGTAAAAGTTTCTCCCAAAGTGTTAGAATGCCACAAGTAATTTAGTAACAAAATGCAACATGTGTTATTTTTATGTGATATCCTATATTTACACAAAGGTATCCACTTACAACATGCCATGTTATTATTTGTGGGGCAAAAATTTTTAAGAAAAAATTACATCCTCAAAGGGGGGAATTGTTATAAGAATTTTAAGGTCTTAGATATATAATAAATGTTCATAAATGTACCAAAGAAACATGTACATAAATATATAAACCACATGTCTGGAGCAGCACAGGAATACAGTCCTGAAACCATTTTGACTCCCAAACTGACCAAATGTTTCTCTGCAAGGAGGGAGAGGGTGAGGGAACGTTCCCATTGTCTCATGAGTTAAGTGATTACCATCTCAAAGGAATGGCCAGACTATCAGGAAAGGCAATCAGATAAGGCATTATCAGATAACCTGGCATACAGGAGATAAACGAAGCACTCAGATTTCTGTTGACCGCCTTTTCTATGATGTAGGTATGATGTATCTGGGGGGTGGTCTTGGGCTGCACACCTTCTGTGATGTATGTATGATGTTTCTGGGGGTGGTCTTAAGCTCCAGGGCAGGGAATTTCAAAATGTCTATATAAGGGGAGGCACACCTTTGTTCTGGGTCCTCCTCACCTCTCCTGTGTGTGAGGGGAGTACCCTGTTGCAACAGCTTTAATAAAGATCAGGCTTACGAACTGCTTTACTTCTCAGTATTCTCTCATTGACCTCTGTTATTTTCTCCTACTGATGGAAAACCTACAAAGGACTCTATAAGGGCTCTTCTGTACCCCATAGGGGAATAAGGGCAGGTTTTGTTTAAAACAGTACCACTTTAGCTAATGGGCCTCCCGCAGCTGCTGTGCCGCTGCCGTGCATTTCTGCTCTCATCCTGAAGTAAAGGTCTTAACCCGAAGTACTGTTTCTGGATTAGCAAAGTCTGTAACCTGAAGCGTCTATAACCTGAAGCTTCTGTAACCCAAGGTGCCACTGTATTTGCAGTCCTTAACAGTCCTCAACAGGTTTACCATACCCATTGAGCCAATCACCCATCTCCTACTACCCTGACTTCTCTTTCGGTGTATCTGAAGAAGTGTGCATGTACACGAAAGCTCATACCAAGAACAAACTTAGTTGGCCTCTAAGGTGCTACTGGACAATTCTTTTTTATTTTTATATATATTTCGACTGTGTCAGACCAACACAGCTACCTACCTGAATCATATAAAGAATACAATATACATAAAAACAAGCAATCAAAAGATTAAAATGCATCCTAAAATTAATTCAAATAAATTGAAATTAAGATTAGACTGGATAAATGGCAATCCTCAGGTTAAAATCGAAAGCGGTTAATACTTGCCTGGATCAACTGTTTCCACTGATATTATAAGGACCTGTGAGTGGCCTGGGAAACCTCCGATCGATTATCCAACAACCAACATGAAAACAAGATTCCAAAGAATCTCCTGGGCTTGCTTTCTCCCCTTTGAGGGTCCTTTTGTTAACCATTTCCTCTGGCATATTTTATAATAATCCACATCTTTTACATCTCCATTATGTCCAAAAGTCAACATTAAACTACAAGTGTCATAGTCATCCTGCTAATGATTTTAGGCAGGGGTCAGCAAACTTTTTCAGCCGGGTGCCGGTCCACTGTCCCTCAGACCTTGGGGTGGCTGTATTTTTTTTGGGGGGGGGGAGAACAAATTCCTATGCCCCACAAGTAACTCAGAGATGCATTTTAAATAAAAGGACACATTCTACTCAAGTAAAAACACACTGATTCCTGGACTGGGCTGGATTTAGAAGGTGATTGGGTCAGATCTGGCCCCCAGGCACTAGTTTGCCTACCCATGATTTTAGCTGTCTACAATGGTTTTTAAGATATAGTAAATTATATATTTCTTCCATTGCTTATTGAAATTTTGGACTTATATTTTTACCCAGCCCATCTGACTGGGTTTCCCCAGCCTCTGGGTGGCTTCCAACAAAAGATTAAAAATACATTAAAACATCACTTTTTGTTTTAAAGTGTTTTAAAAGTGTTTTTACTTTTTATTTTGTTGTATCACCAGAAACGGTGGTTTTTTATCCATGTATTTTTATTTTATTTTGTTTTATTTTGGGTTGGGGTGGGATGGTTGTTGAGTGGGGTGGGGATTGGTTTTGTTTTGGGGTAATTGTTTGTTTGTTTGTTTGTTTGTTTGTTTGCTTTTATATTTTGTAAATGGAGGCGAGTATGAGGCTTGGGATTCCTACTGTGGAGGGGCGAGGGAGGTATGGCGGTGGGGGCAGATGTCATAGGCGAAGGGGATCGAGATACGGATATGCTCGTACCCCTTCCAATCTGCGCCCCATCCCGAGAGACGAGGGTAGGGTGAGCAAGGATTACTCACCTCCGTCACTGGTGTTGTGCAATGCCAGGTCTATAGGCAACAAAACCGCCACCCTGCGAGATTTCATCATCTCGCAGGGGGTCGACCTGGCTTGTGTGACGGAGACCTGGGTGCGCGAAGGGGATACTGTTACCTTACGAGAGATGGCGCCCCCGGGTTTTTCCGTCCTCCACCAGTCACGGACTGTGGGCCGGGGGGGAGGGGTGGCACTATTAATCCGGGAAGATTGTTCTTTCAGGGCTCTACCACCGCCATCGATCCCCGGCATTGAATGTGTTGGCCTAGTGTGGGGCTCCGAGGTGAGCTTGGCTGTCTGGCTGGTGTACCGGCCACCTAGCACACCAGCAGCCACCCTGTCAGGCCTGCTGGAGGCGGTGGCCGGCTGGGCCTTGGAGTTCCCTAACCTATTGGTATTGGGGGACTTCAACATCCATGCCGATGCCACTCCCTCCTCACAGGCTCTGGACCTGGTGTCTTCCATGGCGACACTAGGGCTCTCCCAGTTTGTTTCGGGCCCCACACATCAAGCAGGCCACACGCTGGATCTGATCTTTGGCGTCGGTATAGATGTGATCATGTTTCCTTCGATGAAGGTGCCATGGTCTGATCACTACGCTCTGAAAGCCAGGATTGACGTTCCACCCCCACCCTGCTTAGGTGGTGAGCCGATTTGGGCTCGCCCGCGGAGGCTGATGGACCCTGATAGATTCCGTCAAGCCTTGCGGGACCTTTCTCCCCCTGGCGACTCATTGACTGAGCTTGTTGAGGGCTGGAATACCCAGCTCCTGGCAGCCATCAATGAGATCGCACCTAAGCGCCCTCTGCGACCCCGCAGAAACCGGGCTCCCTGGTTTACTGAGGAGCTCCGGAAAATGAAGCGGGACCTCAGACGGCTAGAGCGAGTATGGCGGGGTGCCCGTGACGGAGCCTCAAGAACATCTTATAGGGTTTTAATGAAAACCTACGAGATGGCAGTGAAGGCCGCTAAGAAGTCCTACTTCTCGGCCTCCATTGCATCCGCTAGCTCTCACCCGCCACAATTATTTAGTATAATTCGGTCTTTAGCGTCCCTCGAAGGACAGCCAAATTTAAATAACAATTTGACACACAGCTGTGAGGCATTTGCGAGCTTTTTTGCGGAGAAGGTCCTGTCGCTCCGCCATGACCTCCCTGCCAAATTGGATACAATAAAGGAACTGGAGGCCCCTCGACTGTCCTCGGGTCCAGTATTGGACCACTTTGACCGGATATCCCCAGCCGATGTGGACAGACTCCTCCGAGCTGGAAAGCCCACCACTTGTCCTCTCGACCCGTGCCCGTCTTGGCTGATTAGAGCGTGTCCAGACGAGGTGTGGGCCCCCCTGGGGGATATCATCAATTTGTCCCTTGGCACCGGGACATTCCCAGGGGAACTGAAGGAGGCAGTGGTGCGTCCGCTCTTAAAGAAAACATCATTAGATCCCTTAGATCTATCCAATTACCGCCCAGTTTCGAATCTTCCATTCCTGGGTAAGGTGATTGAGAGAGCGGTTGCTGAACAGCTTGGTAGGTTTCTGGATGAAACATCGGCTCTGGATCCATTCCAGTCCGGCTTCCGTGCTGGTCATGGGACCGAGACGGCTCTGGTCGCCCTAACAGATGATCTTCGTAGACAGCTGGATCGAGGCTGGTTGGAGCTGCTGATTCTTCTAGATCTGTCAGCAGCTTTTGATATGGTCGATCATGAACTCCTGGACCACCGCCTTGCCAACGTGGGGATCCAGGGCACAGTCCTTCAATGGCTGCGCTCGTTTCTCTCTGGTCGGGGACAGAGGGTGGCGCTTGGGGGGGAACTGTCATCCCGCCACTCCTTGGTGTGTGGAGTGCCTCAGGGTGCGATTCTCTCCCCGATGCTTTTTAACATCTTTATGCGCCCCCTCGCCCAGCTTGTCCGGAGTTTTGGGCTGGGCTGCCATCAGTATGCTGATGACACCCAACTCTATCTGTTGATGGATGGCCATCCTGACTCGGCCCCAGACACACTGATCAGATGCTTGGAAGCTGTGGCTGGATGGTTACGTGGGAGCCGGTTGAAGTTAAATCCTTCGAAGACAGAGGTCCTCTGGCTGGGACGGGATGATATGGGATTGAGGGGGCAACTCCCATCTCTTGCGGGGGTGCAATTAGTGCCAGCACTGTCCGTTAAGAGTTTGGGTGTAATCTTCGATACCTCCCTCTCCATGGAGGCGCAGATTGCAGCTATAACAAAGGCGGCATTTTTTCATCTCCGCCAAGCTAAGCAGTTGGCTCCTTACCTCTCTCGCCCTGACCTAGCCACTGTGATCCACGCGACGGTCACCTCCAGACTGGATTATTGTAACTCGCTCTACGTGGGGCTGCCCTTGAGACTGACCCAGAAACTCCAGCGGGTGCAGAATGCCGCAGCGAGACTCTGTACGGGGTCTTCGCTGCGGGATCACATCCATCCGGTGCTATACCAGCTGCACTGGCTCCCGGTGGAGTACAGGATCAGGTTTAAGGTGCTGGTTTTAACCTTCAAAGCCCTACACGGCCTAGGACCCTCGTATCTACGGGACCGCCTCTCCTGGTATGTCCCACAGAGGAACTTACGGTCCTCAAATAAAAACATCTTGAAGGTCCCAGGCCACAGAGAGGTTAGGCTGGCCTCAACTAGAGCCAGGGCTTTTTCGGCTGCGGCTCCAACCTGGTGGAACGCTCTGTCACAAGAGACAAGGGCCCTGCAGGACTTGACATCTTTCCGCAGGGCCTGCAAGACAGAGCTGTTCCACCAGGCTTTTGGTTAGGGCACAGCCTGACTCCCTCCCTCGGCAATCTTTACAATACTTTAGTTTATGGTTGCCATCGATTTTGATTTTAATTAATTCTTATGCTGTTTTTATAATGTTGCACTATTTTAGTGTTGTTAGCCGCCCTGAGCCCGGCTTCGGCTGGGGAGGGCGGGATATAAATAAAATTTATTATTATTATTATTATTATTATTATTATTATTATTATTATTATCAGTCCTTCAAACCTTCCCCAAACAGGGTTGCTTTCAGATGTCTTCTAAATGTCCTATAGTTGTTTATTTCTTTGACATATGATGGGAGGGCGTTCCACAGGGCAGGTGCCACCACTGAGAAGGCCCTCTGCCTGGTTCCATCAACTTAATCTGCCATTCTTCTCTGCTAGGGACTTTGTCTTCTTTCTGTCTTTGGTCCATTAAGATCCGAGCAGCTGTGGTTGCATACATCAGTAATCTTTTCTGCTCCATTGGGATTTTGGCACCTAATTCAGAAGGTTTTTGACAGTGTGGTTGCAAGTGCAGGTGGATGTGGCAGAGAGCAGAGAAATGCAAATATTAAACTGAACATTCATCAGCTGGAACTCCTAATGGGTTCAGATGAAAAGAGTGGGCATCTTGTCAGGTTGCACAAAATGCAATTTACTTCTCCCACTGCTCAAGCAGAATTTGTTTGCCTCAAGCCAGGAATCATGGTTTTGTGTGGAAGTTCTGTAGATTTCTGTACACCATCAAATAATGTGATGGTGATGGTACCAAAGAGGGTTGAAAGTACCTATTATAAGGCACTTTTTATCATATGTGGTAGGAAAGTAAAATACTTAAAAACGTTTGGGAAATGATATATAATGAATTGAAAAAAGTGTTCAAAATTACATTTGTTAAAAAGCGAGAAGCCTTTTTGTTAGGCATCTCAGCTCAAGAACTACTGAAAGAGAAATGGAAAATATTCATGTATGCTACAACAGCGGCAAGAATTTTATTAGCTCAAGGTTGGAAGACTGAAGAAGTACCAACGAAAGAGCAGTGGCAAGAAAAACTAATGAACTATGCAGAATTAGCAAAGTTAACAGATAAGTTGCATGAAAAGAGATTTTAAAAATGAATGGGAATCTTTTACAACCTATTTACAAAAACAACATAAAGAAATGGATTCATTGGCAGGTTTTGAATAAACATTCACAATTTTATTTCATTATCATATGGAGGAAGATAAGGTAACAATATTTAAAGCACCGTATTTTTCGCCCTATAGGATGCACCTGCCCACAGGACGCACCTAGTTTTTTTGGGGGAAAATAAAAGTTAAAAAAATTTATTCCCCCCCCCAGGCCCGAGCTTCCCCAGCCCCCAGAACAGGCAGCACTCCGCAAGCTCCCACGGCTTGTGGAGAGCTGCGCGAAGCCTGGAGAGCGAGAGGGGTCAGTGCGCACCGACCCCTCTTGCTCTCTATGCTTCAGCGAAAGCCTGCATTTGCCCCGTAGGACGCACACGCATTTCCCCTTCATTTTTGGGGGTGAAAAAGTGTGTCCTATAGGGTGAAAAATATGGTACATCAACATGCAGAAAACAACACTGTTTGTAACAAACCAGAAATGGAAGATGAGGGAAGTTGCGGGGCGGGACAGAATGTAAAATGTAAAATTGAATCATTGTTGATTGTAATTGGTTATAAAAGAG
This sequence comes from Podarcis liolepis, assembly GCF_965112155.1. Lineage (NCBI taxonomy): Eukaryota > Metazoa > Chordata > Lepidosauria > Squamata > Lacertidae > Podarcis > Podarcis liolepis. Next base: position 273,372 of record NC_139570.1, read on the forward strand.
GAAATTTTATATATATACAAAAATGAAAGTACCTATTAGATTAAATGCCAGATGATATTGCGTCCCCCCCAGGTCTGCTCACTTCAGCACTTTGGCAATCAAGCAGAATCCGCTGCTGGCCGAAGCCTACTCAAATCTGGGAAACGTGTACAAGGAACGGGGCCAACTGCAGGAGGCGATCGAGCACTATCGGCATGCCCTGCGCCTCAAGCCGGACTTCATTGACGGATACATCAACCTCGCCGCTGCTTTAGTTGCCGCAGGCGACATGGAAGGAGCGGTGCAGGCCTATGTCTCTGCCCTGCAGTACAACCCTGTAAGTTGAATTCCTCCGGGAGAAGGCTGAGTCCCCTCCGAAATCTTGAGTTGTGGTTTGAACAGTGCGATTCCGAAAGCAATTCCATTTTCAGATTTGAAAGCTTTGCAGCTGGCTCTTCTTATTCAGAAAGGCCAAGACTCTTAGGAAGTGGGACGCGGATGGCGCTGTGGTGCAAACCACAGCCTCTTGGGCTTGCCAGTCAGAAGGTCGACCAGTCCGAATCTCCACAACGGGGTGAGCACCCGTCGCGCGGTCCCAGCTCCTGCCGACCTAGCTGTTCGAAAGCACGTCCGAGTGCAAGGAGATCATTAGGCACCACTCAGGCAGGAAGGTAAATGGAGTTTCCGTGCGCCGCTCTGCTTTCGCCAGAAGCGGCTTAGTCTTGCTGGCCTCATGACCCGGAAGCTGCACACCAGATCCCTCGGCCCGTAAATCAAGATGAGTGCCGCAACCCCAGAGTTGTTCACAACTGGACTTAATGGTCTGGGGTCCCTTTACCTTTACCATTTAAGTCTCTTAGGTATTCCCGAGGCTGTAGTGGTACTGCGCTGTAATGATTTCACCTATGTCTAAAGGCTTGAACTCCCCTCAGTAGTTTCCTAGTCTTTTTTTGAAGCAGGTTTGCTGATGCATAGAAATATGGGATCGCTTTTGCTCTGACTGTTTGAAAGAGCGTTTTTAAACACTCTTAAACAAGTGCCCAGGTGATGGCTTACACTGCCCATCTATCATAACAAATAACAAGATGAAAGACAAAAAATCTTTTTTAGTTCCAGTGGCACCTTAAGGATCAACTAAATACAAGGTATGAGTTTTCATGTGTAATATACACTTTGTCAGATACTCAGATTTTATTTATTTCAACTATTAGATGAGTTACTGGTTGTTAGAGGGCCCCGTGCCCAGGTTGCATCAGAAGGGTGTCAAAAGCAGTCAGTTGAATTCTCAAAAGAGTGTAAGAGGGAGGTTGCCAGAATACATTTCCCTAATACGGGGTCATTTTCATTCACGACTCAGGCAACCCCCATTTGCCCCGAGGAAGAGTATTCTGCCTTAAAAGATGCCATAGCATTTTCTTTCAGCGAACTGCAAGCCGTCAAATTAATTCCCTCTTTCCATAATCGTTCCCCATCTTCTAATTGTATATCGGGGTGGCCAACTCCCAAAAGGCTGTGATCTACTTACAGAATTAAAAACTGGCAGTGATCTACCCCCATTTGGGGGGGGTCAAAGTTGTTGACCTTCTTTGGGGAAGGAAAGCCCTGTTATGGGGGGGTATAGGTCAAAGCTCATACCTTGAAAGCTTATATTTAGTTGATCTTTAAGGTGTCACTGGAATTATTCAAAAAGAATTTTTCATCTTTCATCCTGTTATTTATTATGACTATGACAGATCATAGTCATAATATGACAGTGCCTGGCGTGCTCTGGTGCATGGGGTCACGAAGAGTCACACACGACTAAATGACTAAACAACATGACAGATCAACACGGCTATCCACCTGAAACTGGCCATCTATGCTACTCTCCTTTCATTGCTTGTGTCTTCCCCCTGTTGTTGGTACCAGTCCAGGAAGATCAGAGTCCATACCGCCACATATATTAATCTGGGGCAGCGCTTTGGGGGTCTTAAGTGGGGCTGACTTTGTCCCCACGTTGAATCAACAAAGGAGTGCTACCTGCTGTGTAATTCTTGGTGGTGTTTTCAAGACCTGTCCGTTTCCGCAAGGTTCTGATGTTTAAAGGAACCAAGCATACGAAGGACGAAGATAATGAGAGACTGTACAATTTCTATATACAGTGGTACCTTGGTTCTCAAACTGAATCCATTCCGGAAGTCTGTTCCGAAACCAAAGCGTTCCAAAACCCAGGTGCACTTTCCCATAGAGAGGAATGCAAAACGGATTAATCCGTTCCAGACTTTGAAAAACAACCCCTAAAACAGCCATTTCACATGCCATTTCACATCTAATGCAGAGATGGCCCAACTTGGCCCTCCAGATGTTTTGGGACTACAACTCTCAGGGCCCTGCAGGATCTGATTTCTTTCCGCAGGGCGTGTAAGACAGAGTTGTTCCGCCTGGCCTTTGGCTTGGAGCCAATTTGACTCCCTCCCCCTCTTTTTTCTTTTCCCTTTCTCCTCCTGTGATGAGGCTGCATTTTAATATTTTAATGTTTCACTATTTTAATGTTGTATTTTAATCTTGTTTTTAAGTTGTATTCATTCAACTTGTTTTTATTATTGCTTGTTAGCTGCCCTGAGCCCAGCCTTGGCTGGGGAGGGCAGGGTATAAATAAAACTACTACTACTACTACTACTTATTATTATTATTATTATTATTATTATCCCTAGCTAACAGGACCAGTGGTCAGGGATGATGGGAATTGTAGTCCCAAAACATCTGGAGGGCCAAGTTTGGCCATGCCTGATCTAACGAGACTATTGATCCATAAAATGAAAGCAATCATTAATGTTCTGTAGTATAAAAGAAATAAGACAGTATCGTAGATGATAAAAATTAATTTTTTTTTTCTGACCTGAACTAATGATAGTCATTGTTTGGATAGGGTGCTCTGATGCATTTCTGCAGTCACACAATCAATCAATCAATCATAAAACAAAAAAACAAGCCACAGTCACAAAAATGAAAAAGCCACACAAACAAAAACGCAAAAAATAGCAAAAACAAAAGCACCAAATATTGCCTCAGAACATGGCAATCAGAAACGGAAGGATTTAATTAGAATGCGGGGTGGGGGACTTGAATTAGCTGTGTGGGTACAACAGGATGAAAAAAGCCTTAATTACCCAATGGGGGGGGGGCTTAAATTTGCTGCGCAAGGGTAAAACAGGATGAGAAAAACCTTAATTACAATTGTGGGGGACTTAAATTTTCTGCACAACAGTAAAAACAGAAGCTCAGGAACCCGTTCAGCTTCTGGGGCAAAGTTCGAAAACCGGAACTCCCCCTTCCGGGCTTGTAGCCTTCAGGTTCCAAGTTGTTCGGAAACTAAGCTGCTCAAGAACCGAGGCCCCACTGTATATGATCTTTTGACATTGCCATTTCCTCTTTTGGGGACTGACCCGATGCGTTTAATTTCCAGGACTTGTACTGCGTGCGTAGTGACCTGGGGAATCTGCTCAAAGCCCTGGGTCGCTTGGAAGAAGCCAAGGTAGGTGTTCTGTAGAATGAGTTTTAAAACATCAGTCTTTTGAGAATGTGAACGCTTGCGCCAAGTCTTCGATGCTCCGCTGACCTGCGAGACTCCCGAGAAATGGCTGAGAAGCCGAAGGCCTTGAATTCCCCCAGCGTAGTTGTGGGGCCAGATCTGGCAAGCCCCCGTTAATACTTGGTTTTAAGACGTTGAGTCTTGCCGCAGAACGAGACTACCCACTATTGTGATGTGACTCAGGGGCGTCACCATTCTCTGATCTGGAAAGAAACATTCCTTCCAAACTGAGGCTTGCCTGCTGACTTAGCCCGTGGTTCCTGTGAGAAGCAGGCGCTCTTCTAAAGTCCTTTGCGGCTTGTAAGTGGAGAAGAACCTTATCGAATGTTTCCTTCTGAATATGGCATTGAAAAAAAGATGATTCTTTAAACTCCCCCCCCCCGTCTCCACAGTGGAAGAAAGGCTGGCAAATAGTCCTGGTCCTGGTTTGCTTCCTTCGAACAATCTGTCTTTGTCCAAAGGGTCATGTGACGTGGCTGGTTTGCTCGGGAGATGAGCTGATCAAAGAAAAACGTGCGGCCGAGAGTGGGAAGGTGGCTTCTAGCAGTCCGGTTTCCAGCCGAGAATTCGAACCCCAAAATGGCTCTCCGCCAAGGGGGGCTTTCCAACGGGACCCGAAATTGCCTTGTTACAAGCCACCTTAACGCAGCTGCCGGGGCGCGGAGGAACGAGGAGTAGCTCCGGAGGTCCTTCGCTTCCAGCCCCATGCGCGTGCGTTCGAGTGGGGTGCGTCAACAGTGTAGCTTCCGACTGGTTGCCGTTCTGGGCGGGGGGGGGGGGGGGCGAGAAAAGCCGATTTCCAGGAGAATCCGCTCTCGGGTTCTGGGAATGGACAAATTCCAAGCGCAGATTGGGCAGGCAGCCCCATTGTGCCAACTCTGAATAGGGGCATCCAAATGCCTTCTCCAAAGCGCCAGGCGGACAGCTAACTCGAATCGCACGCCACCGCGGCTTCTAGCGTGACTGGTCACCAGCTGAGATACCGCGCCTGCCTTAGGTTGCTGACTTCTTTGTTTCAGAGCTCTGGAGAGACACGCCTAGCTTGAAAGTGTTATTACGTTTTTCGCGAGAACTCCATTAAACCGGGGGGGGGGGGTACATCTATATATATTCTGGACAAACGGCAATGTATTTCTTTGGCCATCAGTGCATTTGCAAGACCAAACCAGCACAATCTTTACCACCTGAATTGAAATTCAATTGTTGCGGGAGTTTCGGAGCCTTTCTTCCAGTTTGCTGTTGCCCCCCATTAACCCCTTTCCCTTCTGCATGCCCCCCTGATACAGACCAACCGCCCCCCCTCCACCCCCCGTGTTAAGACGTACCCAGAGATTTTCAATTGCTTTGTTGGAACTTTTTACTAATGATCTTGTTTTATTTTCTCTCTCGTTTTTGGTTTTCCACCACTGATATTACATTTAGAAGGTTTCAGGTGGGGGAAACCTTTTCCATGCGTAAGGAGAGGGAGCTCGAGGGCTGGATCTAAAGCAGAAACTCTCCTCCTCCTCCTCTTCCAGGAAGGAACGCACCGAAAACTCACATGAGAAATATGGTAACGGGTTTGTAACTGCCACGACAAAAACCATTTGCTCCATGCCTGAATCTTCTGTCTTGTGGCTTCGGAAACTGCTTAAGTATTTTCTGTACGAGCGAGTAACGTTAGAGAGCAATTGATAGTCCTAGCCACGTTTCTTTCCGAGAAATAAACGTAAAAAAGTACCTTAAGATTTAAAAGAGATAATTGGGAAAGGACTTAGTTAAAAGTATCTAACTCTTCCCGGTGGTTCATTTTTTATCCTTTTTCCTTCTTTGTTTGGATTGCAGCGTTCTGCTCTGCCGATGACGCGCTGTGGTCCTGCGGTAGCGCAAGGGCGGCGCAGCGGAAATGCGCACGGCGTGTGATGGGGCCCTTGTGAATGGTGGACTAGACGATTCATCTCCATGTGGGCGGCTCCTCTAGGCCTCTCGGCAAAATTGGGTTGCAATGCATTGAGGTTTCCGGCACAAATTTAAGACTCCCCACCCCCCTGAGTTTCTGCATGGGCCTGTCCGGCAGATGAATCAGTCTGGTTGGCCACTCATAGCACCCAGGGGCGTTGCGGCAAAGCGCGGCAGTTGGCAGCGAGGGCGCGAGCGGCGTGCTGTTAGGGGGCGCCGGCGACTTCTCGCGCTCGCTTTGCAGGGACCGGGACCTTTGTGCAAAGCTGTCATTTGAGGTTGTGAAAGTAACATTCAGGTGTGCGTCCTGCACAGGTGAGTTCAGGGTTGGAGAGCCAAGTTTTTGCTCTTTAAAAAGAGAGACCGTGTCTTTCATGGGGTATTCTGGATCTTCTAATGTAATTTCTACTTACAGTAGTCCCTTGGTTCTCAAACGGAATCTGTTCCAAAACCAAGGATGCTGGCAAGGCTGAACCTTTAGGGAAGTTTTTAACGACCGGTTACCACGGTTCTCAAACTTCATTCGCTCTGGAAGTCAGTTTCAAAAGCGTTCCAAAACCAAGGCGTGCTTTCCCATGGAAAGGAATGCAAAATGGATCTGTCCATTCCAGACTTTTATAAAAACAGCCATTGAACACGAATTCTGCTATCTAACAAGACCATTGATCCATAAAATGAAAGTGATAATGTACTGTACTATACAAGAAATAACAAAAGCACAAAATTAATTGCAAAAACCAAACCGCCAAACTTAATCCATTCCGGAAGCCTGTTGGACTTCCAAAATGTTTGGAAACCAAGGCGCAGCTTCTGATTGGTGCAGGCGCACAAGAAACAATCGCCAACAGCTGCGTCAGACACCTGGCTTCCAAAAAGCTCCAGAAACAGGAACGCTTCCTTCCGGGGTTTTGGCGTTTGGGAACCAAGGTGTTTGAGTAGCAGGGATTTTGTGACTCCCAAAAGGAAACCTGCGCCTGTCCATTAGGGCGGTTCATACTAACTTTTTTTTTTTTTGAAAATGCCTTTTCCAAAGGTATTTTCTTACTACGCTAGGGATTACAGTATATAGCTATATCTGAAATTTCATGCATATCAGTTAATATCTTGACCCAGCTCCACTGAATTGACATTTCAGCCTTCACGATATAGGAAAACGGCTATTTTCATGAAGGAGGGTCCCTCGTGTAGTACCTTTGGAGAAGGCATTTTCAAAAAAAAAGTTTTTTATGAACCGCCCTACTGAACACCTGATGCTTTTCAGTGGAGTAGGGTCAAGATATTAACTGATATGCATGAAATTTCAGAGATAGCTATATAATCCGTAGTGTAGTAAGATAAGATCTCTGCAGCAGACATTTCCCAAAATTTCTTTTTCATAAACTGCCCTATTGTCCATATGAACCTTTCTGTAAAAGAAGAATTAACCCTTCCTTCTGGGTTTTCGGCATTTGAGTAGCAGGGATTTTGTGGCTCCCGAAATGAAACCTCCTCTTGTCCGTGTGAAGAGGATGCCAGTAAAGTTGAGCCTTCCTGTAAAACAGCCTTTCTCAACCTTGGGTCCCCAGATGTTCTTGAACTACAACTCCCATCATCCCTGACCACAGGTCATGCTGGCTAGGAATTATGGGAGTTGTAGTCCAACAACATCTGGGGGCCCAAGGTTGAGAAAGGCTGCTGTAAAGGAAGAATTTGAAGCTTCCTTCCAGGTTTTCGGCGTTTGAGAACCAAGGCCCTGCTGTCATTTTGACAACGAGAATATTTGGGAGAGATTGGCCCCAAGGTCATCTGACCTCAGCCAGGATGCTATCCAAACTGTGTCGCGATCCAAACTGTTGCAATCCAAACGGCGGCGTATTGGAAGCCAATTGCGAGTGTGAAAGCAACTACCCTGGCCTTGGCCAAGGAATTGCTTGCTAGGAAAGAATTGCTATGTATCGAAGGGTCAGCATAACTGACAATGGTGGATTTGCACTCGGGTCCTGGTTTGCGCCGGCGCAGCATCACCCGCCAGCACGCTAGTTTTGGCGCCAGCGAGCGAGCCTCTACCGCAGGATCACTTTTGGCCGGTCAGAGGAGGGATACTAACTGGGACTTTTCTCTTGCTTTTCTTTTGTGCAAATACCCCCTTCCCCCTGTACCTACCTACCTCTCGACCCTCCCAAGGCCTGCTACCTGAAAGCCATCGAGACCCAACCCAACTTTGCTGTGGCGTGGAGTAACCTCGGCTGTGTGTTCAATGCGCAAGGGGAAATCTGGCTGGCGATTCATCACTTTGAGAAGGTAACTGTTACAGGGTTTCTGGGCTCTAGATGGGAAGGCCTGGAAAAATAATGATAGTGATAACAATCCAATATAAGCCCCATTAATTGGGCTAGTAGCGTTCTCTCTTCTTCTGTTAAATAATGTTTTATTAATTTTTCATTAATCACAATCCAATATAAGCCCCATTAATTGGGCTAGTAGCGTTCCCTCTTCTTCTTTTAAAGAATTTATTATTATTTTCATTCATAGCAATCTGATTTAAGCCCTATTAATTGGGCAAGTGGCATTCTCTTTGTAAATTATTTTTTCATTAATAACAATCCCATATAAGCCCCATTAATTGGGTTAGTGGCATTCTCTTTTTAAATCATTTTTTATTAATTTTTTCATTAATAACAATCAAATATAAGCCACATTAATTGGGCTAGTAGCATTCTTGCTGCCGTCGTTGCAGACATAAGAAGTCTTATACCTAGTGAGAAGGCTTCTGGCTTTTTGACAAATGTATTTTCAAACATTTTCTTTAAACTCATAATATATTTTTTCCCAGAAAGCCTTGACCAATGTCACATAATAACAGCTGCATATTAGTATATCGCTGCTTCGCAAGATGTTGCAGGGCTGAATGAAGTGGTTTGTAATAACACTGTCAAAATTGGATGCAATTTATTAATATATACAGTGGTACCTCGTTTTACATACACTTCAGGTTATACACTCCGCTAACCCAGAAATCGTGCTTCAGGTTAAGAATTTTGCTTCAGGATGAGAACAGAAATCGTGCTCTGGCGGCTCAACGGCAGCAGGAGGCCCCATTAGCTAAAGTTCAGGTTAAGAACAATTTCAGGTTAGCAAAGAAGGAAAACTACCCAAGACTTTCTTTTCAATGACGAAAAACTGTAATCTAATTGATATTTGGAGACTTAGACATCCACTGGAGAAACAGTTTACATTTTATTCAGAACCAAATCAGTCAATGTCAAGAATAGATCAAATTTGGGTCTCGAATGAACTAACTCCAAGAATTCGGCAAATTGAAATTCAGCCAAGAGTAATTTCAGACCACAGTCCAATAAAATTGGAGATTAAAGGTTATGAAGAAAGATCATTTAGATGGAGAATTAACGATTACCTCTTGGATGATCAAAAAATCATACAAGAGGCGCAAAAGAAGTTGATAAATGGCTCGCGTGGCAAATTAAGAAAAGAAAGGAACAAAACATAATCAACAAAATTATTGTGGATGGAGAAGAGATTGAGAACCCGAAAGGCATTAGAAAAGGATTCTTGGACTTTTATAATCATTTGTACAGCAACAGAGAAAAGAACAATTTGAAGAGAATAGAAAGATATTTAAAAGAAAAAAAGGTGCAAAAGATCCCGACAGAAAAGAAAGACAGACTGAATGCCCCAATTGAGAATGAGGAAATAATAGAGGTCATAAAAGAATTGAAAAAAGGAAAGGCTCCAGGACCAGATGGATTTACAGCCAGTTATTACAAAGAATTGAGGCACACCCTGACGGTACCACTGAAAGAAGTTATGAATAATATTTTGAAGGAAAAAGATATTCCGGAAACTTGGAAAGAAGCCTTCATCACACTTATTCCCAAGCAAGATTCTGTTTTAACACAAGTTTAGAACTACAGGCCGATCTCATTGTTGAACACAGACTATAAGATTTTTGCTGGAATATTAGCAAAAAGATTAAAAAAGGTATTGAGAGAATTTATTCACGATGATCAAGCAGGGTTTCTTCCAGGCAGGCAGATGAAAGATAATGTGAGAAATATAATAAATGTTTTGGAATATCAGTCTGCTAGGAATGAGAAACAAGCTATACTAATGTTTGTAGATGTGGAGAAGGCATTTGATAATATATCATGGGAATTTATGTTAAAAAAATTAGAATTTATGGAGGTGGGGAACGATTTCTATAATGGAATAAGGGCGATTTATACAGAGCAAAAAATTGATTGCGAATAATGTAATAACAGAAGAAGTGAAGATACGGAAAGGTACAAGACAGGGTTGTCCTCTCTCGCCACTGTTATTCATAATGGTTCTGGAAGTCCTCTTGAGTGCAATTAAACGAAATGAATTAATAAAAGGGGTGACAGTAGGCCAAAACGAATATAAAGTTAACGCCTTTGCTGATGACCTGGTAATAACGATAGAAGATCCTTTAAAGAGTTTAAATGTGGTGTTAGAGGAGATGGAACAATTTGGCAAGGTGGCCGGGTTTATATTAAATAAGAAAAAAACCAAAGTAATGGTTAAGAATATGGACTAGAGTGTAATGCAACGAGAATCAGGGATTGAAGTGGCGAAGAAGGTAAAATATCCGGGGGTATGGTTAACTCCAAGAAATATTGATTTATTTCCAAACAACTATATACCGGTGTGGAACAGAATAAAAAAAGTTTTGTAAGTTTGGGGAAGGATGAAACTTTCTTTTTGGGGTAGAATCTCAACAATCAAAATGAGTGTGCTTCCAAAGATGTTATTTTTGTTCCAAATGATTCCTATAATTAGGGGGGGGGGACTTTCAAAGAGTGGCAGAAAGTAATTTCAAGATATATCTGGCAGGGCAAAAAGCCAAGAATACAATTTAAGTTATTGACAGATGCAAAGGAAAGAGGAGGCTTTGCCCTGCCAGATTTGAAATTATATTATGAAGCGTCTTGTCTCTGCTGGTTAAGGGAATGGATAAAATTAAAAAACAATAAACTGTTAGATTTAGAAGGATTTGATAATAGATTTGGATGGCACGCGTATTTATGGTTGGAGAAGAAGAAAAGTCACAAGGGCTTTGAGAATCACATTTTCAGGAGCTCCATAATAGAAATATGGGATAGGTATAAAAATATATTAGAACCCAAAGTTCCACACTGGTTGTCTCCATTAGAGGTTATGAGTGTAAAGAAAATCAATATGAGAGGGAATTGGATCACTTACGGAGAGCTAATAATTAAAGGGGGGGAAATGGAAAATGAAGCCATATGAACAAGTAAAAGAACATGTGTTTGATTGGTTGCATTATTTTCAGGTAAATGAAATGTTTAAAAAGGATTTAAAAGAGAGTGGATATACGGAAAAAGAATCGAAATTTCAAATAGAGATAATAAACAATGATTATAAGATATTGTCAAAAATGTATAAAATGTTGTTGGATTGGCAAACGATGGACGAGGAGGTAAAGTCGGTTATGATACATTGGGCCAGAGACTTTGGTTATAATATACAATTGGCTGACTGGGAAAAAGTATGGAATGAAAATATGAAATTTATTGCATGTAGGGCGTTATGGAAAATATTATGAAAATGGTATATAGATGGTATATAATACCGGTTAAGTTAGCAAAAATGTTCAAAACATGTAATAAGTGTTGGAAATGTAAAGAAAAAGAAGGATCTTTTTTCCATATGTGGTGGGAATGTAAGAAGGTAAAGGGTTTCTGGGAAATGATATATAATGAGTTGAAGAAGATGCTTAAATACACATTTGTAAAGAAACCAGAAGCCTTTTTGTTAGGAATAACTGGAAGAGAGATAAATAGAAAGGATTACAAACTTTTCCAATACGCAGTAACAGCGGCAAGAATATTAATGGCCCAAAAATGGAAACAAGAGGAGCTACCGACCCTTGAAGAGTGGAGAATGAAATTTATGGACTATGCAGAACTGGATAAACTGACTGGGAAGATTAGATATCAACGGGATCACAAGTTCATCGAGGACTGGGGAAAGTTTACAGATTATCTGAAAAGCATATGTGACGAACAGACACCGCTAGTGGGATTTAAAGAGGCTTTGTGAAAGTTAAAGATGTATTATAAAAAAGAAATAGAACTGAAAGGATAATATTAAATGGCAATATAAATTTAGAGAATGCATAAAAATAGAAAATATGGATGATTGGTGGAAAAGCTGGTGGAAGTCCAAAAAGTTGAAATTTGTGAATACTGTTTGGGATGGCGAATTTGTAAAAGGAAAATTTAAAAAAAAAAATTTTTTTTTTAAAAAGAACAATTTCAGGTTAAGAACAGACCTCCGGAACGAATTAAGTACTTAACCCAAGTTACCACTGTATAATATTTTTTTAGTTTTCACAAAAAACCAAATCATTACATTAAATAATTTTTTTTTAAAAACAACTATACACAATCAGTGTTAATCCCACATTATGGGATTATTTGACTTGCCTACCCTGGTTCCTTTGTATTATTATCATCATTCATTATCATCACTGGAGAGCCAGTGTGGTGTAGTGGTTAAGAGCGGTAGACTCATAATCTGGGGAACCGGGTTCGCGTCTCCGCTCCTCCACATGCAGCTGCTGGGTGACCTTGGGCCAGTCACACTTCTCTGAAGTCTCTCAGCCCCACTCGCCTCACAGAGTGTTTGTTGTGGGGGAGGAAGGGAAAGGAGAATGTTAGCCGCTTTGAGATTCCTTAAAGTGAGTGAAAGGCGGGATATCAAATCCAAACTCTTCTTCTTCTTCAATAAAATCATCATCACTAATTTAAGGTTATCAGATTTTTTTTCAATGAGTCCGGGGATACTTTTCAACTTCAATGGATTTTGTATGGGGACTGATTTGTAAATCCGGGGACTGTCCTTACTTTAAATTTAACCATTACAGGTGGGTTTTTAAAAAAAATTAATCCTGCTAATGTATTAACCTGTGTGCACTGCTTTTGTCAATGTGCTATAAACGTTTCCCATTCTTTTTTATATTAAAATTGGAGGCATTTTTTTCAGCTGCAATGGGCCTCCGGTGTCCTGTTAGTACCATTAGTTGGTACCATTTCTCGTACAGTTGATATTCCTTGCATAGATAGATAGATTAGATAGATGATAGGTAGTTAGATTAGATTAGATTAGATTAGATTAGATTAGATTAGATAGATAGATTAGGTAGGTAGGTAGGTAGATTAGATAGATACGTAAGAAAGGTTGGTAGATGGATAGATAGATTAGTTTGATTGATTGATTGATTGATTGATTAGGTAGGTAGGTAGATTCAGGCATGGTCAAACCTGGCCCTCCAGCTGTTTTGGGACTACAACTCCCATTGTCCCTGACCACTGGTCCTGTTAGGTAGGGATGATGGGGGTTGGAGGGCCAAGTTGGGCCACACCTGGATTAGATGGTAGGTAGGTAGGTAGATAGATTTGATAGATAGGGTAGGTAGATAGATAGATAAGATAGGTAGGCAAGTAGATAGATAATAAGATAAAGTCGGTAGATAGATAAGGTAGGAAGGTAGGTAGGAGGCAGCCTAGGTCAAAGTTGACCCACTTATTTAAAAGTAACCATGCTGTTATACAGTGGTACCTCTGGATGCGAACGGGATCCGTTCCGGGGACCCGTTCGCATCCTGAAGCAAACATGCTCGGGTCACAATTTGCTGCTTCCGTGGATGCGTGTGGCATCATTTTGAGTGTCTGCACGTGCGCAAGCTGCAAAACCCGGAAGTAACGCGCTCTGTTACTTCTAGGTCGCCACGGAGCACAACCCGAAAATGCTTAACCCGAAGCTACTTCAACCTGAGGTATGACTGTATTAGTAACAAAAATCTATTATCTTAAATATTTTCAGGCGGTGACCCTGGACCCCAACTTCCTGGATGCTTACATTAATCTGGGGAACGTCTTGAAGGAGGCGCGTATATTTGACAGGTAAGCAAATAGGCATAGAGCTTATATTCTCTTTTTTATATAAATGGTTTTTATTGGTTTTGCGTATAATCACATTACGTTTTATATTCTCAGTTTAGTGGTTGCACCCATACCCAAACTAACTCCCATTGTTGCCTAGAGGGTTGATTTTATTTAAAGCAAATTGATTTAAATCCCAAATCCATAAGACTTCATTTAATTCCCTTTTTTACAGGAAGGTTCAGCCTTGCTGGCATCCTCTTAATACTGACAATCGGAGGCAGGTTTCCTTTTTGGAATCCTAACTTCAGAGTCTTTTCTACGGTTATATAAAAAATGATTTGGTTCTGCTATATACAGCCCGATTGTGACGAAATGATGGTGAACTTTAATAAGTGAACACTTTTTATTTGAACAACTTTTCTGCTGTACTTGATTGGAAGGAGAAAAGAAACATTTCCTTCATAACAATTTAAGCAATTTATTTCACTAAAACAGTAACATGGTAGCATATGTATCCATGTTGCTTAGCTGATGTGCTGAAACATTTTTTCCCAAGAAAAACTTGGACTGAGTTTTCGCACACATGAAAAACTTAAAACAAATAATTCTTTCCTGAATTATTTATTTATTTCTACCCCGCTCTCACTGGCCAGGGCCGGGCTCAGGGCGGCTAACACCAAATATAAATTACAATAAAATATAATAGAAAAAAACCCCAGTTAATTAAAATACGGCTTAAAATACAGCTTAAAATGCAGCCTCATTTTAGTAGTAGCCCATAAATCAAGACTATAAAGGGAGGAAACATCAGCTATTCACCTAAGCGAGCTATCCATGCTGGTCCTACATGGGCCAGCAAAAAAGCCACGGGGAAATTTATATACCAAATCCCATATAGGGTGTCAGAGTGAGTCTAAGCATAGAGCGAGTTAAAATAATCAAGCCTGGAGGTGACCATTGCATGGATCACTGGCCAGATCAGGGCGAGAAAGGTAAGGAACCAATTCCTTAATACGGCGGAGGTGGAAAAATGCCACCTTTGCTGTGGCTGCAACCTGTGCCTCCATGGAAAGAGAGGCATTGAAGTTTACACCCAAGCTCTTGACAGAAGGCTCTGGCACTAATTGCGCCCCCACAAGAGATGGGAGTTGGCCCCCCAACCCCATGTTGTCCTGACCCAGCCAGAGGACCTCTGTCTTCGAAGGATTTAACTTCAACTGGCTCCCACGTAGCCACCCAGCCACGGCTTCCAAGCATCTGGTCAGTGTGTCTGGGGCCAAGTCAGGGTGGCCGTCCATTGACAGATAAAGTTGGGTGTCATCAGCATATTGACGACAACTCAGCCCAAAACTCCGGACAATCTGGGCAAGGGGGCGCATAAAGATATTGAAAAGCATCGGGGAAAGGATTGTGCCCTGCGGCACTCCACACAACAAGGAGTGCCGCAGCGACAACTCCCTCCCTAGCGCCACTCTCTGTCCCCGACCTGAGATAAAGGAGCACAGCCATTGTCTGACTGTGCCCTGAATCCCCACATTGGCAAGGCGGTGGTCCAAAAGTTTGTGATCGACCATGTCGAAGGCTGCTAACAAATCTAAAAGAATCAGCAGTCCTGGCCCGCCTCGATCCTCTTAATCGTCCTCCCAAAGCATTTTATTTTTAAAAAAACAGATTTTTATCCACCCTGGTGACAATGAAACTGAACTAGTCCTTGATCTCATTTCAGAGCCGTTGCAGCATACCTACGGGCCCTGAGCCTGAGTCCCAACCACGCTGTTGTCCACGGCAACCTGGCATGTGTGTATTACGAACAGGGGCTGATCGATCTGGCAATCGATACCTACAAGAGGGCCATTGAGCTCCAGCCCCACTTCCCCGACGCCTACTGCAACCTGGCCAATGCACTGAAAGAGAAAGGCAGCGTAAGAAACTGGTCCCTTTTGCCTTGGGGTGGGGGGAACATCTATATAAAAGATGTTTTATAGATGGTACTTAACACCTGCCAAAATAGCTAAAATGTATAAAACAAAACAAACAAAAAACCTGTGCTGGAGGTGCAGTAAAGCAGAAGGGACACTTATACATGTCTGGTGCGCCTGTGAAAAAAAATACAGAAGCTTTCCTATTAGGCAGTGGTGTCCAAACTTTTTTCAAAGAGGGCCATATTTGATGAAGTGAAGGGCCATAAGGGCCGACCAAAGTTGTTGACTTTTTTTAAGGATTGAAGTTGTTGAGCTCTTTTCTTAGGGTTTAAATTGTTGAACTTTTTTTAGGATTGAAGTTGTTTAGCTTTTTCTTAGGCTTTTACCCCATGCTGAATTGGCCAGATTAACAGAGACAATTAGGGCACAACCCAGACAAGAATTCCAAAAAGGAATGGGGAAAATGCAGGGAATATTTTACCAAACAGTGCCCCAAAGTATACACTTGGACTTGTTTCAATTAATTTCTACAGGAGACTGTGGTTTAAGTCATAATTAGGAAAAATTGTAATAATCCCATACAAAATGAATTTTAACAGGGAGAAATGTAAAGTATTGCACTTGGGCAAAAAAAATGAGAGGCACAAATACAAGATGGGTGACACCTGGCTTGAGAGCAGTACATGTGAAAAGGATCTAGGAGTCTTGGTTGACCACAAACTTGACATGAGCCAACAGTGTGACGCGGCAGCTAAAAAGCCAATGCAATTCTGGGCTGCATCAATAGGAGTATAGCATCTAGATCAAGGGAAGTAATAGTGCCACTGTATTCTGCTCTGGTCAGACCTCACCTGGAGTACTGTGTCCAGTTCTGGGCACCACAGTTCAAGAAGGACACTGACAAACTGGAATGTGTCCAGAGGAGAGCAACCAAAATGGTCAAAGGCCTGGAAACGATGCCTTATGAGGAATGGCTAAGGGAGCTGGGCATGTTTAGCCTGGAGAAGAGGAGGTTAAGGGGTGATATGATAGCCATGTTCAAATATATAAAAGGATGTCACATAGAGGAGGGAGAAAGGTTGTTTTCTGCTGCTCCCGAGAAGCGGACACGGAGCAATGGATCCAAACTACAAGAAAGAAGATTCCACCTAAACATTAGGAAGAACTTCCTGACAGTAAGAGCTGTTCGACAGTGGAATTTGCTGCCAAGGAGTGTGGTGGAGTCTCCTACTTTGGAGGTCTTTAAGCAGAGGCTTGACAACCATATGTCAGGAGTGCTCTGATGGTGTTTCCTGCTTGGCAGGGGGTTGGACTCGATGGCCCTTGTGGTCTCTTCCAACTCTATGATTCTATTCTATTCTATTCTATTCTATTCTATTCTATTCTATTCTATTCAAAAGAAATAGTATACAAGAAGTAAATAAGGCGGCCATTTAACAGAATAAAGTCTTTTATTTTTATGTTATGTTTTCTTTGTCTAAGGGGATAGGAGTTTAATTTTGATAATTAGTCAATGGTGGTTGGTCTGTTTGTATGTATGAGTTGTTGTGGACTATGTTATAAATAAAATAAAAATAAAAAAAAGAAAATGAAACCGGTCCCTTTTGCTTTCTGTATGTCAGAAGGTTTGCTGAAAAAAGCCTTCTGGATGATGGTGACCTCGAAATTGGGCTTTTGGGGGGGGGTTGGGGTACAGAACCTAAAAGAAGTCCTCTTTTATTTTTTTCCTTTGTCACGTTCATGTCAAATCATATCGTCACATACAACTTTGCTCATACCAAGCGTCAACTCCCCGCCCTCCCCCGCTCCCACTCCCTGGCTTTCTTAAGCAGTCACTATCCTCTTAGCATTTCTATATCACCCTTTAAAAATTGTCCAGTAGCACCTGATGATGATGATGATGATAACAACAACAACAACAAAACAACAATAACAACAACAACAACAACAAGAATAATAATAATAATAATAATAATAATAATAATAATAATAATAATATAATTTATACCTCGCCCATCTGGCTGGGTTTCCCCAGCCACTCTTGGCGACAAAATATTAAAATAAAATAGTCCGTCAAACATTAAAAGCTTCCCTAAACAGGGCATGCTAAACTTGGCTTCTTCTTGGTATAATTTTTTGTGTGCAAGTCCATTTCTTCAGATACAAAAGCTTCTACCAAGACCAAACTGAGTTGATCTGTAATGTGCTACTGGACAGTTTATATATTTTTTTATATATTTCAACTGCGTTAGACCACCACAGCTGCCTACCTGAACATATATCGCCCTATTTACCTTCTTACTCTACTTAAAACAATTTACTTTAGCATTTGTAAATCACTTTCAAAAATTAACATGACAAAATATTTTAAATCAAACCAGCAAACATTCTCAGATGTTCTTTCACATCTTTTATAAATTTACTCCAGTCCTTTTCAAACAGTTTGCCGCGCCGATTTCAGATTTTCACTGCCAGCTTTGCCAGTTCTGCATATTCAATTGTTTTTGTCTGCCATTCTTCCAAAGTTGGAAGTTCCTGCCGCTTGCATTTCTGGGCTAAAAATGTCCTTACAGCTATGGTAGCATACATAAGTCTACTTTTGGAATTTCTTCTCCCACAATACCCAATAGAATAGCCTTTGTTTTTTTAATAACAGTATATTTAAAGATCTTTTTCAATTCTTTGTAAATCATATCCTAGTAGACTTTGACTTTAGTGCACATCCACCACCTATGGATGAAATTCCCTTCCTTCTCCTTGCATTTCTAAAAAAAATCCTTCCAGTAGCACCTTAAAGACCAACTAAGTTAGTTCTTGGTATGAGCTTTCGTGTGCATGCACACTTCTTCAGATACCTTTTCTTGGTGAGATTGATGGACTTCCATTTCATGCGGCTCAATGTGGTGCCTTCCATAGTTCCAGTTACAGATAGGTAGCCGTGTTGGTCTGCCATAGTCAAAATAAAAAAAATCCTTCCAGTAGCACCTTAAAGACCAACTAAGTTAGTTCTTGGTATGAGCTTTCGTGTGCATGCACACTTCTTCAGATACCAAGAATACCAGAATACAAGAATACCAAGGTATCTGAAGAAGTGTGCATGCACACGAAAGCTCATACCAAGAACTAACTTAGTTGGTCTTTAAGGTGCTACTGGAAGGAATTTTTTTATTTTGACTATGGCAGACCAACACGGCTACCTATCTGTAACTTGCATTTCTAGCGTGCCTTATCTTGAGTTATATATATTTTAGCAAGTTTAGTCGGCGTCAAATACCACCAAACATCACCTGCATTAAATTTTTAGTTAGTGCTGTACATGCAATAAATTGTTTTTGTCCATAATCTTTCCCACTTATCTAATTCAGTGTTATGACCAAAATCTTGAGCCCATTTAATCATAACCGACTTAACTTCTTCATGCTTTGTATGCCATTCTTATACGTTTTTGGCAATGATTTTCTTTTAATATCTAGCAACTCTCTCTTAATTTTGATTTAGTATGACCAAAACCATTTCCCTTACTGTCTTCCTTAAATACATCTTGCAAAAGACTGTAAGTGTGCGGGAAAGAGAGTTTGAATCGGATTAGTCTGATCTTGTATTTATGTTCCCCTAAACCAAGCATGTCCAAAGTCCACTTTGGGGGCCTTCCACCCATCTCTCCTAGATCTCAAAATGCATTGGTTTTGTCATATTTCCTGCTATCCTGCCAAAGAATTTAAATTTTCCCAATGTTCTTTTAGACCAGGCATGTCCAAAGTCCAGTTCAGGGGCCTAATCTGGCCCTCTGGCCGATTTAATCTGGCCCTCGTGGCAGTTTATTTACTAGGGCAAAACTTCCCCCCAAAAAGCTCAAGAACTTTAACCCTAAAAAAAGGTCAGCACCTCTGGGGTCAAATCTTTAAAAAAGGCTCAACAATTGTGGGGTTTCACTGTTAATATGCTTCTTCTTAATTGCATTTCACTATTAATATACTTCTTAATTGTATTTCAGTTCCACAATGACTTTGATAAAATACATCTTTTGTGACGTGCAGAAGGCTTGAGATACCTATGAGGTGCAACAGTTACCATATAGCTTCTATTCAATATAAAAAACAGCAACAATTGGTTGTTGACAAAGGACAGCTGGCATATATATATAAAAGATATTAACTGATATGCATGACATTCCAGATATAGCTATATAATCTACTGTTGGTAAGAGAAGAACTTTGGAGCAGGCATTTTCAAAAAGAGAGTTTTTTATGAACCGCCCTAATACCAAGTTACCTTCAGGAGCTGAGGGCCATATCAAACCTCAATCCGGCCATCCCACCAGAAAGCAGCCTTTTGGGCTCCTGTGAAAGACATACTAATATTCGTGTAAAAACTCTGTTTTGTGTTTCGAAGGTTGCCGAAGCCGAGGAATGCTACAATACAGCTCTCCGTTTATGTCCGACTCACGCGGATTCTCTTAATAACCTGGCGAACATCAAGCGAGAACAAGGGAATATCGAGGAGGCTGTCCGCCTCTACCGGAAAGCTCTTGAGGTACGTGCATGGAGAATTACAACAATTAAATTGACATATAAGGGTTAGGCATGCGTACCCTGGACTCCTAGTCTGGGTCTTTTTAAAAATCGCCGATCAAATTTTTCTTGATCAATAACGGAAATAATGGTGAAGAACTGAAAGTGAAGTAACATTTTGAGGCTCGACAAAGCATGGTCCGATAAGTCCCTTTTGGAAGGAAGAGGGTCTGTCCCTCTTTTTATATTCCTGGGCCTCCTGGAATGACCAAAAATCTGCTTTTTCATCAGAAGAACAAAGCAAGGTGTTAAGGAACGGTACAGAAATTGAAATAAACGCTGGGCACATGCTGTTCTCTGTGTCGGCTGAGCTTGATCCCCTGACAGTCTTATTTTCTAACAGTATTTCCTATGCGTACGAAAAAGGCAGTTCATAGGCCCATTATTATTATTATTATTATTATTATTATTATTATTATTATTACCACAAGTCATTCCAAATGGTGATTTATTTTGTAGCCAGCCCCTGCCACATTTGAGCATCAAAGAGGGGCTCTTTAAAATACGGCATTGGTCATTTGACAGTCTGATCTCTCAACAGTATTTCCTATGCATGCTAAAAAGGCAGTCCATAGGTTCCTCCTCCTCCTCCTTAATTTTTGTAAGTCAATCCAAATGAGGATTTATTTCATGCCCACAACCTTTGAGCCTCAAAGAGCGGCCTCCGTCTCTTTAGAATGCTTCTCAGGGAAACTAAGAGTGAGCTTCTTCCCCGCAGGTCTTCCCGGAGTTTGCAGCTGCGCATTCAAATTTAGCCAGTGTTTTGCAACAGCAGGGGAAACTCCAGGAGGCCCTCATGCACTACAAGGAGGCCATCAGGTGAGCTTCCAAAGCCATGGGGAAAATAGATTGAAAGAGCTCCTCCTTACTGTATTTTAATCTTTTGCTGGAAGCCGCCCAGAGTGGCTGGGTATAAATAATAAATTATTGTTGCTGTTGTTAATAATTATTATTACTCCTCATGCGCTGGTCTGGTGCCTGTGGGAAAGCTCTCCTCTTGTGGATAAAGCACTTTCTCTTTTTCTTTTAGGGTTTTTTATTTTCAGTTTTTTTATTTTAACATTTTATTTCCATACACTCCAAACATTTTCAATATATACAATACTGGGATTATACAAACCCCTTGGACTCTCCCCCACCCCCACCCCCCGTTTCCATATTTTGCCATCTTTTCTTGCATGTAATTACAATGATCCGTTCTATTCCATTTCCTTATTTGCTACTTTGGCTTCATCAATGTTATATCAATCCTGCCTGCGGAAAACCATCTAATTCGATTTTAATTTGATCCTGACTTGTTTTTAGGAGGTAATTTAATTATTGTTTGATTTTATACTAATGTTATATATTTGATGTTAGCTGCCCTAAGACCTGTTTCGGCCAGGGAGGGCGGGATACAATTATTATTATTATTATTATTATTATTATTATTATTATTATTATTATTTCTAAATATGTATCTTTAAGGTATTCAATAAATTTTTCCCATTCTTGTTTAATTTTTTTATATATATAAATAGTTTTTATTAAGTTTTAGCATTTTATATTCAACACAAACATCATTCTTGCAGACAGCATAGATGAATCCCAATCTCCCCCAGCTTCCCTCTTCTGTTTTTTTAAATATTTGCTTCTCCTGCCCATCTCATTCTCTCTTAATTTTGCCATCTTTGAACTAACGATGGTTATATCCTTAAGGTTTTTGCACCATGCTTTTTCACATTTCATCTTCATTATTTCCCCCATTTTGTCCTTTGTCCCTTGATGTCTGATCTTCATGGTCATTTTGATAATCCACTCTTTTTTTTGTTGGGACCTTCTCTTCCTTCCACATCCGGGCTAAGAACATTCTGGCATAAACAGAATACACTGTCTTTTTAGGTCTCTTGGTATTTCTTCACCCGTTAAACCTATTAGAAAGGCTTCTGGTTTTTACACAAATGTTCTCCCCCCCCCCCCAGTTAATTATACAGTGGTACCTTGGTTCTCAAACTGAATGTGTTCCAAAACCAAGGTGCACTTTCCCATAGAACGTCATGCAAAACGGATTAATCCGTACCAGACTTTGAAAAATAATCCCTAAAACAGCCATTTAACATGAATTTTACTATCTAACGAGACCACTGATCCCTAAAACGAAAGCAGTCATCCATGTACTGTACTCTAAAATAAATGCAACAGTCCTGTAAATGATAAAAATGAAAATTATTTTTTTTCCTCACCTGCACTGATGATGGTCATTGTTCGGATGGGGACCGGGGCTTCTATCCGTTTCCGCAATCACACAATCAATCAATCAATCAATCAGTAACTAAACTGGGATCCGCACAGTCGCAAAAACAAATGAACCGAAAAAGCCTCCGAAACAAAAACACCACATAAATTGCAAAAACCAAAGCACCAAACTTAATCTGTCCCGAAGTCTGTTTGATTGGTGCAGGCGCCCCAGAAAGAATAGCCGACAGCCAAATTTGATGTTTGGCTTCCGAAAAACGCCTGGAAACTGGAACACTTTTTCTGGGTTTTCGGCATTTGGGAACCAAAGCGTTTGAGTAATAATAATAATAATAATAATAATAATAATAATTGTTTGTTTGTATCCCACCCTCGCCGGCCGAGGCTGGGCTCAGAGCAGCTAACATCATAAAAACAACACAACGAGCCTAAAAGCAGACATCAAGTAATTCAAGTAAAAATTAATTCAGACAAGTTAAAATCCAGGCAGGTGGCAATTATTAGGGTGGAATTGAGAGTGATTAATAATTGCCAGAATTGAGGAGCAGGGATTTCCCAAAAGGAAAGTGCTGCTTGTCCGTATGAAGAGGATGCCACAATGCTGAACCTTTCTGTATAAAAAACCTTCTGTATAAAGAAACCTGTATAAAAAACCTTTGAGAACATTTGAGAACCAAGGTCTCACTGTCTCACATGACCACTAGGGTGGTTCATAAAAAACACTTTTTTGAAAATGCCTGCTCCCAAGGTCTTATCTTACTACACTAGGGATTATATAGCTGTATCTGAAATTTCGTGCATATCAGTTAATATCTCAACCCTCCATGAAAATAGCTGTTTTCTTGGACGTTTTCCTATTTTGTGAAGGCTTTGGAGAAGGCATTTTTTAAAAAAGTTTTTTTAATGAACTGCCCTAAAGACCACCGTATAGGATAGAAAGAGCCTTCTTGACCCTTACATTTCCAGCGTAACTTCAGTGTATTTTTGTACCAAAACTGCACTTTTTCTCTTGCCCTCCATGTCAGAATAAGCCCCACTTTTGCAGACGCCTATTCCAACATGGGGAACACCTTGAAGGAAATGCAAGACGTCCAAGGAGCTCTGCAGTGCTACACAAGAGCAATCCAAATAAATCCTGCGTTTGCCGATGCCCACAGCAACCTCGCTTCCATCCATAAGGTGAGCTTTGTGTCTCTGCTAAATCTATTTAAAAAAAAAAAAACTGTGGGGGGGGCAGCAGGGGAATCTTAGTTTTTACAAAGGAAAACAACTGGCATAGGCGTCCCAAACCGAGATGGGGCACAAAAAGAAAAAGGGGAGAATTGGAATTTATGCTGGAAGTGTGAGGAGGCAGAGGGCACGCCGATACGTTTATGGTGGGGCTACGGAAACGTTTAAAAATTCATGAGGAAATAAAAAAGATGATCAGAATTAATTTAGAGGGGAAAACCAGAGGCATATTTACTGAGTATAAGAGGTAAAGAAATACCACAAGATGGGAAGATATTATTCTTATACGCGACAGCTGCAGCAAGGCTACTCCTTGCACAAAACTGGAACAGGAAATATATACCCACAAAGGATGACTGGATAAAGAAACTAATTGAATTTATAGAACTGGCAAGGTTAAGTGCAGTAATAAGGTACCAATCAAACTGGAAAATAAAAATATAATGGAAATGGTTTGAAGATTATGTGTTCAAGTACTGCTCAAAAACTAACATGTTGATATGTTTGGTTTAATGTTTGTAAATCTGGTTTAATAATAATAATAAATAGTAAGTTAAAAGGGTTAAGAAATATAAATTTAGATAAAAATTGCAATGTGGATGTGAGTGAAGTAAGTCACATGGGTATTTGGGTAAATAGTGAGTTGGGTATAGGGTTAGATGTGGGGAATCCATATATGTAATGTATAGTGTTGAAAATGTACGGCAACTAGCATGTAAAATGAAATCAAAAATAAATAAATAAATGGGGGGAAATAAAAATGGCAATGTGAAATATTATATAGGAGGGTGAGGGGCGGTGGAGGGAAGCCACAAGGGTGGTTTTAATGTCTGAAATTTTGGGTGGTAGGGTAATATGAATTTTGTTTTGTGTCTATGTGTTTGTTTGTAAATAAATTTTTAAAAAGGAAAATGAAAAAATCGCTATTTTTACTTTGAAATAAAAATGGGGGGGTCTTATACGGGTGATTGGGTGGGTGAATGGCTCATTTTCTTAAATTTGAGTCCCCCCAAATAGAGGGTGGCTTATATAGACGGAAAGTATGGTGGAGTTCCACACCCAAAAATCTCATTGTGACTTCCAATCACCCCTACGTCACATTTCCGATGGCGCCCTTTCGCTCGTCTCTCCTAGATCTCAAAATGCATTGGTTTTGTTATATTTCCTGCTGTCCTTTGTCAATCCACACCTGCCAAAGAATTTAAATTTTCCCAACATTTTTTTTTAGACCACACATGTCCAGCGTGTGGCCGGGGAGCGTAACCTGGTTTACTTACTGGGGCAAACCCCCCCCCCCAAATGCTCAACAACTTCAATCCTAAAAAGAGCTCAACAACCTTGGGGTTAAATCCTAAAACAGCTCAACAAATTTGCCCCGCCCTCATGTCAAATCTGGCCCTCTTTGGGAAAATTTGGGCACCTCTGTAAATTTAGACAATACAGTCCTATCTCGGGTTAAATATGCTTCAGGATGAATATTTTTGGGTTGCGCTCCGCAGCGACCCAGAACTAATGGAGCACGTTACTTGCGGGTTTTGCCGCATGCACAGACGCTCAAAATGATGTCATGCGCGGAAGCGGCGAATTGCGACGTGCAGATGCGGGTTGCATTCGCTTCAGGATGCAAACGGGGCTCCGGAACGGATCCCATTCACATCCAGAGGTACCACTGTACTCTGCAAGTGTCCTGTTCTCTATGAAATGTTTCTTCCGAAACCTCTCGTAATTCTGCCTGTATTATAATATTCTTGCTAATTCTGCGTATTTTAGCCTTTTTGCTAGCTCTGCCAACTTAGTAGGGATGGGATTCTCCTTTCCATCCTTTATCTGTTAAGATTCTCGCTGCGGCTATTGTAGACACTGTGACTTGCCATTGTTTTATAACCATTTATTGTAACATTTATTCTATGATCAATTACAATAATCATTCATTGTAATAATCATTTATTGTACGGTCAATTACAATTTATTGTAATTGTTAAGAGTAGGTTTCTGTTGAATTTTTACATGCTGATACTCAATATTATTCTATAGCATGGGGAGGCAAACTACGGCCCCATGGCCTTCTCAATCTGGCCGGGAGTCGGCATGTTTTGACACGAGTGTAATGTGTCCTTTTATTTAAAATGCACCTCTGGGTTATTTGTAGGACATAGGAATGCGTTCCTTTTTTCCCCCTCCCCAAAATCTAGTCTGGCCCCCACAAGGTCTGAGGGACAGTGGACGGCCCCCTGCTGAAAAAGTTTGCCGACCCCTGTTCTATTCCAATGATTGTTGAATGTTACTTTATAAGTCTACCAGGTGTGGATCATCGTGCCTTCTGTCTGTTCTTCACCTTTGGTTTTGATGGTTGAGAAAAAAAGCTAGTGGCAATTGCTGAAATATCCCTCCCTTTCTAGGATTCCGGAAACATCCCAGAGGCAATTGCTTCGTATCGCACCGCCTTGAAACTGAAGCCGGATTTTCCTGACGCTTACTGCAACCTGGCGCACTGTTTGCAGGTGAGGCAGAGTTTTAAGGGCCAACACTCCCAGGGTTTCCGGCATTTCGGAACCGAGGCGTTTGAGTCCCAAGGTACCACGGTAATGGTAAAAGCGTGACCTAATTCAGGAATTGTCCAATGTCACCTTAGAGACCAACTCAGTTTGTTCATGTGCAGGCAGACTTATTCAGATACACTGAAGCGGAAGTCCCCACACCCTGATATTTAGAGGGAGGGTGGGGCGGGGTATTTCTCTGAAGGGTACTAGGACTCAATCGGTATGGTCAACCTGTGGACGACTGTGTCTCGTTACATATCCTAAAACTATTTCAGGTCATCTGCATCCCATCCCTTGTTTTTTCAGTCATTCACAGTTGCTAGCAGGTGGACCATACAAATTGACTCCTACTACCCTTCGGAGAAAAATCCCAACTCACCCTCCCACTATATATCAGGGTCTGGGGGCTTCTCCTTACTCTTATATATCAGGGTCTGGGGACTTCCGCTTCAGTGTATCTGAAGAAGTGTGCATGCACACAAAAGCTTATATCAGGCATCCCCAATCTGCGCCCCCCCCCCGATGTTTTGGCCTACAACTCCCATGATCCCTAGCTAACAGGACCAGTGGTCGGGGATGATGGGAATTGTAGTCTAAAACATCTGGAGGGCCGAAGGCTTGGGGTTCCTGGCTTATACCAAGAACAAACTTCGTTGGTCTCTAAGGCGCTACTGGGCAATTTTTATATATATTTTGACTTCATCAGACCAACATGGCTACCTACCTGAATCTAGAACCCTGGTTTTCTTTGCCCCCTTTCAGATTGTCTGTGATTGGACCGATTATGACGAGAGAATGAAGAAGCTTGTCAGTATTGTGGCTGACCAGCTGGAGAAGAACCGGCTCCCTTCGGTGCACCCCCATCACAGCATGCTGTATCCGCTGTCTCACGGCTTCCGAAAGGCTATTGCCGAGAGACATGGGAACCTTTGCCTGGACAAGGTGGGTCTATGCTGTGAAGAGGTGTGCGCCGCTCCGTTCCGTCAGAGTTTGAATGCTTTCATGTTGGCTTTGGATATATAATAATATATAATAATTTATTATTTCTACCCTGCCCATCTGTCTGGGTATCCTCAGCCACTCTGGGTGGCTGCCAACCAAATATTAAAAACACAAGACAGCATTAAATATTTAAAAACTTCCCTAAACAGGGCTGCCTTCAGGTGTCTTTTAAAAGTGAGATAATTGCTTATTTCTTTGACATCTGATGGAAGGGCGTTCCACAGGGCGGCCGTCACCACGAGAAGGCCCTCTGCCTGCTTCCCTGTAACTTGGCTTCTTGCAGGGAGGGAAGCGCCAGAAGGCCCTCGGGAGGGGGACCCCGGTGTCCGGGGTGGAGATGCTCCTTCAGGTCTACTGGGCCGAGGCCATTGAGGGCTTTCAAGGTCAGCACCGACACTTTGAATTGTGCTCGGAAACATACTGGGAGCCAAAGCAGATCTCTCGGGACCGGTGGTATGTGGTCTCAGTAAGACTGGATTTAAATCCTTTATTTTACAGAAAGGTTCAATCTTGCTGGCATCCTCTTAATATTGACAACCAGAGGAAAGTTTCATCTGCTGGGCTGTTTAGGGCTTTCAAGGTCAGCACCAACACTTTGAATTGTGCCCGGGAGCCAATGCAGGTCTTTCTAGACTGGTGTTATGTGGTCTCTGCGGCTGTTCACGGTCCCCAGTCTGGCTACCACATTCTGGATAATTGCAGTAAGGTAGCCCCACATAGAGCGCATTGCAGTCGTCCAAGCTGGAGATAACAAGAGCATGCGCCACTCTGGCAAGAGAGTCAGTGGGCAGGGAGGGTCTTATCCTGCATCCCAGATGGAGCT
Source organism: Podarcis liolepis (assembly GCF_965112155.1). Lineage (NCBI taxonomy): Eukaryota > Metazoa > Chordata > Lepidosauria > Squamata > Lacertidae > Podarcis > Podarcis liolepis. The sequence continues at coordinate 301,111 of NC_139570.1, forward strand.
GCCCTGGACACAGAACAGACCTGTGCCTCCATGGGTCCAAAATGACCCCCAGACTGTGCAGCTGGTCCTTCAGGGGCACAGTTGCCCCGTTCAGGATCAGGGAGTCCCCCCCCCCCCCGCCCACACACCACAGAACTTCAGTCTTGTCAGGATTCAACCTCAACCAGTTAGCTGCCATCCATCCTCCAACCGCCTCCAGGCACCCGCGCAGGAACTCCACCGCCTTTGCCGGCTCTGATTTGAAAGAGAGGTAGAGCTCTCTATCAGGCTTCCTCAACCTCGGCCCTCCTGATGCTTTTGGCCTACAACTCCATGGTTCCTAGCTAGCAGGTCTAGTGGTCAGGGATGATGGGCACTGTAGTTTGAAAACAGCCTGCTCTATATTGGCGCCAATGGCTGTTAAGCGAAAAAATTCCAGGGTGAGTGACTCCTTGACAGCCTAGCTCACCGGGGCACTTGTCCCCCATGGGTCCATGCTGTCAGTAAAAGGAGGAAGTCCCAGCCCGTTTTGGAGCAAAACAGTGGTCAGTAGACCATGATTCTTACTGTTGCGCCACAGGTCCCCCCAGGAGTAAGAACCCCGAGCAAGGGGCGATGTCAACTTTTAAAACTTCCTTCTTCCCCCCCGGAATACACTTCAAGCAGCATCGTTGATACATCATAACTACATCACTAGCACATCACAATTGAGGGGTATACAAGGGTTACGCATTCACTATGAGGTCCCGTTATCAGACCCCTTAAATCTCCACCACCGAAAGAACAATAAAACTCTTGACACGTCCTTTCCCACTGGACTTGTCTGGAGATGGGCATTCAGAACACCTGCCTTGCTAAACTGCCTTGGCAGATGTCTATGGTTGCCCCCTTGGTTCCCTCCCTCGGTGGGGTGCCGTGTATATACTCTCAGGCTTGGGGAATTCTGGCGGGATGCCCTGTTCCTGCTGCCTACATGACTTCCTGCTTCTTGGCTCATGGAGGGAGGTGGAGCCCAAATTCGTTCAAATGGCGGAATGAGGAGAGTCTGTTAAAGCATAGATTTTCTGCGTGTCTTTCTTGGGCTGTCAAGTCAAAGGTATGTCTATTTGTAACATTGGAACAACTTCAAAGATGTGGCCACATGTCTCCCCCCCCCCCCATGTCATTTTCGTAACCCGGCTTTCTTGAATCCCCTTGCCAGATCAACGTGCTCCACAAGCCGCCTTACGAGCACCCCAAGGACCTGAAAGGCAGTGAGGGCCGGCTCCGCGTTGGCTACGTGAGCTCTGACTTTGGGAACCACCCCACCTCTCATCTCATGCAGTCAATCCCAGGCATGCACAATTCGGACAAATTTGAGGTGAGGTGCACAAGAGGGCAGCTGTGTGAGTAGCTCAGGCGGCAGAGCGCTGAGACTCTGAATCTTGGGGTCATGGGTACGAGCCCCACGTTGGGCCAAACGAATGAATACAGCCTAGGACCGCCTCTCCTGGTATACCCCACGGAGGATCTAACAGTCTGCAAATAAAAAAATGTTAGAGGTCCTGGGCCTCAGGTAGATTAGGCTGGCCTCGACCAGGGCCAGGGCCTTTTCAGCCTTGGCCCCGGCCTGGTGGAACTCTCTGCCACAAGAGATCAGGACACTGTGGGATCTGACATCTTTCCGCAGGGCCTGTAAGATGGAGTTGTTCCGCCGGGCCTTTGGTTCAACCTGACTACCCTTCTCTTTTTGTGTAAGAACTAGTATGAAAGAGGCCTCCCAGCGTTTTCACAGGCCCATATAAGAGCAGCGCAAACAGTTGGCCTGATGAGCGTTTACTGTTCCCAACCCTAATCCTGCGGAAAGCCATCTAATTGGATTTGAATTTGATCCTGGCTTGTTTTCAGGAGGTAATTTCGTTATTGCTTGATTTTATACCAATGTTACATATTTGGTGTTAGCCTCCCTGAGCCCTGTTTCGGACGGGGAGGGCAGGATACAAATAAAAGTTATTATTATTATTATAATTATCATCATCATTATCCTCTTAATTCGCGTCAGCCCTTGGTTGTAGCAATAAAACAACGAGATGATCTGCAAGGAATAGAAATGAAAAATCAATGATATCAAATACATTTGAGGGTTTTGAATCGAGAGTGGACCTTATTCTGACAGCCCCAGCTCAAAACTTGGCCGCCTTTGCCGTCACCTGCTCCTCTTGATCTGCCAAGAGAGGACTCTGGGGTAGTGGTTGGGAAACCCGGAACGGGCAATAAAGGAGGGGTAATCATCTCACGACAAACCTATACAGCATCTTAAAAAGCAGAGACACCACCTTGCCAACAGGGTCCGTATAGTAAAAGCTATGGTTTTCCCAGTAGTGATGTATGGAAGTGAGAGCTGGACCATAAAGAAGGCTGATCACCGAAGAATTTATGCTTTTGAATTATGGTGCTGGAGGAGACTCTTGAGAGTCCCATGGACTGCAAGAAGATCAAGCCTCTCCATTCTTAAGGAAGTCAGCCCTGAGTGCTCACTGGAAGGACAGATCGTGAAGCTGAGGCTCCAATACTTTGGCGACCTCATGAGAAGAGAAGATTCCCTGGAAAAGACCCTGATGTTGGGAAAGATGGAGGGCGCAAGGAGAAGGGGACGACAGAGGATGAGATGGTTGGATAGTGTTCTCGAAGCTACCAGCATGAGTTGGACCAAACTGCGGGAGGCAGTGGAAGACAGAAGTGCCTGGCATGCTCTGGTCCAGGGGGTCACGAAGAGTTGGACACGACTAAACAACAACACAATCATCTCAAGGCTTTTTATAAAGCACATGCACTACCGATTTGGTGCTACATGGGACATGAGCGTTTCCCGTGTGGAATCTGTCGGAATCGTCCCTCGAGTCCAGTCCAGGGCGAGACATTTGATCTTGCGAGGTTCAAAGCTGTCTGCATTTTGGGATTGCTCAGTGATGCAGATCAGGTGCTGGAGAGTCGAAATGGGATGGTGGGAAATTTCCTGATGGCAGTCAAGTTGTTTTGACACTTGAGATCATTTAGGTACCGACAGATTAGACCAGGCATCCCCAGCCATCGGCCCTTCAGATGTTTTGGACTACAATTCCCATCATCCCTGACCACTGGTCCTGTGAGGTAGGGATCATGGAAGTTGTAGGCCAAAAACATCTAGAGGGCCGCAGGTTGGGAATGCCTGGATTAGACTGTTTGCTTGACTAAAACCCAAAGTCAGTAGCTGTTGTGGGGATAAGCCACAAGAGGGAAGCTCTTGGGCAAAGATTCCCACATTGCAGGGGGTCAGCCTAGATGAGCCTCGTGGCCCTTTCAAACTCCCTAGTTCTATGATTATATATTAGCAATTGCTTCATCATTGAGGAAAGCTGTGATGGTTCATGCGCTTCGTAAATTCTGGCCTTTTCCTGCGATGTTTGGGAAAGATGGGCTTTGTCTACTGTTTATCGGCCAGTGTTTTGCTGCGCCTCACGTGCTCCCTGCTCAAGTGACCCTCAAATGTATTTTATACAATGGACTTTTTATTTCCATTCTTTGTATATTGTATTGTTTTATTGCGATGCCCAACGCGAATAAAGATTCCTCCATTCATTCAGTGACTCTGGTCAGCCTCAGTTCTAAGCAATTCCTCTCTTTCCTAGGTCTTCTGCTATGCCCTCAGCCCCGACGACGGCACAAACTTCCGGGTGAAGGTGATGGCTGAAGCAAATCACTTTATTGACTTATCTCAGGTGAGAGCTCTTTCCCCCCTGTATATCCTAAATACGCTCTTGCCCAGGCAACCTTTTCCGGAAGATATTTGTCATTTTGAGGAGTTTAGCGATCTGATATAATAATAAGAATAAGAATACAGTGGTGCCTCGCAAGAAGAAATTAATTCGTTCTGCAAGTTTTTTCGTCTTGTGAATTTTTCGTCTTGCGAAGCAATGCACCCTGGGTATTAACGGTTTTAAGAAAAAGGAAACAAACTTGCAAGACGTTTTCGTCTTGCGAAGCAAGCCTATAGGGAAATTCGTCTTGCGAAGCAACTCAAAAAACGAAAAACTCTTTCGTCTTGCGAGGCATTCGTCTTGCGAGGTACCACTGTAAGAATAAGAATAATAAATTTTATTTATACCCCGGCCAAGACCAAGCACAGGGCGGCTAACACCAAATATATAATACATTAAAAACACAAAATCAAACGACTGGTTTAAAATACAATTCAAATCGCATTTAAAATCAAAATAAAATTCAGAGATACAGTCATCTCTTCCTGCCTCTGTTTACTTCTCTATCTTTTGCTAAAGCTCTTTGATGGCAGAGAACAGCCTTTTAATGCATAATCTGGCGGAAGGAAGAAGCTATAATGCAGGATACCATCTGTTCTTGGATGCTATACGTTGTTTGGACGAATGTGCAATATCAGAAGAGGGGGCTAAATCATGAATAATCTGCACTAGTAGATTCTTCAGGTATCTGAAGAAGTGTGCCTGCACATGAAAGCTTATACCCAGAACAAACTTAGTTGGTCTCTAAGGTGCTAAAGGTAAAGGGACCCCTGACCATTAGGTCCAGTCGTGACCGACTCTGGGGTTGCGGCGCTCATCTCGCTTTATTGGCCGAGGGAGCCGGCGTACAGCTTCCGGGTCATGTGGCCAGCAGGACTAAGCCGCTTCTGGCGAACCAGAGCAGCACACGGAAACACCATTTACCTTCCTGCCAGAAGAAGGTATCTATTTATCTACTTGCACTGGCATGCTTTCGAACTGCTAGGTTGGCAGGAGCAGGGACCGAGCAACGGGAGCTCACCCCGTGGTGGGGATTCGAACCGCCGACCTTCTGATCGGCAAGCCCTAGGCTCAGTGGTTTAGACCACAGCGCCACCCGCGCCCCTCTCTAAGGTGCTACTGGACAATAATATATATACAGAGAGAGAGAGGGAGAGATGTATATAGATATATATATAGATATATTCCGACTGCACTAGCTAGTGAGGCAAACCATCCAGGCTAGCAATCAATAACCTATAAATCAGACTTTTGGGCATAGCTCGGAAAATCATGTCTGAACTCATGGCCAAAGGGTTGTACAACCGGGGGCGCTTCTCAGGGGCTTCCCAGTGGCAGGTCGAAGTGCTTGCTTGGTAATGTATATAACAGGGTGGATTTGATTTATTTTTTTATTTTTTTGAAAATAATATTTATTCAAGATTTTAAAAGTTACAATAAGAACAAAGAAAAAAAATTTTTTAAAGGACAGAAAAAAATACAAATTCAAGAAAAAGAAAAAGGGAAAAAGAAACAAATCAAACCTTTACATAACTTTCTTCCTTTACTTATTTCCTTGACCTCCTCACACCTCCCATTTTTGTATTCTAATTTAAATTGTTGTTTTAGCAAATCCTTCCAACCTAATTTTTATCTTAATAATTTATTTTAAAATACTGTAGCTTTACATTCTCTCTTTCATCAATTCATTTTTACTTAATCCTTTATATCTTTTTACCAATACCACATAAATTTCTTTTTCAAACATCTTATCAACAAAATCCTTAATTTTACTATATTTTTAAAAGCCACTTTTACTTTTACTTTATCCGATCTTAACTCTCATCTAAACCTATATATCAATACTTATTCTTAAGACATTTCCCTAAGGTCGAAAGGGGGAAAAAAGAAAAAGAAAGAAAAAAGTTCCCTTCCACGAATTTCCCAACTCTTATACAAATAAAACAAAAAAGCAACTTATATTATATGCCCTTTAAGTTCCCAATTTTTATTCCACCCACACCCCCTTCCCCGTTTCAGTCCCCAACATAAATCCATCAATCTCAAAAACCCATCAACCCGGAGATCTTAAATCCGAGGCTCTTAAATCTCTCTCATGACTCCTCTGCCAGTCTTTTTGATAGTCTTTGATATTGAAACCCAAATCTCGGGGAGGCTCCAACTCAACAGCATCCACGTTCCTTCCAGCCAAACCTCCGTACTTGAAGGTAAGGCCTATAGGATATTCCAAATCTTGTTTCATTCTCCTTTCCAACCCAAATGTCCCCATAACTCCAACTTCCACCTGAATCAGATTTATAATCCAAGAGTCATCCGATCTCCACATAAGGGGATCTCTCCATCTTTCACTTTCCAATTCAGGCCAGGCTTCCATCTTTGAAAATTTATTTCTCCTTATTACCATCATGTCAGGCCTCGAATTGCAGCTCACCTTTTGGCTCTGCAGGGTTACGGCTCCCCCTTTCTTCTCTTCAAAGACAACATTATTCTCCTTTAATTTCCCTGTTTGTTCAGTTAAATAAAATTCCTGTGCCGAGTTCTTATCAAGTTCATTGCTGGTACTCACTCTTGTGTTCAAAGTTGTAACATTTGTAGTCAAAACACTTATTTGACCTTGCAACTTTCCCAAGAGAAAAAATGTCCTATTCAGTTCAAACTGAATTTCCTTTCCAACTGCCATTCTTAAGCGTATCAAGGTCAAAAAACAGTTTCTCAGCTGGTTCTTAATGCATTGACCCAAAGCTCCCTCTAAGGGGATTTAAGTTTCTTTTTACTCCTCTCAGCACAGACCCAAAAGTCCCATACGTTAGATTGTAACAGTCCTTCCTTCTTTTTAAACATAAGCTTGTAGCAAATGTAGACAATAAAAACAAAGTCCTCTTTTTGTATCTTGACAGCTAGCTTGACAGCTGTCAAATTGTTCAATTCCTCATCAACGGGCTCTCATGGACCACTCCCGGGTCCGGGGGGGGGGGTGGCACATCAATTCCCAAATTTAGTTCTTCTCCTGCAGGCTCCCCTGCTTCCAGATAAAATTTCTTATAATCTCAATCAGTAGAATTAAAGTCTTTTACAGGAAAAAGAAAAAACTCTCCACGACCTTAGTTGGAGGTTCTTTGCTTTAGATTGTTTACAGAAAGGGGAGGCGGACTTCCTGTTTGGACCTTCCCCGATCAGTGCCGAATTTAAAAAATATTTTAAAAATCCAATTTCCGTACTACTCACGGGTTGTTGTTTAAAATCCGAATGTCCACAGAAAAAAGTCAGCGCTCTCCGACAACGGCTGTGCGGCTTCACTCCGCAAAAATAGCAGTCGATTCGAACACTGCGCCACTCACCCCACGTCACTTCGGAACCCCCGAAAAGGGGTTTCCCTGTGAGTAGGGGGGAACGCTCTTGGTGTGAGCCGAATCCCACCTTCCCAGGCTTCCTCCGCCTGGGATTTTTAGAGGGTCTCTGCCTTCGCCGCGGCGGCAAGACCCGATTTTAGCGGAGTGGGTTCCTCTGAATCAGAGGAATTCCGCCATTGCCGATGGCGCTGACCCGGAAGTCCAACAGGGTGGATTTGATTTAAATCACTAATCGGTGTCCAAACTCTTCAAAGAGGGCCAGATTTGATAAAGTGAACATGCGCAAGGGCCAGCCAAAGTTGTTGAGCTTTTTTTAGGATTGAAAGGATCTCAGCCCTTGCCTTTGCCCTAGCTGTAAGCCCTAAACTCTTAACAGTAAACAGTAATTCTTAGCCTAAGCCTAACCCTACCTCCAGCCTTAGCCTTTGCCCTAATTCTAAACTCTAACCCTAAACCTAAACTACATTTCAGATGATTCCTGGATGCTCTCAAGTCATGGGTGCAGAGTAGTGCTTCAGATACCCTGCCCACTTTTTGTCACGGAGCACGTATCCCGAGCTTTGGCAATCTGGCCAAAACAGCTCACTTTCCTGCAGTGTGGGATTTTGCAAAAGCAACAGCAAGTGCACTGTATGAGGGAAAGAAGCTCAGAAGGACCATTCGAGGGCTCGGACATCGTCACCAGGTTGTCAAGTCAACCTTAGCAGATGTACTACTACTACAGTGGTACCTCGGGTTACATATACTTCAGGTTACATGTGCTTCAGGTTACAGACTCCGCTAACCCAGAAATAGTGCTTCAGGTTAAGAACTTTGCTTCAGGATGAGAACAGAAATTGTGCTCCGGCGGCAGCAGGAGGCCCCATTAGCTAAAGTGGTGCTTCAGGTTAAGAACAGTTTCATGCTAAAGCTATTTTGGGTCATCTGCATACCATCCCTTGCTTTTTCAGTTGTTAACAGTCGCCTGCAGGTTGACCATACCCACTGAATCCTACTACCCTTCAGAGAAAATCCCCAACCCACCCTCCCACTATACAGTGGTACCTCGGGTTACATACACTTCAAGTTACATACGCTTCAGGTTACGGACTCTGCTAACCCAGAAATAGTGCTTCGGGTTAAGAACTTTGCTTCAGGAAGAGAACTGAAATTGTGCTCCGGCGGCAGCAGGAGGCCCCATTAGCTAAAGTGGTGCTTCAGGTTAAGAACAATTTCAGGTTAAGTACGGACCTCCGGAACGAACTAAGTACTTAACCTGAGGTACCACTGTACTACTACTTTATTACTTAAAGTACCCCACCCATTTGACTGGGTTTCTCCAGCCACTCAGGGCGGCTTACAACAAAAGATGAAAAACACATTAAAACATCAGCCATTCAAAACTTCCATAAACGTGCTTCTAATGTTTGTGTTTTAGGTCCCGTGCAACGGCAAGGCGGCAGACCGCATTCACCAAGACGGCATACATATCCTGATCAACATGAATGGCTACACCAAAGGAGCCCGCAACGAGCTATTTGCTCTCCGGCCGGCACCGATCCAGGTAAATGAAGTCACAGTGAAATGTTCATCATACAGTGATCCCTTGATTCTCAAATTTCATCTGTTCTGCAAGTCCATTCCGAAACCAAAGCGTTCCCAAACCAAGGCGCGCTTTCCTATAGAAAGGAATGCAAAAGGGATTAATCCGTTCCACACTTTGAAAAACAACCACTCAAACAGCCATTGAACATGAATTTTATTCTCTAACAAGACCATTGATCCCTCAAATGAAAGCAATCATCAATGTTCTGTACGATAAAATAACTAAGACAGTATGGTAGGTCATAGAATCATAGAGTTGGAAGAGACCACAAGGGCCATCGAGTCCAACCCCCTGCCAAGCAGGAAACACCATCAGAGCACTCCTGACATATGGTTGTCAAGCCTCTGCTTAAAGACCTCCAAAGAAGGAGGCTCCACCACACTCCTTGGCAGCAAATTCCACTGTCACGTTTCTCCATATATCTGGCTCCTGTGTTGGTGAACTAGCCTCCTTCTCAGGGGTGTCCTCCTTGGTGGAGACCGTGTTCTCTGTTGCTTCCATGAAGAGCTCCAGCTCTCTAATTCTTTGGAGCGTAGCTACACGTTCCTCCAGTTGCTGGATGATGGACAGATGGATAGAAGGACGGATAGCTACTGATGGATAGACGGACGGTGTGACTGCGGAAACGGATAGAAGCCCCCCATCCAAGCAATGACTATCATCAGTGCAGGCAAGAATTTAGTTTAAAAAAATTTCTATCATCTTATTCAACATCTTTATCAACAACTTGGATGATGGACTCAAGGGCATCCTGATCAAATTTGCAGATGACACCAAACTGGGAGGGGTGGCTAACACCCCAGAGGACAGGATCACACTTCAAAATGACCTTGACAGATTAGAGAACTGGGCCAAAACAAACAAGATGAATTTTAACAGGGAGAAATGTAAAGTATTGCACTTGGGCAAAAAAAATGAGAGGCACAAATACAAGATGGGGGACACCTGGCTTGAGAGCAGTACATGTGAAAAGGATCTAGGAGTCTTGGTTGACCACAAACTTGACATGAGCCAACAGTGTGACGCGGCAGCTAAAAAAGCCAATGCAATTCTGGGCTGCATCAATAGGAGCATAGCATCTAGATCAAGGGAAGTAATAGTGCCACTGTATTCTGCTCTGGTCAGACCTCCCCTGGAGTACTGTGTCCAGTTCTGGGCACCACAGTTCAAGAAGGACACTGACAAACTGGAATGTGTCCAGAGGAGGGCAACCAAAATGGCCAAAGGCCTGGAAACGATGCCTTATGAGGAACAGTTAAGGGAGCTGGGCATGTTTAGCCTGGAGAAGAGGAGGTTAAGGGGTGATATGAGAGCCATGTTCAAATGTATAAAAGGATGTCACATAGAGGAGGGAGAAAGGTTGTTTTCTGCTGCTCCAGAGAAGCAGACACGGAGCAATGGATCCAAACTACAAGAAAGAAGATTCCACCTAAACATTAGGAAGAACTTCCTGACAGTAAGAGCTGTTTGACAGTGGAATTTGCTGCCAAGGAGTGTGGTGGAGTCTCCTACTTTGGAGGTCTTTAAGCAGAGGCTTGACAACCATATGTCAGGAGTGCTCTGATGGTGTTTCCTGCTTGGCAGGGGGTTGGACTCGATGGCCCTTGTGGTTTATTCCAACTCTATGATTCTATGATTCTAACAGCTAAAGCCATTGTTTGGATGGGGGGCTTCTATCCGTTTCCGCAGTCACACAATTCATCAGTAGCTGAACTGGGTCCACACAGGCCCAAAAACAAATTGGCCGAAGAACAGAAATGCAAAATAGCACCAACAAAAGCACCAAACTTAATCTGTTCTGGAAGTCTGCTTGACTTTCCAAAAAATGTTTGAAAACTGGAACGCTTTCAGGTTTTCAGAGTTTGAGAACCAAGGTACCACTGCATGCCCAAAATATTCTTTACCGTAGTCGTAAGATGTTAATGCTGTGATGTTTAAAAATGTGATTAAGACATTAATATTTACAACCAGAGGAAGGTTTCATTTTTGGAAGAATAAATTTTCAGAGTGGTTTTGACAGTCCTATCAAAAATGACTGATTTGATTCTATTTGGACTGCTTTTCTGCTGTACTCGATTGGAAGGAGAAAAAGACTCATTCCCTTCATACCATTTAAACAATTTAAGTAAAAGAATAGCATTATGGCACATGCATCCATGTTTGTTAACGGATGTGGTTAAACAATTTAAAAAAAACAACAATTTAGGCTGAGTTTCTGCACACATGGAAAACTTTAAACAAATCCTTCTTTCACAATGGCTTTAGATGGAACTTAAACAAAAAATCTTCAGAAAGATTTTTCCTCCCAAAGAACTTTATTTTAAAATCCACTTTAAATTGAAAAAATCCGATTTAAGAAAATCCTTAATTATGTGATCTTGTTTTATGCGGCCTTTTTGTAGATCTTGCCGAAAGACACAGTCCTCTTTAAGAAGGTGGGTTGTTTTGGTTTGGTTTGGTTTTTTTGGCAAACTCTGGATAGCTTGCCAGAGGCCTTCCTCTTAAAAAAGAGACTGCATAAATTTAACCCAAGCTTAATTTTTGGCAATTTATAGAATAAGATTTGCACATGGACACTTCTTTTTTTGTCAAATTAAGCGTATGTATATTATTTATTCATTTAGGTAGCCACGTTGGTCTGACACAGTCAAAATATTATTACTCAGTGTATCTGAAGAAGTTTGTTCTTTATATTATTTATATTAATATATGTATATTATATTATGTTATATTATATTATATTATATTATTATATTATATTATATTATATTATATTATATTATATTATATTATATTATATTATATTATATTATATTATATTATATTATATTATATTATATTATATTATATTATATTATATTATTTCTTATTTATATTGTTATTCAGTGTATCTGAAGAAGTGTGCACGTACACAAAAGCTTATACCAAGAACAAACTTAATTGGTTACTGGACACACTCTCTCTCTATATATGTAATTCTTGAATAAGTTTTTATAAAAAAAGAAGCTCTGGATATCTTGCCTTGCTGCCTTATTGTATTTTAATCTTTTGTTGGAAGCCGCCCAGAGTGGCTGGGAAAACCCAGCCAGATATGAGCGGTGTAGAAATAAATTATTATTATTATTATTATTATTAATTAACAACCCTCATTTGTTTGCCTTCCAGGCAATGTGGCTGGGCTACCCGGGAACCAGCGGGGCTTTATTCATGGATTACATTATCACTGACCAGGAAACATCCCCGGTGGAAGTGGCAGAGCAATATTCAGAAAAACTGGCTTACATGCCAAATACCTTCTTCATTGGTGATCACGCCAATATGTTCCCGCACCTGAAGGTATTTGGGAAGAGGGGAACAGCCTGCTTCGTATCGCGGTCTTTTTTTCTTGGAAAAAAGCCCAGATCCAAATTGCCGTGTTTTTCAGATGCATTATATGTCTTTCTTTCAGAAAAAAGCCGTCATCGACTTCAAATCGAATGGTCACATCTACGACAACCGGATTGTTTTGAACGGTGTTGACCTGAAGGCATTCCTCGACAGCCTGCCTGACGTGAAAATAGTGAAGGTCAGGAAAATCCGGGCGTGTGTAGGTGGTTTTGGAGTCTAGCTCTCAATAATAGTAGTAGTAGTAGTAGTAGTAGTAATAATAATAATAATAATAATAATAAACTTATTTGTATCCCGTCCGAAACCGGACTCAGGGCGGCTAGCATCAAATACATCACATTAGTATAAAATCAAACTATTATTATTAATAATAATAATTTTTTACTGCAAAGTAAATACATCAAAACAAAAGCATACATAAAGAATAATATCCAATAAAACAGAAAGAAGAAAAAAGTAAAGGAGGAAAAGAAAAAAAAATGCAAAGAAAAGTAGAGTCAAAGAATAAAGAAAAGCATATTTCAATACAATAAATACTATTTTGCAAAATAATAATAATAGACTTCCATCACTCTCACAACCCTACCTTTCATATTTTATCTGTATTTCAGTATTATTTTCATCTGCATATATAAATGTGTATATATGTATATTTCCCCTTTTCCATTCACCAGGTCATTCTAGACACAGCCAATTTTTTACATTTGAACCTTGTCTTTCTAAGTAGTCATTCAAGCAATTCCATTCCTCCTGGACTGTATTCATTGGCTTTAGTCTTATTATATCCGCCCATTTGGCCAGTTCCAAATATTCACATAATTTATATAGCCACTCCTCTTTGGTCAGTACCTGGTTACCCTTCCAGTACTTAGCCACTAGAATTCTTGCCGCTGATGTTGCATACAGAAAAAATTGAGTTTTTTCTTTTAGAATATCACTGTTCAATATTCCCAAAAGATATGTTTCTGGTCTTCTACTATGTGAAGTTCTTAGCAACTTTAAAAAAAATCAAATAATAATGAAATTACCTCCTAAACCAGGCTTCCTCAGCCTTGGCCCACCTGCTGTTTTGGGACTACAATTCCCATCATCCCTGACCTCTGGTCCAGTTAGCTAGGGATCATGGGAGTTGTAGTCCCAAAACATTTGGAGGGCCGAGGTTGAGGAAGCCTGCCCTAAAAACAAGTCAGGATCAAATTGAAAGCGAATTAGATGGCTTTCTGCAGGCAGGATGGATATATCATTGATGAAGTCAAATGAATTAGAGTAGTAAATAAGGAGATGGAATATAATGGATTGTTATAATTACATGCAAGAAAAAATATGGAAACTGGGGTGGGGTGGGGAAATCCAAGGGGTTTGTTTAATCCCAGTATTATATATATGGAAAATGTTTGGAGTGTATGGAAATAAACATAAAAGATTGAAAATAAGAAGCTTGAAAGAAAAAAGAGAAAGCATGTTACAGTTGCATCTCGGGTTACAGACACTTCAGGTTACAGACTCTGCTAACCTGGAAGTAGTACCTCGGGTTAAGAACTTTACCTCAGGATGAGAACAGAAATTGCGAGCCAGCGGCGTGGGGGTGGCGGGAGGCCCCATCAGCTAAAGTGGTACCTCAGGTTAAGAACAGTTTCAGGTTAAGAATGGACCTCTGGCGCGAATTAAGTTCTTAACCCGAGGTACCACTGTATCCACAAGAGAAGAGCTTTCCCACAGGCATCGGACCAACACATGAGGAGTAAATAATAATAATAATAATAATAATAATAATAATAATAATAATAATAATAATAATAATAATATATTATTTATACCTCACCCATCTAACTGGGTTTCCCCAGCCACTCTGGGCGGCTTCCAAGAGGAGGAGGAGGAGGATAATAAATTATTTATACTCTGACTGGGTTTCCCTTCTAACAGGATATTATTATTATTATGCCCAGCCACTCTGGGCGGCTTCCAGCAAAAGATTAAAATACAACGAGGAGCCTTTTCAATCTATTTTTTCCCATGGCTTTTAAAATTGTGACATCTTGCCAAATGCAAGATGGTTCTTTTAAAATCACAGTGGTCCCTTGGTTCTCAAACTTCATCTGTTCAGAAAGTCTGTTCCGAAACTAAGGCGTTCCAAAACCAAGGCACACTTTCCCATGGGAAGGAATGCAAAAGGGATTAATAATCCCCCCTCTCCATCGTTCTACCCGGACACTGAGGTCCAGCACCGAGGGCCTTCTGGCGGTTCCCTCACTGCGAGAAGCCAAGTTACAGGGAACCAGGCAGAGGGCCTTCTCGGTAGTGGCGCCCTCCCTGTGGAACGCCCTCCCACCAGATGTCAAAGAGAACAACAACTACCAGACTTTTAGAAGACATCTGAAGGCAGCCCTTTTAGGGAAGTTTTTAATGTTTGATGTATTATAGTATTTTAGTATTCTTTTGGAAGCCGCCCAGAGTGGCTGGGGATACCCAGCCAGATGGGCGGGGTATAAATAATAAATTATTATTATTATTATTTCCCTTTTTTGATAATCACCTTGCAATCTTCCCGCGTACGATACCTCCCCCCCCCCCCCCACTTTAAAATGCCTGAAATGCGGACACAATAAAGCCACAAGAGGGGTTGCTGTGTTGAAAACCTGATTGTAGCCGACTTTGTAGCAAAATCCATTTCACTTCTAATGAATGCTTCTAATGCACAGGAGTGGCAGCGAGGTGGTGAACATGGGGCTGGATGGGTAAATGATAAATTATCATTATTATTTCATTATCTTGGCTTCCAGATGAACTGTCCAGATGGCGGGGACGATGGCGCCGCTGGGCTCAGCATGCCAGTCATTCCCATGAACACCATTGCTGAAGCCGTGATTGACATGATCAATCGTGGGCAGATTCAGATCACCATCAACGGATTCAACATCAGCAACGGGCTGGCAACGACTCAGGTGAGAGGATCGGGTGTTGTTTCCCCAATGTGTATAGTCTTGCTTTTGGTTATATACAATTGTGTATCCCCAACCTTCGGCCCTCCAGATGTTTTGAACTACAATTCCCATCATCCCTGACCACTGGTCTGGCTAGCTAGGGATCATGGGAGTTGTAGGCCAAAAACATCGGGAGGGCCACAGGTTGGGGGGGGGGTGCCTGGTTTATTCAAACCCTGCCAATGAGTCCAATTCTTTATGTTGCCCCTTCATATATATGTTGTAAATGGTTCCCATTCTCTTTTAAAGTCTTTTCTATCCTTTTCATGTAATTTATCTGTTAATTTTGCCAGTTCTGCATATCCCATAAGTTTCCCTTGCCATTGTTCTTTCGCTGGTATTTCTTCTGTCTTCCATGCTTGTGCTAATATAATTCTTGCTGCTGTTGTTGCATTTCTAATTTTCTTCTTCTAAATCTTGATCTAAAATTTCTAGGAGGAATGCTTCTGGTTTCTTAAGAAAAGTCTTTTTAAACATTTTCCCCCTAATTCAATATATATCATTCCCCATTTATTTCTAAACCTTTTGCATTCCCACCATATATTATAAAATGTACGGGATGGAGGGACTTTCGAGGAGCCATGGGGCTGGGACTGCCCAGAAGCAGAATCCGCCTGCAATTCAACGAGATGA
Organism: Podarcis liolepis; assembly: GCF_965112155.1. Lineage (NCBI taxonomy): Eukaryota > Metazoa > Chordata > Lepidosauria > Squamata > Lacertidae > Podarcis > Podarcis liolepis. The sequence continues at coordinate 316,802 of NC_139570.1, forward strand.
TGATGATAATTGATTAAGGAATGAATGAAAGAAGAATTTATTATGATTTATACCCCGCCCATCCAGCTTGCACAGAACTTGCACACCCCTGAGCCTCTGTTTCCAAAAAGCAAGCTTGACCTTCTGAGAGAGTCCTGGGAGATTTGGCCCCCCAAAACAAGCTCAACAGCTTCAGCTTGGCCCCCTAAAAAAAGCCCAACAGCTTCAGCCCCTTAAAAAAAATCTCAGCAGCTTGGGCCCCCTAAAAAAAGCTGACTGCTGAAAACATGGACAATTCTGTAACTCAACCCCAGGAACAACAACTTTTACATCCTAAGAATGGTTGCGTTATTACGGAGACAGAGGGAGAGCTGATCAAAATTTGTCCCCCACAATGAAGCCAAGCCAATGACGGATTGAGCAGCCGCAATATTTTCTCGTGGAAAATAGCGGGTTGGGCCAACAAACTAGGGGACGAGACATTTTGTGAATACATAACGTGTTTTGATGTGATAACGTTGCAGGAAACCTGGGCAACTGACAACATAGTCCTTGATGGTTACTTTGCCTATGAAATTAAGGCCTCTAAACTGCACGAAAGGGGAAGCCGGGGGGAGGGGAGGGGGCTAGTAACTCTGGTCTCCACTTCCTTGATGTCATAGGTTACTGAGTGTTCAGTTCTCAAGCGCCTGGCGCAGGGGATCACCTTGCACTATGAGTCCAAGAGTATCGTCTCAGCTTGCATTCCACCATACAAAGTACAAGCACAGATTGAGAGTACATGGCATAAATTCCATCGTTTCCTTTACTCTCTTCAAAATAAAAAAATTACTTCCAGTAGCACCTTAAAGACCAACTAAGTTAGTTCTTGGTATGAGCTTTCGTGTGCATGCACACTTCTTCAGATACACTGAAACAGAAGTTTCCAGATCCTTCTATATAGTGAGAAGGTGGGGAGGGGTATTACTCAGAAGGGTGGTGGGAATGGGTGATTGGCAGATAGCTGAGATGAGCCTGTTGACGACTCTTAACGACTGCAATAGGTCTTACAGGAAAAGGCAAGGGGTGAGAAGGTGAGAAATGGCTTAGTCATGTATAATGAGATAAGAATCCAATGTCTTTGTTCAAACCAGGTCTCTCCATGGTTTTAAGTTTGGTAATGAGTTGTAATTCAGCAGCTTCTCTTTCCAGTCTGTTTCTGAAATTCCTTTGTAGTAAAACAGCTACTTTGAGATCTTGTATAGAATGTCCTGGGAGATTGAAGTGTTCTCCTACTGGTTTCTCTGTTTTGTGATTCTTGATGTCAGATTTATGTCCGTTTATTCTTTGGCGTAAGGTTTGGCCTGTTTGTCCAATATAGAGAGCTGAAGGACACTGTTGGCATTTGATGGCATACACAATGTTAGACGATGAGCAATTAAATAGTCCCGAGATGGTATGTGTGATGTTGTTGGGGCCAGTAATGGTGTTGTCCGGGTGTATGTGGCAGCAAAGTTGGCAGCTGGGTTTATTACAGGCTCTGGTGCCAGTGTCGGTGTTAAGTCTGGTTGTAGTATTATTGTGGGTTAGGAGTTGTTTAAGATTGGGTGGCTGTCGGTAGGCAATGAAAGGTATCTTTCTGGTGAGGACCATGTTGGGTAGTTGTCTTCCTATTAGAAAGCCAGTTGTCCCCCAATGTTTCTGCCTAATTTGCAGGGCCAATGGATGAATAGGGGTGTATCTGCGGCTTTCTCCTGCTTAGCTCCTGCTTAGCTCATCAGCGAGCACTGATTTTCAGTATGTTTCTTTGGTGGAGCTGGAAGGGAGGAAGGTTTGGGAGCTCTTCCGTCAGCTCCCGGTGTCCTTTTACTGATAAAAGCTGATAGAAGCTGGGGGTTAATTGATATAAGGTGAAGGATGGTAATTATTTTCCAAGCCGAGCCTCTTTATCAGCCTGTTTTGCTGAAGACGGTCTTACTCACACAGACGGAACTCAGACGGGACTCAGACGGGACTCGAAGAGGACTTGCTTCAGCCCTTTTTCCGGTGCTTCCGATCACCCACCTTGAGTTTTTTCCTTTCCAGTGACGGGGGGGGGGGGGGGCTTCACGGCAGGGAAGTCAGACCAGACCTCTTCCCTTCCCCACTCACTCGTTTTAGAAATATATTCACAGGAAATTCAAATCTCCCCGCCAGTTTTTATGATGAAGATTCGGCAGAACTGTCACTGCTCCCACAATGGAGCCCAGTTACAGTGGAAGAAGTCTATACATTAATTGGGAACCTGAAGAGTGGTAAGGCCCCGGGAAATGACTTTATCCCAGCTGAATTGATCATACCAAATCAGCACTGGTGGGCTCCTCTCCTGGAGGCACTTTTTATTATAGTAAATAACTCTGGCAAAGTACCGTCTAGTTGGAAACATACAATAGTAGCCCCAATCTTTAAGAGAGGACAGCCAAACGTGCCTTCTAATTATAGGCCAATCAGTCTGCTTTCAATAATAGGAAAGCTGTATGCCCGTTTTCTCTGTAATAAACTGACAACTTTTCTAAATGACTATAACATACTATCTGAAGCTCAGGCAGCTTTCTGCAAGAACCACTCAACATCAGACCACTGTCTAATGCTGTCCCTCCTAGCCGAGAAGTACACCAGACCTCGACAGGGAAAACACTTTGTGGCCTTTATGGACCTGAAATCTGCCTTTTGACTCCATCCCCAGATTCCAACTATGGGCCAAATTGCATCTAGCACTGAAGGATAAGCGTCTCCTATACCTCACTAAAGCCCTGCACTGTGGAAGCAATTTGCAGGTTAGGTGTGGGTTGCAGGGCCAGCTCTCAGACTGTATTGAGATGGCCAGGGGAGTGAGACAGGGATGCATTTTGGCCCCTACTTTGTTCAGTTCGTTTCTGAATGACTTAGAAGCAAGCTTAATGGACCCTGATGGCCATGTTCCAAAAATAGGGACGAGAAAGACCCCTCTCTTGCTGTATGCGGATGACGTGGCCATCCTCTCCCGAACCAGACCTGGCCTGAACTATCAACTAAGGAAATTCTGAGACTACTGCTCTGGTAATGGGTTATCCATCAGTTATGAAAAATCTAAAGTCCTGGTGTTTGAGAAGAGATTCTCCCTGAGTAAATGGGTACTGGACGGTCACAAACTAGAGCAGACCAAATTCTTCCGGTACCTAGGGCTTCTGTTCCATTATTCCAAGTCCTGGAAAAATCATTGGCAGACCGCCTATCAAAAGGCAGAGGTAAGCAAACTGGCTATACTTCAATTCTTTTATACAAGGGGAGACCATTATGTTCCATCAGCCATTAAGGTATTTAATGCAAAATCTGTCTCTCAACTCCTCTACGCCTCAAACGCCTGGTTCAATGGCTCATTCTCCAGGTTCAATGGCTTCCAGGCAAAGTTTCTCCGGTCCAAATTGTGTTCCAAATGCAATACTATTTTTCAAAACCGGTGAATTTCCTCTATCAACTAAAGCATGGTGGGCTGGCCTGAGATACTAGCTCAAGATCTGTGTCTTTGGCCTAGGGAAGGGCTTCCATACCTAAACAACGAGGAGTTTGCCAGCTCATAGATGAAAATGATGGTTAGAAAAGCCACTTGGCTTGGTATGCCACCTTCTCTCCTGTACCATCTGGGCTATGATACTGCCTTTGAATCTCTGAGGCAAAGCCTCTGGGCAAAGCCTCTCCGATCGCAATCTCATGTTATCTGCGGCCCATTAGAAGTAGGAATTCACTATGGGTTCGAGTTTCAGACACCTGCATGTCTTAGAAATTTGTCTGTACCAACATACCGGCGTCTTTTCACCAAAGCCAGATTAAATGTATTCCCATCAGAAGTGTTAAGCGCCAGACTGAGAGGTGTTGTTGTTGTTGTTTAGTCGTGTCCGACCCTTCGTGACCCCATGGACCAGAGCACGCCAGGCACTTCTGTCTTCCACTGCCTCCCACAGTTTGGTCCAACTCATGCTGGTAGCTTCGAGAACACTATCCAACCATCTTGTCCTCTGTCATCCCCTTCTCCTTGTGCCCTCCATCTTTCCCAACATCAGGGTCTTTTCCAGGGAGTCTTCTCATGAGGTGGCCAAAGTCTTGGAGCCTCGGCTTCAGGATCTGTCCTTCCAGTGAGCACTCAGGGCTGATTTCCTTCAGAATGGATAGGTTTGATCTTCTTGCAGTCCATGGGACTCTCAACACTCTCCTCCAGCACCATAATTCAAAAGCAGCCATTCTTTGGCGATCAGCCTTCTTTATGGTTCAGCTCTCACTTCCATACATTGCTACTTGGAAAACCATAGCTTTTACTATATGGACCTTTGTTGGCAAGGTGATGTCTCTACTTTTTAAGATGCTGTCTAGGTTTGTCATTGCTTTTCTCCCAAGGAGCAGGTGTCTTTTAATTTCACCATCTGCAGTGATCATGGAGCCCAAGAAAGTAAAATCTCTCACTGCCTCCAGACTGAGAGGTATTCCTTATCAAAATAGGATCTGTGTGCGCTCTCAGGACGTCGACTGCATGAGGCATATTTTATTGCATTGTGGACAATATGATCAAGCTAGGGAACTATAGATTAAACCACTATTGGAAATCGGCTGGGTCAATCTGAAGCCTACTATATCAGATACCTTCTGGACGACAAGTCCAATGATATCACAGTGGCCGTGGCAAAGTTTCTTTCAGTAGTCATACAAATCAAAGATCAACATACCCATGACTAGACAAATAACGCTTCGGTCTCCCTTCTCTGGGGGGTTGTCTGTATGAATCTATTTTATTCTGAATCCATGTTATGGGTCGTTGGACCGCAATAAAGATGATGATAATAAAAAAGCGCAACAGCTTCAGCTCCCCCCAAAAAGCTCAACAGTTTGGCTCCCTAAAATGAGGAGGAGGAAGAGGAGGAGGAGAAGAATTTTTATTTGTACCCCACCCTCCCCGTCCAGAGCCGGGATCAGAGTGGCTGCTATCATATCAATAATACAATGTCCATAAAAAGAAGCAATTGATCAATTAAAATGCACCCCAAAATTAATTCAAATAAAGTTAAAAGGGGACAAATGGCCGTCCTCAGGTTAAAATGGAAAGTGGTTAATACTCACCAGAACAAACTGTTTTCCCCAATATTATAAGGACCTGTGAGCCTCCTTGTTATTCTACAAAGAGAAAATGAGTCTAAAAAAAAGCTCCACAACTTCTGGTCGATCCAATGGGCAGTGTTGTGTTTTGTTTTAATAGTGGAAATAGATTTCAGTCCCTTGGAAGTTGGACATGCCCGCTTTAAATCTTTTAAGAGTTCATTGTAATCTATAGCAACTTGGATGCAAATTAAATAAAAAGGACTTACTTCATAAAATAGCACCATTCGCAAATAATCAAATTAAGCACTCCAGGATAAAACAGCACGGAATAAAGTCAGGTGTAAAGTATTCCAGGTAGAGGGCCTTCTCGGTGCTGGCGCCCACACTGTGGAATGCCCTCCCATCAGATATTGAGGAAATAAACAACTATCTGACTTTTAAAAGACAGCTGATGTTTTTAAAGTTTGATGTTTTATTCTGTTTTCGATGTTCTGTTGAGAGTCGTCCAGAGTGGCTGGGGAAACCCAGCCAGATGGACGTGGTAGAAATAATAAATTATTGTTATTGTTATTGTTACTGTTATTGTTAATATTTATCCACAGGCTCCTTCACAAGCGCTTTCTCTATGGGGAAGCTAAGTTACTAGCTAAGCTATTATTATTATTATTATTATTATTATTATTATTATTCAGAGCAGCATAATTAATATGAATCTAAAATATTAGCTTAAAGATTTCAAGATAAAACATTTCAAGAGAGGTCAAGTATAGATTGCACACATTTAATGCAGCAAAGTTAAAAAAATCTTAAGGCTTAAAACAATATCATTACTGAAGTAGTCTAATATAAAGTGCATATTTAAAACAGCACGATTGGCAAAAGAATGAAATATCACCTGAAGCATAAAAGAGATCTGCTGCTAATACTGCCAGCGTTGTGAGCAGCAACTGTGGAACTGGGTCTGTGATGAGAGACAGCCAAGATAGTAACTTTTAAACAAAAGTTATTTAAAAAAATTTTTGATTTCATTGTAGACAATTTCCCAATAATTCTTTATAATTTTGTAATCCCACCCCATCTGAAAAATGTCCCTTCTATTGTTTTGCATTTCCAACACTTGCTTTCCTTTGCTAATTTAACTGGAGCTAAATACCATCTAGACATCCTTTTCATATAATTTTCTTTAACCGCCACACATGCTGTCAATTTTATCTCATCCTTCCATCGTTTTCCTCATTCCTCCATCTGGATATTGTGTCCCATCTCTTGTGCCCATTTAATCGTAACCGATTCACCCCACCCCACCTCTATATGTAACCCATTTAGTGCCCATATTTATCCCCCCCCACGCTGTTGTTTCTAATGTTTCTAATAGGACACCATGGTGTCCTCTATTTACAATAAATAAAAGTTCTTGCCTATTGATTGGGTTCATGTCCAATCACCAAAGGCAGAAGTTGCCCCAGTGAAATCAATGAGAGACAGCCAATATGGTCAATAAATAAATGTTCTGGACTATTGATTGGGTTCTGATCTGACGCTGCATTGTGTTGAGTCAAAGCTCTGCCCCTTGAGCTTCCTTCCGATCTTTCCTTTCTGGCTTCTCTTTCAGATCAACAACAAGGCGGCGACGGGTGAGGAGGTGCCACGCACCATCATAGTCACCACCCGCTCCCAGTACGGGCTGCCGGAGGACTCTGTCGTCTACTGCAACTTCAACCAGCTTTACAAGATTGACCCAGCCACCCTGCAGATGTGGGCCAATGTGAGTAGCTCCCTGCGGCGAATCAGAAGTCACACTGGGCGCCCACTTGGGAGGACCCACTCCTCTTAGTGCATGTTCTGGAAGCTGGGCAATAGGGGCAGTACAGGATTCCTTTTGGTGTACCGATCTCCCTGCTGCACCAAGATTCCCTGGCCAAGCTGATTCAGGTCGTGGTGGATGTTCTCCTGGAGACGCCTAGTTTGGTTCCCCTCTGCAAGGAGGCGCTACTGATTCGGATGGTCCTCCCCTGCCACCTAATGGATCCAAATGATTTCCAGAGAGTGGTAGAGGGTGCTTTATCCCATGCTGATGGCCTTTCAGCTGATTCCCTGGGGGGCTGCTGGAATGCGGAGTTAATCAGGGCTATCAACTGCCTGGCTCCGAAGCGCCCTCTCTGATTGCATGGAGCCCGGACAGCCCCATGGTTTTCCCCAGAGCTGAGGCTGATGTAACAGTCGCTGAGACGGCTAGAGCGCCGGTGGCAGAAAACTCATTCTGAATCGGACCAGACACGGCTTAGAGCTCAACGTCGAGCCTACTGAGTGGTGACGGTGAAGAGGACTTACTTCACCGCCCCATTGCATCTGCAGAAAACAGCAGGAGGAGACTCAGGTGGTTCACAATTTCACAGAACCACCTTTGCCACCGGGGCCTGGGAAAGACCCCAAGATCTCCTGCAATGATTTTGGAAAGTTTTTTGCAGATAAAGTCACTCAGATTCAGAAAGGGATAGGCTCCACTGTGGGATCAAGGATGGGGCAGGAGAGAGTTAAGAGTCCTGTCTAGTCGGGTTGTATGAATCAATTCCAATCTGTTCCACTTGCTTGGACGAGTGAAACCAACCACCTGTCTCCTTGATCCTTGCCCATCCTGGCTCATAAAAGCGAGCTGGGAAGAGCTAGGCAATGGGATCCACTGGGTGGCAAATGCTTCCCTCTGTGAGGGCCACTAAAAGAGGCAGTCATTAAACCGCTTCTTAAAAAACATATTTGGACCTGGCCAATATGGCCAACTAGCGCCCAGTTTCAAATCTTCCATTCTTGGGCAAGGGGATTGAGTGGGTGGTTGCAGAACAACTCCAGGCATGCCTGGAGGATGCAGACCATTTGGATCCTTTCCAATCGGGATTCAGGCCTCATCATGGGACTGAAATTGCCTTGGTTGCACCGATCAAAGATCTCCAGCGGGCTAGGGACAAAGGTGTTTCTCCTTGCTGATGTAGACAGATTCCTCTGAGCTGGAAGGCCCACCACTTGCCCCCTTGACCTGTGCCTGTCCTGGCTGATTAGAGCATTTCCAGACGAGGTGCAGCCCCCCGGGTGAGATCATCAATCTGGCACAGGGACTTTCCCAGGGGAGTTGAAGGAAACAATGGTGTGTCTCCTCTTAAAGAAAACATCTCTAGATCCTTTAGATCTATCCAATTACCGCCCGGTTTCGAATCTTCCGTACCTAGGTAAGGTAATTGAGAGAGCGGTTACCGAACATTTTGGTAGGTTTCTGGATGAAACATCCAGGAAGGGAGTTATCGCTGCGGCACTCCTTGTTGTGTGGAGTGCCGCAGGGCACAATCCTTTCCCCGATGCTTTTCAATATCTTTATGCGCCCCCTTGCCCAGATTGTCCGGAGTTTAGGGCTGAGTTGTCGTCAATATGCTGATGACACCCAGCTTTATCTGTCAATGGACGGCCATCCTGTCTCAGCCCCAGACACACTGACCAGATGCTTGGAAGCCGTGGCTGGGTGGCTGCGTGGGAGCCAGTTGAAGTTAAATCCTTCGAAGACAGAGGTCCTCTGGCTGGGTCAGGACAACATGGGGTTGGGGGGCCAACTCCCATCTCTTGCGGGGGCACAATTAGTGCCAGAGCCTTCTGTCAAGAGCTTGGGTGTAACCTTCGATGCCTCTCTTTCCATGGAGGCACAGGTTGCAGCCACAGCAAAGGTGGCATTTTTCCACCTCCGCCGTATTAAGGAATTGGTTCCTTACCTTTCTCGCCCTGATCTGGCCACAGTGATCCATGCAACAGTCACCTCCAGGCTTGATTATTTTAACTCGCTCTATGCCCTTGAAGCTGACCCAGAAACTCCAGTAGGTGCAGAATGCCGCGGCGAGGCTCCTTATGGGGTCCTCGCCATGGGATCACATTCAGCCACTGCACTGGCTCCCGGTGGAGTACAGGGTCAGGTTTAAGGTGATGGTTTTGACCTTTAAAGTCCTATGTGGCCTAGAACCCTCGTACCTACAGGACCGGCTCTCCTGGTATGCCCCGCAGAGGACCTTAAGATCTACAAATAACAACACTTTGGAGGTCCCGAGCCACAAGGTGGTTAGATTGGTCTCAACTAGGGCCAGGGCCTTTTCAGCTCTAGCCCCGACTTGGTGGAACGCTCTGTCACAAGAGACAAGAGGGATATGACATCTTTCCGCAGGGCCTGCAAGACGTAGCTGTTCCGCCTGGCCTTCGGCTTAGACTCACTCTGACACCTTGTATGGGATTTTGCATATAAATTTTCCCGTGGCTTTTTTTGCTGGCCCATCCAGCATGGATAGCTAGCTCGGGTGAATAGCTGATGTTTCATCCCTTTATAGTCTTGATTTATGGGCTTCTACTAAAATGAGGCTGTATTTTAAGCCCTATTTTAATTAATTGGGGTTTTTTCTATTACATTTTATTGTAATTTATATTTGGTGTTAGCCGCCCTGAGCCTGGCCCTGGCCAATGAGGGTGGGGTATAAATAATTTATTATTATTATTTATTGGTTCTGCTGCATCTCTCGGCGGACTTTGATACCATCGGCCATAACATCCTTCTGGACCATCTAGAGGGGCTGGGAGCTGGGGGCACTGTTATACAGTGGTTCTGCTCCTTCCTCCTGGGCTACATCCAGAAATTGGGGGGGGGGGGAATGAGCATTCAGACCCCTGGGCTCTCACTTGTGGGGTGCCTCTTCCCCCATGCTTTTTAACATTGATATGAATGCACCAGGAGAGATCACCAGGGGATTTGGGGCTGGGTGTTTCCATCAGTATGTGGATGATACCCAGCTCTACCTCTCCTTCATATCTGAACCAGTGAAGGTCCTGTGTGAGTGTCTGGAGGCGGTTGGAGGATGGATGGTGGCTAACGGATTGAGGTTGAATCCTGACAAGACAGAAGTCCTGTTCTTAGGGGACAGGGGAGAGGCTGGTGTGGAGGACTCCCTGGTTCTGAACGGGGTAACTGTCCCTGAAGGACTAGGTGCGCAGCCTGGGAGTCATTTTGGACTCACCTCTGTCCATGGAGGCGCAGATCCATTCTGTGTCCAGGGCAGCTCCGTCTGGGACACAGGCTAAGACCCCACCTGAAGGAGCATCTCCACCCTGGACTCCGGGGTCCCTCACCCAAGGTCCTTCTGGTGGTTCCCTCCCTGCGAGAAGTGAGGTTACAGGGAACCAGACAGAGGGCCTTCTCAGTGGTGGCTCCCTCTCCCATCAGGTGTCAAAGAAATAAACTATCAGACATTTAGGAGACATCTGAAGGCATCCCTCTTTAGGGAAGCTTTTAATGTTTGATGTTTTATTCTGTTTAATATTTGGTTGGGAGCCACCCAGAGTGGCTGGGGAAACCCGGCCGGATGAGCGGGGTAGAAATAATAAATTATTATTGTTATTGTTAATGTTATTGCTATTACTTGCAGATTCTGAAACGTGTCCCAAACAGCGTCCTGTGGCTGCTGCGTTTCCCAGCTGTGGGGGAACCAAACATCCAGCAGTATGCGCAGAACATGGGCCTCCCCCAGAACCGGATCATCTTCTCTCCAGTCGCTCCCAAAGAGGAGCATGTGAGGAGGGGGCAGCTGGCCGACGTCTGCCTGGACACCCCCCTTTGCAATGGCCACACCACCGGGATGGATGTCCTCTGGGCTGGAACCCCCATGGTGACCATGCCAGGTGAGATGGCGGCTCAAGTCGATATTGTGATGATTACGATGGTTATGCATATTGTTCTGGTATTGGGTGCCGAGACACGTTGCTTTGAGTTGGACCTGGGATTCCCACCAGGGGGGTGTTCTGGGGGGTTGTCAGGAGGTTGGCCTATGTATCCCAAGGGCTTGGTTGTGAGCCAGATGGTTACGCTAGTGGGAAGGAAGGAAGACTTGGGTTATCCAGTTTGGACAATGGGCCCTTCTACTTGGGCCCTTCCCTTAATCCACCAAGAAGATGTTCCTCAACAACAGGGGTCTGCAAACTTTGTCAGCAGGGATTAGGGATAGGGCTTAGGGTTAGGGGGTTAGAAATAGGGATAGGGGCTAGAGATAGGAGTTAGGGATAGAGGATAGGGCAGGGGTCAGCAAACTTTTTCAGCAGGGGGCTGGTCCACTGTCCCTCATACCTTGTGGGGGTCCGGAATATATTTTGGAAAAAAGAAATGAACGAATTCCTATTCCCCACAAATCATCCAGAGATGCATTTGAAATAAAAGAACACATTCTACTCGTGTCAAAACACATGTCCGCGGGCCGGAGTAAGAAGGCGATTGGGCTGGATCCAGCCCCTGGCACTTAGTTTGCTCAACAAGATGAGGACAGACCATGCTTGCAACGGAGCTTTGTATGACCTGCTGCCCTCCATTTTGCAGGGGAAACCCTCGCCTCACGCGTCGCTGCCTCCCAGCTCTCTTGCCTCGGGTGCCCCGAGCTCATCGCGAAGAGTCGACAGGAATACGAAGACGTCGCCGTGAAACTGGGGACCGATCCAGAATAGTAAGTAGACATGCAACTGGGGTTGGGAGAGGCTGCGGCGTTGGTTGTGCAGCTCACGAAACCCGAAGGTAGCATTCAGCATCATGTTTCTTTGGAGAAAAATCTTCCTAGAATACAGTGGCACCTTGGTGCTCAAACACCTTGGCACTCAAAACGACCCAGAAGCTAAACGCTGCAAACTCAGAAGGAAGTGTATCTGAAGAAGTGTGCATGCACACGAAAGCTCATACCAAGAACTAACTTAGTTGGTCTTTAAGGTGCTACTGGAAGGAATTTTTTTTATTTTGACTATGGCAGACCAACACGGCTACCTATCTGTAATCAGAAGGAAGTGTTCTGGTTTGTGGACTTTTTCTGGAAGCCAAACGTACTCCGTTTTGAGTGCCACGCTTCCAATTTCAGTGCCACGCTTCCATTTGCAAAGAGCAGTTGCTAAAGACAGGCACTCATTGAGACATGCTCTTTGCGTACTTCATTATTATTATTGTTATTGTTATCATCATCATCAACAACAACAGTTTGCAAAGAGCAGGTGCTAAAGACAGGCATTTTGTACGTGGATAGTGCCGAGGGTGGACTGGCAATTGGTTGTTGCTGCAAAAATGGGGGGCGTCTCATAGACAGAAAAATAATACGGTATATAAGATTTTATGGACGTGCATGAACACGTATATTAGAAAGGAACCAAGAGGGGAGATTCCTTTTGGGAATCGTAAAATCCTTGTTTTACAGAAAGGTTCCACCTTGCTGGCGTCCTCTTAATTTGGACAATTGGAGGAATGTTTCCTTTTTGCAATAATAAATATATAAGTATTAGAATGGAACTGAGGGGGGAGCGGAGGGAGGTTGACCCCACCCAAATTACCGTTTAATTTGTTTGTGATTTCCCGTTTTTTCCTTTTCTTTTCAGGAAAATCAATGAAATGTTGATTAATAAATGGATTACTAATAATTAATTAATTAATAATAAACTAACGTTTTTCTCATGTAGCCTGAAGAAGATCCGCGGCAAGGTGTGGAAGCAGAGGATATCCAGCCCCCTCTTCAACACCAAGCAGTACACCCTGGAACTGGAGCGGCTCTACCTCCTGATGTGGGACCACTTCTCCGCCGGCCACAAACCAGACCACATCCTCAAGCCCGCCGAGACTGGGGAATCAGCCTAAAGATCTGGAGCCACGGAATATAAATCCTTTAGGATATGTCCCTCCTTCTGGAGCAGAGGGAAGCAGGAGCCAAGGATGTGATTTGGGTGGCAACTGGTGACTCTAGTTCTTGCATGACGGGGAGGCCAGCAATTTCCGACCCCCTGAAAAAACCCTCTTTTCTGGATCTTCTTGCCGCGGGGAGGCGTGAACGGATGGTCAGTTGATTTGGATTTCCCATGAACAAGTCTCTTTTCTCCCCCCCCTCCCTTCCTACACAAATCTGGAGCTTTTAATGATAACGTTGTTAAGAATTCCTCTTGGTCCATCAGTGGCTCTCTCTTAACAGCATTTTAAGTCCGCATCCTTCTTCCAAGGTTGATGGAAGGGATAAACGCGCCGCAGCTTTTACGGGTTTTATAAACCACTCAAACCAACATCCGCTTTCTTAATCTTGGACTTCTCTCTGGGGCTACTGTTGTTTGTTTTTTGCTTCAATTTATGCCGGGTCGACTGTGCAGAAAAAGCAAGCACAATTTAAGACCTAAAGTTTTGTTTCTTTCAGCTTCAATTCACGCCGGGTCGATTGCACGGAAAAAGCAAATGCAATTTAAGACGTAAAGTTTTGGCTTTTTCAGCTTCAATTCACACTGGGTTGACTGCGCCAAAAAAATGCGTAAAGTGGGGGGGAGGATAGCAACCCGGTGCCAAACCGCGCATCCTTCCAGGGAGGCATCAAATTATGTACAGAGGCGCAGGCCTGCACACCGCCATCAAGGCTGAAAACTGAATAGAAGAGTGTTGGTTTTTGCCCAGGTTGGCGCATTCGGACGTGCGCTTCTCAGTTGATGGAACAATTATGTGCTGGGCCGACGGCGCTTTGACTTTGTCAAATGCAGCTCTTCCAGGTAAGTATGGGTTTCCGCCTCCACTTCGGCAAGCTTTTTGGAAATATCACGGTCGAGCGCAAACCTCCTTTTTCACATCCAAAGTATCGCTGACCAGCTTTTAGCCCATAAAATGATTGATTGGAGGGCAAAGCTTGATGGGTTGTTTTCCAAATTGCTTCCCTGCCCAACGCCGAAAAGATTAAGAGTGGTGCATTTTCTGTGCTCGCAGTGGTGCTGCACATGGATCCGTGCCAATAATTTATATCTGTGGCCGGCCTCACGCGCCTTTCGTTGTATTCCGAATTTGGTCCTCAGGTACGGCGCCCTGAGCTGTGCTTAAACCTTTGCAGTTCCCTTTGTTTGGGCTTAATATGGGCTGGATTATATCAATTATTCATATATAGATATCAGCAAGAAGCATTTAGTCGCCCGAGCCCTGGGGTCAACCCTTAAATCTTTGCAGCGCCAGTTGCCTTCGTTTGGGCTTAATATGGGCTGGATTGTATCGATGATCTTTATATAGATAATATCAGCAAGAAGCATTTGTCCCGGGCCCTGAGGTTAAATCTTCAATCTTTGCAGCGCCAGTTCCCTTCATTTGTGCTTATTATGGGCTGGGTTATATCGATTCTCTAGATATAGATAATAATATTGAAGAGAAGCATTTAGTTGCCCCCGTGCCCGGCGATTTCTTTCATGGCGAAGAATTCTGAATTTTGCCGCCGGTGGAGAAAGGCTACACATCTACTTGGGAGTAAACTAGGGAGTTGAGCTTTCGCTTTCAGTCCGGAGATTAGGGAGTTGAGCTTTTGCTTTTCGCCAGAAGAAGATGTCCTGAAAAGGTTAACCACTGTGTGTAGTTTTTAAAAAGGCGAGGGAAGAAGGGGTCTTTCCTCCCGTTGTGTTTCTTTCTGCTTGCTCACTGTAACGGCTTCTATTTCCAGATAAGTGTCGGACAAATAAAAATGAAAATCACTGACTTGGAGCGTTTGTTTTTTCGAGTTTCCTTATTAGTGCGGTTATTGGATTCATTCTTCAAAACGAGAGGCTGCTTGGCAAAGGAGCGTGCCCCAAAACCAGCCCATAAAAATCATCATAATCTAATAATAATAATAATAATAATTTATACCCCACCCATCTGGCTGGGTTTCCTCAGCCACTTTGGGCGACTCCCTACCGAATAATAATAATATGTTGTTGTTGTTGTTGTTGTTGTTACTACTTATTCTCCAGCCACTCTGGGTGGTTTCCAACAAAGATTAAAAATACATTAAAACGCCAGTCATTAAAAACTTTCCTAAACAGGGCTACCTTGAGATATTACTATTATAGGTGCTTTATTTTTTTTAAAGGGTTAGGGTGGACGGGGGGCTGGTCCACTGTCCCTCAGACCTTGTGGGGGGCCATACTATATTTTGAAATAATAATAATGATGATGACGATGAACAAATTCCTATGCCCCACAAATCACCCAGAGATGCATTTTAAATAAAAGGACACATTCTACTTGTGTCAAAACACGCTGATTCCCGGACCATCCGCGGGCTGGATTGAGAAAGCGATTGGGCCAGATCCAGCCCCCAGGCCTTAGTTTGCCTACCCATGTCTTAGACCTTATAATTCTCATAACAGCAGAATGGTGCGGGGTGCTATTTTTGCAATATTTGTAGGAGCTGATCCAGGCTCGCAGAGAAGAGGAGGAGAAGAAGAAGAAATTAATTAATGTGAAGGAGGAGGAGGAGGAGGAGGAATTAATTAATGTTATACCCCAGCCAAGACTGGGCTCAAATATATAATACATTAAAAACACAATATCAAATGATTATTTTAAAAAACATAATATCAAATGATTAGTTTAAAATACAGTTTGACTCACATTGGAAATCAAAACCAAATTAAATGGGAAACCACTACGCATAACTGTTGGGGTAAGGAATTAAAAGTTCACCAGGTTTATGCTGTTTTTTGTGGGGCATAGGAATTCGTTCATTATTTCCCCCAAAAAAAATCTAGTCCGGCCCCCCACAAGGTCCAAGGGACAGTGGACTTGCCCCCCTGCTGAAAAAGTTTGCTGACCCCTGCTATATGCAATCACATCAGCTGGAAGAACGGGAAAGGAAATCACACACATGGGGATGCGAAAAAGTTTTTTTTAAAAAAATATTTAGCAGCATCCATGAAGAATTAAAAGAATATGGGGGGGGGGTTGGGGACATTCTTTCTCAGCATAGTTGGAAAGGAGGTTACTACAAGATAGAAAACTAGTCCAACTTCAAATAGGTTGTGATCTACTACTCAGTATCAAAAAATGGCAGTGATCTACCCATTGTCATTCTTCAACTTAAACATATTCTCCCCGCCCCCTCCCTTGACACTTGTTTTAAGCTGTGTTTATTTTACACCCCCTCAGGGCCAAACTGTTCTGTTTGTTGATCTCTCCCACGTGCCCCACCCCAGAAGGTCATTGGCCGGGTTAGTGGCGTGTGCTGCAGAGGTCTCACCAGGTGCTGCTTCCTCTCCCAGGCAGTAGCCAGGGCTAGAGAAAGAAGCTCTGAAGTGGGCCAGTGATGTCTGTGTTGTCTGCTCAGGGCAGCAGCAGCACCATCCAAACCATCCAAATACAGACCCAATTAACACTTACGTGCAGGGTGTGCTTGTGTGGAAGGAGGTGGCTAACTCAATGCGGGAGGGGGGAGTTTAAAGCAGCTCTCTCCCCTCAAGCCCCACACAACAGCAGCAGCACACACCCTACCTGGCCACAGACAAGCCAGGATGGTTGCTTGGTCCCATCCTGCTGCCGCCGCCACCATCACTTTTCCTGGTGAGGCTCCCCACAGCTCTGGGACCAAGCGCAGGGGACTGGCTCGGGAGGTTATCTGACAGCACCTTCTACCAGCATCAGGGTTTCCCCAACCCAGAGAAAGGGTTTTCTGATGACAAAAGTGCAGAATGTGTGTGCACAGCTGTCTCCTGGGGGCAGTAGGTTCTGAACCAAACAAAGAGAAGAGGCCATGCCAATGTCCTAGCAAACCCTCCGCTGCTTAGGAAGGCATGTTTGCCTCTTGTGATGTTACTTTGGTGTCAACTCCGAAGAGTAATTTGGAGCCCTATCCATCTCACTAATTTGTCGCTTGCTTTTAATGCGCTCTGATCTGTTGCCTGCTTTGCAACTTGCTGGCAGGAGACGGAAAGCTCCAACATTAAACTGTTGCTCCATCAATTGCCTCTTTCGGGGGAGGGGGCTGGGGGTGCTGGACCCTCCAGTCTCTCCTTCAGTGAGGAGACCCTCCAAAATCAGCAAGCCTCCAAAGGGAAAACTGACATCAGGCAACATCTTGACATGTGTTGGCAATGCAGCCATGGAGATATTTTTTGGTGATAAAGAGCCCATGGTGTAACAAACCTTGCACCATGCATTTAGAATCCAAATACCAATGCTGGGGTGCCCATGAAAATGTGCCCCAATCTTGTCCCAATGTTTCAATTCCCAAGTCCCATCTGCAGGAAACCAGGGGGAATGCTCTTCGATGGCCAGAATGAGCTGTATCAAATCACCCTCCGGAACTTCCAATTTGTTGGAGGAGAGGAGAAATTTAAAGTCTTTTAAAAATTTCTGTTGGGGAGTAGACCAAGAGCTGCCCATTTTTCTAAAATCCAGATAAAAGAGGGATCGAACTCACCAGGGATCCGAAGATGATTAGCGCTAGAAACCCTTGCCGGGCGTGGTGAGCAGATGATATCCGTTGTGTGGATAGAAAAACCTCACATGGTTTTCTTTTAAAAGCCTCAGACGTATTCTTTTAGTCAGCCTCACACGGGGCACCACTTGACGGAGCCAGCCATCACACATGGCACAGTTTAGCATAAAATAAAGACACAGAGAGCCAGCAATATTTTCAGGATGGTATGAGCAGCTCCTTTTCGAACTTCTCTCCTCTCCTGTAACTTTTATTATCCTTTGTTCTCTCCTCTCGCATGGCTGTTTGCCAATGTCTCACGTTACCTACATCCGATCATGGCTTAAACCCACCCACAACCATATAAGGTTATACTGCCCAGAGGGGGAACATAACTCCATATAAAGCTATGCACTTAATACACTGCAAGGCACGGACATGCTGGTCACCGAGGCACCAGGTGGCGCTACAAGCCTTTGCCATGCTTCATGGCTCCCACACCTCGCCACCTTGAATCAAGTATTTCCGTGGCCAAGTTGTGGTGCTCCCTCTATTCTACCTTCTCCCTCTTGCCCCAGGAATCCCCGTCCTTCCCTGTACGGTGAGTAGGGACCTATGGAACACCGGGTGTATCTTCATGCTGTCAGGCAATTTGAGCTTGAATGCCACGGGGTTCACCTGCTGTGTTACCTCAAACGGTCCCAGCCGCCTGGGCTGCAACTTCTTGCACCCCCCCTTAAAAGGTAACCCTTGGGTTGACAACCACACCCGATCTCCCACCCGTATGGTCTCCCCTTCCCTACGGCGCTTGTCTGCCTGCCTCTTGTAAATTTCCTTGGCCCGCTCCAAGTTCATTTTAAGTTGCTGGTGCAGGGCTTCCATTTCTTCCACAAACTGCTCTGCCGCCAGTGCGCTCCAACCTTCCACCCCACTCCCCGGGAAGGCCCTGGGGTGACACCCATAATTGGCCATGAACGGGCTCATTCCCGTGGACACATGTTCAGCGTTATTGTACGCAAATTCAGCGAGCGCTAGTTTCTCTACCCAATTGTTCTGCCTCTCGCTGACGTAGCAGCGTAGGTATTGCTGGAGTATACTGTTCGCTCTTTCTGCTTGCCCGTTGGTTTCTGGGTGTCTCGCCGTTGAGAAGCTCACCTCTACCTGCAGCAAGCTCATGAGCTTCCTCCAGAACCGGGAAGTAAATTGTTTCCCACGGTCGGAGATAACCCTTGAAGGAGCCCCATGCAACCTGAAGATGTGATCCACAAACAACCTGGCTGTTTCCTCTGCCGTGACCGCATGTGAGCAAGCTATAAAATGGCACATTTTTGTTAGTAGATCGACCACTACCGTGACCGCTGTCTTCCCCCAGGACTTGGGCAAATCAGTCATAAAATCAATGGACCCCACCTCCCAAGGTTTCCCCGGCGTGGGTAAGGGTTCCAGTAATCCTGCGGGGGCAGCCCGCTCCCCCTTTGCCCTTTGGCAGCGGTCACACCCCCGTACATATTCCCGTACATCCTCCCTCACCCTGGGCCACTAGAACTGCCTGGTGACGAGCATCATGGTTTTGTGCTGTCCAAAGTGTCCAGCTGTGGGGTTGTCGTGGAGTTGTTTGAGTACCTTCCCCCGTAGGGTCTCCCCCAGTACATACAGCGCCCCCTTATAGTACAGCACCCCTTCCTTCTCCTCAAACCCTCCTTGGGTTTCTCTTCCGTCTCGGAGTTCCCGGATTATAGTTTGTGCGAACACGTCGTTTCTAGTAAGTCCGGCCAGTTCTCGTTTCCCCACCAAGATTCCCCCACACACCCATCGGTCCTCGGGGATCACGTGTCGTATCTCCGGCGGCCCCTCTCCTTCCATGTACTCCGGCTTCCGGGAGAGAGCATCTGCTCTCATGTTTTCCTCTCCTGGCATGTATCGGATTTCGAAGGAAAACTTGGAGAACTCCTGTGCCCATCGAATCTTGTCTCTGGTTGAGCACTCATGCGGTCCTCCAGTATTCCAAGTTCTTGTGATCTGTAGAAACCTGGATCTTGTGCTGCGCCCCTATTAGTAGATGTCGCCACCGACAAAACACCGCATAGATCGCAAGCAGTTCGCGGTCATACACAGTATAATTTTGCTCCGACTTGTTCAGCTTTCTCGAGAAAAGGGCACACGGTTTCCATTCCTGCTTGCTCCTCCCTGGCTGCAAAAGAACCGCCCCAATGGCTCTGTCGGACGCGTCGGTCTCTAGCCTCATGGGTTTCTCCAGATCCACGTGCAGGAGCTGCTCTTCCGATGCGAACGCCTTCTTCAGTTTTTCAAAGGATTGCTGGGCCTCCTCTGTCCAGACGAACTTCCTTTTGCTACTGAGACAATCTGTGATGGGTGCTGTCAAGTGGGCGAAGTTCTTGATGAACTTCCTGTAGAAGTTGCTGAACCCTAGGAACCTCTGCACGTCCTTCCGGGTTTTGGGAGCCTTCCACTCCAGCAGTGCCTGCACCTTGCTTGGGTCCATCGCTAAGCCTTTGTCTGACAACTTGTACCCCAGAAACTCGACTTCTCTGGCGTGAAACTAAAATTTTTCCAGCTTGACCCACAACTGGTGCTTCTGCAGTCGTTTTAGCACTTCCCTGACGTCTCTGACATGTTGCTCCTCATTGACCGAATAGATTAAGACGTCTTCCAAGAAGGCTACACAGTTCGTGTACAGCAGGGACCCCAACACGTGGTGCATGAAAGCTTGAAAACAGGTGGAGCCCGACTGTAATCCAAAAGGCATAACTAGGTACTCAAAGGCCCGCAGGGGTGTGAACATTGTGGTCTTCCATTTGTCCCCCTCCCTCATCCTAATCAAGTTGTATGCTCCCCTGAGATCAAGCTTGGTAAAAATTTCCCCCTGCCTCACCCGTGTTAAAATGTCGCCAATCCTGGGCATTGGGAAGGTCACTGGTTCCGATACCAAATTGACGGCCCTATAGTCCACAACGAGCCTGGGTGATTAGTGTCCTTTTTGTCCACAAAGAACACCGGACTGCCCCCTACCGCTTTTGATTCTCTTATGAAGCCTCTTTTCAGGTTCTTGTCAATAAATTCCCGCAACTCCTTCATCTCCCTGTCCGACATGGCATACAGTTTACCCACCGGTAGCTGCGCCCTAGGGAGCAAGTTGATTTGGCAGTCAAAGGGCCTATGGGGGGGGTAGTCTATCTGCCTCCTTCTCGCTGAAGACCTTCTGCAGGTCAGGATATTGTGGTGGCACCTCCCCTTTTGGCTCCACAGCTAACCCAGCCACCCTGGCCACGGTCATTCTTGGGGTCCCCCCCCCCAGACAGTGTTCCAAGCAGTAAGTGGACCCAAAGGTGACCGTTCTCTGATGCCATGCCACCACTGGATCATGTTGTGCTAGCCAGCTCATCCCTAATATTATTGGGGGCCCTGCCAGTGAGGCTACGTGAAAGGCGATGGTCTCCATGTGCCTGGAAACCCTCATTCTCATTGGTGGGGTCTGGTGCGTCACTTCCCCTCCCAGAAGCTCCCTGCCATCTATGGTGGTCACTTGCAAGAGGAAATCCAGGGGCAGCAGGTGGAGCTGGTGCTCTAGTGCAGTGTTTCCCAACCGGTGTTCCGCGGCACACTAGTGTGCCGTGAGACACCGGCTGGTGTGCCGTGGGAGGGAGGCGGGCGAGTCGGGCGGCGAGAGGCGGGGCGGCGGCGAGGATCCGCGTCGAGCCGGGGGCGGCTCCGCGGTGCTGGTGCCGAGCGGCGGGGCAGCGCGCGCAAAAGAGGCGCGCGAGACAGCGGAGGAGGAGGAGGCCGGCATGTCCGGGCAGCAGCAGCAGCAGCAGCAGCAGCAGCAGCAGCAACTCCCGGCGACGGCTCCTCCTCCGCCCGCTATCGCCGCCACCACCACAACAGCCGCTGCCGCCGTCCCTCAATCCCTCGCTCTGCTGCGTCCTCCCACCCCGGCAAGGGGAAGGGAAAAAACTTTAACTTTTGTGCGTCCCTCCCGGCGTGACGCTGCGCGCTGACGTCACGGGGCGGGGCTTTAATGGTGGTGTGCCGCGAGATTTTTTCCCGGTAAACAGGTGTGCCGTTGCCCAAAAACGTTTGGGAAACACTGCTCTAGTGCAAAGTCCTTGCTGAAATTGCAGGAACTGCCTGAATCCAACAGCCCTTTCACCTTGACTGGGTGCCCATTCGGGAGTTCTAGCACCACTTCTATGGCTATAGCCACCCTGGGGGGGGTCTGGTTGGGGCACTTCTATTGGTTGCTGGCCTGGCTGCTGTGCCCGCTGAGTGGCAGCCAAGCGTTGGCGTTTCCCTGCTCCTGCCCCTTTACCATCTCCTCCTCACCCCCTGCAGCTCCCACCATCCCTTGCCAAGCCTTTCTTTGCGGGCAGACCCTGGCAAAATGTCCTGGCCGCTGGCAGAGAAAACACTTCTTGGTGGTTTTCCCATCCTTTCCCTCCCTTTTGCAACCTTCACTGGAGTTTGAAACCTCCCGCACGCGCACCCCATCTATTTCCATTGGCTCCGCTGGCGGGGAAGGCTGCCTTGGTATTTCAGGAACGTGGTAGTCATGGTAACGTTGCTCTCTGCCTTCCCGCTTCTCCTGGGCCCGCGCTTCCTGCCTTACACCAATCGCAAGCACAGCCTTGGTCAGCTGATCCATCGACTGCGGGCGGGGTGCGTGGGGAAGCTCGTCCTTCACCGTTGGGAACAACCCCTCCTCGAACAGCATTTGAATGGGTTCAGAGTCCAATTCCCACCTGAGCCGGTGGACTAATATGGCAAAGCGTGACCAGTAGTCTCTAACTGACTGGTTCCCCTGTTTGCAGCCCATCAGTTCCCGCCGAGTCACACTTTGCTGTACATCACTGGAATACATCGCATCCATCGCCTGGAAGAATTTCCTCAGGTCTTTCAAGGCGGCATTCTGTGTTGCCATTAGGGGCCTGATCCATTCTCTGGCCCCATCCTGCAGATGTCCGACAATATAGGCAACCCTCTCCCCATCGTCTGCAAAATCATTCTGTTGCAGTTCCAACACGTACTCTATTTCCGTTCGGAACGCACTGTAGTCCTGGGGTTTCCCTCCAAATTTGTGTACCAGTCCCGGTACCTTCCTTGCTACGGCGGTGGGTCTGACCTGAGCATCCTGAGCCCGCCTTTCGTCCAGCCGCGCCGTCAGCAGAGCCACATGCTGTTCCAAATCTCGGTTCCTCTCCACCAGATTTTGCCCTCCAGCTGCTCCCTCCGTGGCGCCAGCTTCTCCGGTTTTGCTCATGATGCTGCCTGCCTGTTGCTGTGCACGAGCGACGTCAGTGACTGACTGATTGCTGTGATGAGTATGGGTTGCTCGTGCGTAAGTTGCCGCCTCTCCTGGCTATGTTGCCTGGTTAAACCTTTCTGTCTGGACAGCCCTTCACTTTGTGGCTGCCTGTCACTTGCAGAATCCGTCAGTGGGCGTTTCTTAAACCTTTTCCAACATAAAAGTTGTTTGACGCCAAGTCTTCTCCTACTCTCCTTGCGCGGAAGTCTTCTGCGCAGGGAGGGCGTGGGTAGTGGAGGACCCGTGCTCTCCCTGCTGGTGTCCGGTGAAGAGTCCTGGAGCCCTCTCACCGATTCCCCCATCTGCCCCCCTTTATCCCTGGTGTTGCGCTGATTTGCTTCCCCATCTGCTGAGCTGCCTCTCTCCCTGCTGGGCCCTTCTCCAGCATCATTTGAGAGCCTTCCCTCCGCCTCTAGCTCCGATGTCAGTTCCCTGACAGTTGCTGACCCCTGTCTTAGACCTTTTAATTCTCAGAACAGCAGACTGGTGCAAGGTGCTATTTTTTGCAATATTTGTAGGGGCCGATCCAAACTCGAATAATAAGAATAAGAATAAATAAATAAATTTATACACCTGCCCATCTAGGTCTAGTGGTGGTTTTAAATTAAAAAAAAAAAAATTATTGGAATTTTATTTACAACATTACACAACCCCTTCCCAACCAATACACAACTCCATCCTCTTTAAACATGAACATAACACAGTGGGCATAACATACAATAATACAAACAACCAAATAAAATACTTCCTTTATCCTGTACAGTGGTGCCTCGCAAGACGAAAATAATTCATTCCGCGAGTCTTTTCGTCTTGCGATGTTTTTCGTCTTGCGAAGCACGGTCCGTCGCAACTGCGCCTCTTCAAGCGGCTTTAAGAAAAAAGCGCAAGACGTTTTCGTCTTGCGAAGCAAGCCCATAGGGAAATTCGTCTAGCGAAGCAACGCAAAACCAAAAAAACCTTTTGTCTAGCGAGTTTTTCGTCTTGCGAGGCATTCGTCTTGCGGGGCACCACTGTATCTGGCCTCCTTCTTTACTTATAAACTGTTTCCTTTATGAATAATTATTAAGATTTTTCTAATTATAACCTAAATATCCACAAAGTCTCCTGCAGACATTAATTGAAACAAGTCCAGGTATGTATTCTAGGGCACTGTTTTGTGAAGTTTTCTCTGCATTTTCCCCATGCTTTTTAAAAACTCTTGTCTAGTGTGATCTCTGTCTCTGTTAATCTAGCCAGTTCAATATACTCTTAACAGTTTATCTTGCCATTCCTTTTTTGTTGGCACAGTTTATTTTTTCCAGTTTTTAGCAATTAGGATCCTTGCCACTCCTGTGGCATAGAGGAATATTTTCTGATCTTCTCTTGCTATACCTGTGTCCGTTATCCCTAGTAGAAAAGCTTCTGTATTTTTCATAAAGTTACACTTAAACATTTTCTTAAGCTCATCATACACTGTGTTCCAGAAGCTTTTGATTTTTTCACAGGTCCACCAAACATGTATAAGTGTCCCCTCTGTTTTACCACACCTCCAGCACAGATTGTTTTTGTCTTTGCTATTTTGGTAGGTGTTAAGTACCATCTATAAAACATCTTGATTAGGTTTTCCCTCAATACTTCACAGGGTGTAAATTTCCAGTTCTTTCTCCATATTTCTTCCCATGCTGATAAGTTAATGGTTTTTCCAATATCTAAAGCCCACTTGATCATTACCTGCTTGACCTGTTCGTCTTTTGATAGTACCTTGGTTTTGTTTTGTAGTAACACTTTTTCTAATCATGAAGGTTCGTTTGAGAAACCTTTTTTTTAATATGTCCTGAACACTTCATGTAATTGATGGTACTGGATCCAACCCGTAAGGTGTTGTTTAATTTCCTCATAATCTTTAATTACCAATTTATTGTCTTTTCCCCTAATCAGATCTTTATATGTGGCCCATTCTAATTCCATATTTTTCTTTTTTATTGTAATTGCTTCTAGAGGTGATGCCCACCATGGTGTTTTCGGTTCTCGGAGATCCTTATAGTTCGTCCATGTTTTATATAATGATTTCCTTATGACATGATTCGTAAATCCCGTGTACTTTCCCTGGTGGTGTTTTTTTGAAGGAACCAAACGCGTTGCAAATTTGGATTCCCCAAATAAATGGGAATAATAATAATAATAATAATAATAATAATAATAATAATAATAATAATTTATTTATACCCTGGCTGAGACTGGGCTCAGGGCAGCTAACATCAAGTATATAATACATTGAAAACAAAAAATCAAACGATTAAGTTTAAAATATAATTCAAGCCACATTGAAAATCAAAATAAAATCAAGTGGGAAACTACGAACCGTAGTTTCGTAGGTGTAAGGAATTAAAAGTTCACCAGGTTTATGCTGTACATTTCCATGACTGCTTTGCTTTGAATGGCAGGACAACTGGCTGCAGAGAGCTGGCAGTTCCTGTGCCTCCCAGGATTATTAAAACCGTTTGCCTCTCTTGCCAGGCTCTGGGTTGCAAAAGAAAGATGGGTGTCAAGTCAGAATCCATCTGTAAATGCAACACCTGCCATGGAGGAGGAGGAAGCGGAAAGGGGGGGAGCCCAAATGAAACTGCCAACAAGACTGGGGAAAATACAGAGAATACATTCCAAAGCAGTGCCCTCCGTTCAATACTTGGGACTTGTTTCACTGAGCTTCTGCCAAATCAATGAAGGCACACATAGGCAAACTCGGCCCGCCAGATGTTTTGGGACTACATTTCCCATCATCCCTAGTTTACAGGACCAGTAGCCAGGTATCATGGGAATTGTATTCCCAAACATCTGGAGGGCTGAGTTTGCCTATGCCTGGTTTACCCAAAACAAAAAGAAGGAAGCCAACTGGAAAGAAGAAATGAAATATGGTACATATCAGGGCCCCCTAAAGAATTTAAAGGGGGGAAAACTGGATGTACATTTCCCAAATATAAGATAAAAAACAAATAAAATAAAACCAACATACAGCAACCGTGTTTTGTGATGTGTCGGCTCCTATTTGTGATGTGCAAATGGCTTTAGATACCTATCAGATCCACCAGTTACCAAGTACAGCATATATTCAACAAAAATCCGGCGACAATTTGTTGTTGACAAACAACAGCTGGACATATCAAGGGCCCCATTACCTTCAGGAGCTGTGGGCCTCATCAAACCCAAATCTGGCCCTCTATCTATCTATCTATCTATCTATCTATCTATCTATTGTATCTATCTAATCTATCATCTATATGTACCTAATGTATCATCTATCTATCTCATCTCTCAATCATCTATCTATCAATTACCATCTATTTATTTAATCTATCAATCCTCTATCAGTCATATCTATCTAATTGTTAAATAGTGGGTAGACATAGCAGACGACACAGCGATTTCTCCAAAGCAGCTCTTGTTTACAGAACTGAACTGCAAACAGCTCAGCCGGCCTGCTTTTATAGGAGACGGCTGTCAACACTGTAGCAACAACAGCCCAGGGTTTCCCGCCTAAATTAACTGACGTGGACCAGAGTGAAAACTATATACACGATACTCCTGGTGGCCAGGGGGAGAACTTCAATACATAACACTAATCTATCATCTATCTATAAATCATCTATCTATGTATCTATGCCAGCGCCGGATTTACGTATAAGCTAAACAAGCTCCAGCTTAGGGCCCCACTCTATTGGGAGCCCCCAAAAAATTTAAAGGGGAAAAAACCTGGATGTACCTTTGCAAAATAGAAGATAAAAAACAAATAAAACCGACATCCAGCAACAGTGTTTTGTTTTGTTTTGTGTCTGCTCCCATGATGTAAGTAAAAGGAAAACCTTCCTCTGGATGGCCATATTTATTTATTTATTATAAGATATTTATTAAGATTTTCAAAAAATTGCAAAATAGAAAAAAGAAAAAAGAAAAATACAAAATAAAAATAGTTAAAAAACAGTTCAATCTTTCCATCACATATTTTTCATTTGCTTATTTCCCAGACCTCCTCATGCCTTCCTTACCTGTATTCCAGTTCCAATTGTTAATTCAGCAAATCTTAATCTTCAATTTTTAAATATTATAACATTATTTTTTTTACCCATTAATAACCATTTTCTCATATTCCCTTATAGCATTACAGCAAAAGACCACTTAGTTTCTATCCAACATCATTCTAACATTCATTAATTTTACAGTGTTTCTGTAAATAATCTTTGAACTTTTTCCAATCTTCTTCCACCGACTCTTCTCCCTGGTCTCGGATTCTGCCAGTCATTTCTGCCAGTTCCATATAGTCCATCACCTTCATCTGCCATTCTTCCAGGGTGGGTAGATCTTGTGTCTTCCAGTACTTTGCGATGAGTATTCTTGCTGCTGTTGTGGCATACATAAAGAAAGTTCTATCCTTCTTTGGCACCAATTGGCTGACCATGCCCAGGAGAAAGGCCTCTGGTTTCTTCAGGAAGGTATATTTAAATACCTTTTTCATTTCATTATAAATCATCTCCCAGAAAGCCTTAATCCTTGGGCACGTCCACCAAAGGTGAAAGAATGTACCTTCAGTTTCTTTACATTTCCAACATTTATTATCAGGCAAATGATAGATTTTTGCAAGCTTGACTGGTGTCATGTACCACCTGTATATCATTTTCATAATATTCTCTCTTAGAGCATTACATGCCGTAAATTTCATACCTGTTGTCCACAACTGTTCCCAGTCAGCAAACATAATGTTATGTCCAACATCTTGTGCCCATTTAATCATAGCAGATTTCACCGTTTCATCCTGAGTATTCCATTTCAACAGCAAGTTATATATTTTGACAAAATCTTAGTTTTGGGTTCTAACAGTTCTGTTTCTAATTTTGATTTTTCCACCTGGAAGCCAATTTTCTTATCCAAGTTATATGCCTCCATTATCTGATAGTAATGAAGCCAGTCTCGCCCTTTATCTTTTAATTTCTCAAAACTCTGCAATTTCAATTTGTCTCCTTGTTCCAAAATTTCCCAATATTTTGGCCATTTGACCTCCATATTAAGTTTTTTCTGAGCCTTCGCCTCCATTGGTGATAACTACCTTGGGGTTTTGTTTTCAAGTAAGTCTTTATATCTTATCCAGACATTAAACAATGCTCTTCTGACAATATGGTTTTTAAATGCTTTATGTGCTTTAACCTTGTCGTACCACAAATATGCATGCCACCCAAAAACATTGTTAAAACCTTCTAGATCCAAAATGTCTGTGTTCTCAAGAAGCAACCATTCTTTCAGCCAGCAAAATGCTGCTGACTCATAGTAAAGTTTAAGGTCTGGCAGGGCAAATCCACCTCTGTCCTTTGCATCAGTTAATATTTTAAATTTTATTCTGGGCTTCTTGCCCTGCCAGACAAATCTAGAAATGTCTCTCTGCCACTTCTTGAAACAGTCCATTTTGTCCAAAATTTGCAATGATTGAAACAAAAATAACATTCTTGGCAATACATTCATCTTTATGACAGCAATTCGACCTAACAAGGAAAGCTTCAAGTTTGACCATATCTCTAAGTCCTTTTTCACTTCTGACCAACATTTCTCATAGTTGTCCTTAAATAAGTTTAAATTCTTAGCGGTCATATTCACCCCCAGGTATTTTACTTTCTTGACTAATGTTAAGCCTGTCTCCTTCTGAAACCTCTCTTTCTCAATCGGTGTTAAATTTTTCTCAAGCACCTTAGTTTTTAACTTATTCAACTTAAATCCTGCCACATGACCAAATTCTTGAATCAGTTCCAAAACCCTTTTAGTACTAGACTCTGGCTCCTGTAACGTCCATACTAAGTCATCTGCAAAAGCTTTCAATTTGTATTGTTTAGCTCCGACCTGTATACCCTTGATCAAACGGTCCCTTCTGATCATGTTTAGCAGAACCTCCAGGACCGAAATAAAAAGCAATGGGGAAATTGGACAGCCTTGTCGTGTCCCTTTTTCTATCTTAAATTCCTCTGTTACCACATTGTTAACTATTAGTTTGGCCTTTTGCTCTGAATAATTTGCACCTATACCATTTTCAAACCCTTGGCCAACCCCCATCCCCTGAAGATTTTTCTTCATGAAACTCCAAGAAATATTGTCAAAGGCTTTCTCCGCATCTACAAAGATTAAGACAGCTTTAGTGTTAATATTCACTTGCAGCTTCTCTAAAATATTAATTATATTTCTCGTATTGTCAGACAAGGGTCTGCCCGGGAGAAAGCCCGCTTGGTCCTTGTGTATCTCCTCTACTAGGACTTTTTTCAGTGTTTTAGCCAAAATGTCTGCAAAAAATTTGTAATCCACCTTAAGCAGGGATATGGGGCGGTAATTCTTAAATTGCGTCTTTTCAGACTCATTTTTCGGTATTAGTGTAATATAAGCTTCTTTCCATGACTCTGGCGCTTTTCCCCCCTCCAAAATTTCATTACAAACCTCCTTTAGTGGTTGTATTATCCAGTCCTTCAAAGATCTATAATATTTTGAGGTTAAACCATCTGGCCCTGGAGATTTGCCCAACTGCATGTTCTGAATGGCACCTTCCACCTCCTGTTCTGTTATTTTGTAGTTCAACGTTGACTTGTTTTCTTGAGAGATTTTTTGAAGTCCATTTATTTTTAGAAATTGGTCTAAATTGACCTCTTTCTGTGCCCCTTGTGAGTATAACTGTTTAAAATACCTCTGGAAGCATTTTCTAATTTCCACTGGATTCTGGATGTTCTTTCCTTCCACTTCCAAGTTGGTAATGGTGTTGAGTTTTTGTCTTTTTTTCATTTGCCAGGCTAACAGTTTTCCACATTTATTAGCCGATTCAAATGTCCTTTGTCTCATCTGTTTAATTTTCCATTCTATTTCCTGGTTCATCATCTTCATATATGGAACTTGGTCTAACTTTATTTCTCTCAGAATCTCTTGTGACTTTGGTTTCGCTCTCAATCTCTTCTCACCCTCTTTTATTTTGTCCAAGATTTTATCTTTTTTCTCATTTTGAGTTCTCTTCTTTATTACATTCTGTTGAATAAGAAACCCCCTCATAACTGCTTTACTTGCATCCCAGATTACTCTTTTTTCGATGGTAGTGTTCATGTTTATCTCAAAATAAGTCTCTCAAGGTTTTTTGGGCCTTCTTAGTAACTTCTTGATCTCTAAACAAGGTGTCATTCATCCTCCATCTGAAGGAACCAACAGGTGTTAGCTTCACCTCCATTTTCACAGCGTTATGGTTGGAGCAAGTTTTAGGGAAAATTTCCACTTTTTGAATCTTAGGTGCCAGTCCTCTAGTTATCCAGATTTGGTCAATTCTTGTCCATATCAGTTTGGCTTCAGAGAAGAAGGTCCCCTCTCTACCCAAGTCCATATTGTCAGTCATCTCAAAAAAGGTTTTTGGTAGTCTGCCATCTTTAGTAACTAGCTGTCTCTGCAACTTGTCCATATTTGTAGATACCACTCCATTCATATCTCCCATCATAATAATGTTGTAATCCATATAGTCTAACAATGTCTCATGCAACTTCTTAAAAAATTCAGATTTCCCCTCATTTGGTGCATATACTCCTACTATCAAGAATTTTTCTCCTTGTGTTTGAATTTCAGTTGCCACATATCTTCCTTGGTCATCTTTAAAAATAAATTTCGGTGATAGGCTTTCTTTGGCGTAAATTACTACTCTCTTTTTAACCTTGTCCGAAGAAATGAACTCCTGGCCCAATCTTTTATTAATCAATACTTTCCTATGAAGCCTTATCGCATGTGTTTCCTGCAAACAAATCAAGTCCAATTGTTCCTTTTTCAATAAATGAAAAACCTTTTTCCTTTTCTCCGGGGAATTAAGTCCATGAATATTCCAACTTAATAGTTGCAGAGACATGATGTATTTATTTTACTTTCCTCCAACTGCACCAAGTAGTTGTTCTTGTTCTGTCGGTGGTATCACCTTCTCTAACTTGTCCAATCCCAAAGGTAGTGGTACTATGTCTCGTATTCCTGGTTTTAAGGCTCTTAGCTCTTCTTCAGCTTCTTTTTGCAGGTCTTCTCGGTGTTCTTTCAGAAATTTTTCTGTATCTTCCACTGATCTTATTTTGAACTTTTTCCCTTTAAAGGTAAAAGATAGGCCTTGGGGGAATTCCCACCTGAAGATGGTTCTATTTCCTCTTATCAGGGCGACTAGATCTCCGTAGTTAGACCTAAGATCCAAAAGATGTTTAGGGATGTCCTTGAATATCTCCACCCTTGATTCACCTATTTCCAAGGCCCTTTGGAAGCGCAGACTTAATATTCTGTCTCTCTCCTCTCTTGATCGGAGGGTGATCAAACAGTCTCTCACCCTGTTCTTTCTCCCCCCTCTTCCGAGTCTGAACGCACTTAATATCTTAAAATCCAACTTGTCTGAGTCTAAATTCCAAAAGTCTGCAAATTCTTGTGTAAGTCAGTCAAACTGTCCTTCTCAAGTTCAGGTACAGCCCTAATCCTTAAATTTGTCTGTTTTTCTTTCAATTCAATCATAGACAGCAAAGACTTATGGTCCTCAAGCTGCCTGCAAATTGGTGACATTTTTTCCTCTACAGCCAATGCTTTTTCTTTAGCTTCTTCAGCTATTTTTCGGTTTGAAGTAGATTCCTGCAGCAGTTTCTCAATAGATTCTGTATTTGAGTTCACCTTCTGCCCCAAATTATTAATGCTTGTAGTGTTTTGATCAATTTTAGCTGTCGCTTCAGCCACTTGTTTGCTCAACTTTTCCAAAGATTCAAAAATTTTATCTAAGGCTGTAGCTAAGCCCCTTTCAGCTGCCATTCCTTTAGATGCCACCTGGGCTGGATCTTCCCCTGGTGGGGCAGGGAAGCCAGATGCTGACGGTCTACGCTGCTGCAGTCTAATTTTACCAGATCTTCTTGTTTTTTCCTGAGTCAAATCAGCCATAACACTTTATCTAAGGATCAAGGTCAGCCCCACGATTACTTGTTTATGATGTAAAATTCCCCTTTGGTATGGCCAGTTTAGAGTGGAAAATTCCCTGGCCAATTGTAGCTATTTCAAAGTTCCTCTAGGGGGACACAATAGCAGTTCCAGTTCGTAACAGTAAAATAACTATTCCAACTTTGGAAATTCCCCCCTTTAGTCAAAAAGAGCAACAGTTTCAGATCAAGTAAGACTTTTCAGAATCAAAATATCTTTCTTACAGAGCTAGCTGTCAAAAAATTACATTGTCCTTTAACAGCGCTGTCAGGGAACTGTGTATTCTGAGAATGAGGAGCAGCATGTGAGAGACGTCAGAGAAGTGTTGAGCAGGCTGCAAGCCAACCGGCTGTGGGTGAAACTGGAGAAGTGTCAGTTTCATACCAAGGAGGTGGAGTTCCTGGGGTACCGCCTGTCAGACAAGGGATTGGCCATGGATCCCGGAAAGGTCCAGGCAGTGCTGGAATGGAAAACACCCAAAACAAAGAAGGATGTGCAGAGGTTCCTGGGGTTTGGGAACTTTTATCGTAAGTTCATCCGAAACTTTGCTCACCTGACGGCGCCCATTACAGACTGTCTCAGCAGTAAGAAGAAATTCGTTTGGACTGAGGAGGCGGAGCGAGCTTTTGAGGAACTGAAAAGGGCCTTCGCCTCTGAAGAACAACTTCTGCATGTGGATTTACAAAAAAAGATGAGAGTCGAAACAGACGCATCAGACAGAGCCATAGGGGCGGTGCTTCTTCTGCAGCCAGGGAAGGAGGAGTCAGAGTGGAGACCGTGTGCCTTTTTTTCGCGAAAACTGAACAAATCCGAGAGGAACTACACGGTGTATGACCGAGAACTTCTTGCTATTCATGAGGCTTTCCGGAGATGGAGGCACCTGTTAATTGGCGCACAACATAAGGTGCAAGTGTGCACTGATCACAAGAACCTAGAGTATTGGAGAACGGCACGAGTGCTCAACCAACGGCAGTTGAGATGGGCCCAGGAGTTCTCCAAATTTAACTTTGAGATTTGTTACGTGCCAGGCCCAGAGAACATTAGGGCGGACGCTCTCTCACGCAAACCTGAATATTTCGAGGGGGAGGGAGCACCCGAAGAAAGACATGTAATTCCAGAGGACCGCTGGGTGTGTGGGGCGGCATTGGTGGGGCAAAGAGAACTGGTAGAGGGAACGGAGAATGATGAATACGCCCAGGACAAACTCAGGGGTCTCAGGAGGGAGGGAGATAAACCCGGAGGTTTTGAGGAGAGAAACGGGGCGTTGTATTACAAGGGAGCGTTATATATACCTGAAGGAGAGTTGAGGGGGAAGGTACTCAAGCAGCTGCACGATAGCCCCACAGCAGGGCATTTTGGGCAACACAAAACCATGTGGCTGGTTACCAGGGAATTTTGGTGGCCCAAGGTCAGGGAAGATGTGCGGGAGTATGTGAGAGGGTGTGACCAATGCCAGCGAGCCAAAGGGGAGAGGCGGGCACCGGCAGGGTTATTAGAACCGCTACCCACACCTGAAAGACCATGGGAAGCAGTGGCAATAGATTTCATGACTGATCTGCCAAAGTCCAGAGGGAAAACAGCCATCATGGTTGTGGTAGACCTGTTAACCAAAATGGCCCACTTTATAGCCTGCTCACATGCTGTCACGGCAGAAGAAACAGCTAAATTGTTTGTAGAAAATGTGTTTAGGTTGCATGGCGCCCCATTGAGGGTGGTTTCAGACCGAGGGAAACAATTTACTTCCAGGTTCTGGAGGAAGCTCATGAGCTTACTGCATGTAGAGGTCAATTTTTCGACTGCCCGGCATCCTGAAACCAACGGGCAGGCGGAAAGAGCCAATGGCATCCTCCAGCAATATTTGAGGTGTTATGTCAATGACAGAGAGAATGATTGGGTGGAGAAGCTGGCGTTGGCGGAATTTGCCTACAACAATGCGGAGAATGTGTCCACGGGGATGAGCCCCTTTTTGGCTAATTACGGGTGCCATCCCAGGGCTTTCCCAGGGGGGGAAGGGGAGAGATGGAGCGTCCCGGCTGCCGAACAGTTCGTAGAAGAAATGGAGGCGATCCATCGCCAGCTCCAACTTAACTTAGACAGGGCCAAGGAGGAATATAAGAGGCAGGCAGACAAAAACAGAAGAGAAGGTGAAACCATTAGGGTGGGGGACCAGATGTGGCTGTCAACCCAAGGGTTACCATTCAAAGGGGGTTAAGACCCAAAAGATTGGGCCCATTTGAAGTCACGCAACAGGTCAACCCAGTGGCTTTCAGACTCCGGTTACCGAACCACATGAAGCTGCACCCAGTTTTCCACAGGTCGTTGCTGTCACCGTATAAAGGGGACAGAGAAGGGAGGGTCACTCGGGGACCAGCAATGGAGGAAAGGGAACACAGCTACCATGTAGCGGAGACCCTCAATTCCAGGTGGAAGGGAGATCAAGTAGAGTATTTGGTAATGTGGGAAGGGGAACCTGGGTCATGGCAGAGGATGTCAATGACGAGGTTTTAATAGAAACTTTTCATCAGAGGTTCCCACGTAAACCTCAGCCTGTAGCGAGGTTCCGGAGGGAATACTTTGCCACCACCGACGAAGAAGAGGAGTTGGAGGGGTTCACAGATTCCGAGGAGGAGGAGGATTCAGCGAGCCGGAACGGCGACCGATGGAGGGAAATGTTCGAGACGTCTGAAGATGAAGAGGATTCGTTTCGGGGTTTTACCTCCTCACCACCCAGAGGAGAGGGAACGGGAGGGGGTGAAGGGGGCCCTGGAGGGGAGGTGGATGTCAGGGAACTGCCATCGGAGGAACAGGTGGTGGAAGGGCTCACGGAGGCTGGGAGAGACGCAGCAGCTGAAGCAGGAACCAGCAGGGGGAGAGGTGGATCTCTGAGGGAAAGCGAGCAAGAGGGAGGGCTCAGGGACACGTCCAGCGAGAACAGTGGGGAGGTATCTGAACCTCCCATAGGGAGAACCACTCCTCGCCGGAAACTGTCACGCCGCGAGTCCAGAAGACGTGTTTCCGTTAAGGAGCTTTTATGCTGGAAACGATTCCGAAAGCAACCACTGTCGGAATCTGCAAGTGACTAGAGCAGCCATGTCTGAGGGGCTCCGTCACAGACAGAGGTTTGTGAACTTGCACAGACTCTGAGGGACTACGCTTATACGCACAAGCAGCTCATCATCCCATCACAAGCGTGTTTCCCAATACGGCAGTTTCAATGTCCCTTGACAGTCCGTTCCCAGGCATTAAGTGGTGGTCTTAGTTCCCTTTCTCTCTTCTTTTGCTGGCAAAAGATACTTCCCCTTATCCCTCCCCTCTCCCCGCACCACAGGGAGGGAATTCTCTTTTTATTGATGTAGGATTTGAGTCTATTTCAACGCAGTTTCCAGGCTCTTTGCTTTGACAGCCTTTGCTTTGATCTATTTACATAAAAGGAAGGCGGACTTCCTGTTTACACCTTCCCGCTTCGGTGCCAAATTAATCCTTTCCCCCCCTTAGTTCCCCGATCTTCAGACTTAATCTACTCACGGGTAGTTGTTTCTTAGCCGAATTGCCACAGGAAAAAGGTCGGTGCTCTCCGGCAACAGCTGCGCGGCTTCACTCCACGGAAGAAACAGTTAACTCTCAGCACCGCGCCAGACTCCCCGCTTCGCTCCGGAACCCTTTCCAGGGTTCCCTTGCTGATGGGGGGGGCGCTAAGGGTGCCCGCCGAGTCCCACGGTCACAGGCTTCACCCGCCTGTGATTTTCAAGGGGGTCCCCGCTTCGCCGTAGCGACAAGACCCGATTTCCGCGGAGCTACTCCCTCAAGACTAGAGGGAATCTGCCATTGCCGATGGCGCCGCCTCCAGAAGTCCTGGATGACCATATTAAGAGGATGCCAGCAAGGCTGAACTTTTCGGTTAAAAAGGGATTTAAATCAAGTCTTACCAAGACCATACAGCACTGGTCCTGAAAGACCGCCTGCTAGCCTGCCCCCTAAAATATCACTGGTTTGATGTGCAGGCATGTATAGTAATGTTATTCTTATTTAGTATTTGTATTATTTAGGAATGTGACATATTACTAGAAATACTGTCTTTTACATTCACTAAGTGTCACAGGGTACAAAGGTCCGCTGTCCCCATGAACAGTGTGGACTGTGATGGTGGTATTGATATTATATTAAAAATTCCATCAAACTTCCCTCTGCTTGTCAAGATTAGGAGGATGCCAGCAAGGCTGAACCTTTCTGTAAAATGATTTTATTATTCCAAATAGGAAAATGCCTTGTATTAACTACAATTGCATTGTACAGGTTATAACACTTCATTTCATATTAATAAAGCTATTTATAATTATTAGTAGTTTGCATCCTATCTTGACACCTTTTATTATTTCATGTTATAGCAAGTTTCTAGAGACTAGATGATGAGTCTTTGTATTTTTTTTTAAAATATTTTTTATTACATTTTCAAATACAAAAAATCCAACTTTCAAAAACATTTTTACATAGCCAACTGGACTTCCTCACATCTCCCCCACCATGCGTTCTTTACAATAAAAGTATCAGCAAATTCTTACCTTGTTTCATATCTTATTTTGTACCTTTCAAATATATTTTTAAATTTAAAATACCTTTTTATCAATTACTTATACCTTGAATCAAATATAATATTACTTTAAATTTCAACCTTTTCTTACTTATAACTTAGTTTCCTGTTTTGCCAAATCTAATTGCTGGAGCTAAAATTTCCAAATCGTGCAATTTTTTAACATTCAAACAACTTATAATATTTCTGTAAATAGTCCTTAAATTTTTTCCAGTCCTCTTCCATTGTTTCTTCTCCCAAATCTCGGATTCTGCCAGTCATTTCAGCCAGTTCCATATAGTCCATCAATTGCGTCTGCCACTCTTCCAGTGTGGGTAGATCTTGTGTCTTCCAATATTTTGCAGTGAGGATTCTTGCTGCTGTAGTTGCATACGATGATGAGTCTCTGTAAACGGGGTTTCTAAAGGATCTTTTGTGATTGCCCAAATGAATAAAAATAATTATTATTAATGATTTCATTATGAATATGCTTCTTCTGAATTGTATTTCAGTTCAACCATTGCTTTGATAAAATACATCTTTTGTGATGGGCAAATGGCTTGAGATATCTATGAGGTCCATCAATATAGCATATATTCAACAAAAAAACAGCGACAATTTGTTGTGGACAAAGGACAGCTGGACATATAAAGGGCCCCATTACCTTCAGTATCTTACGTAAAGGTAAAGGGACCTTCTTTTTCTTTTATTGGTATGTTCTTTTCTATTCCTTTAATTTCCATTCCCCCCCTTAAATTCATTGTTTTATTTTTGGTATACATGGGTGTAAGGATTAATTCATTTTAACTTTTTAAAATTGTTTCTAAAGGTAAAGGGACCCCTGACCATTAGGTCCAGTTGTGACCAACTCTGGGGTTGCGGCACTCATCTCGCTTTATTGGCTGAGGGAGCTTCCGGGTCATGTGGCCAGCAGGACTAAGCCGCTTCTGGTGAACCAGAGCAGCGCACAGAAATGCCGTTTACCTTCCCGCCGGAGCGGTACCTATTTATCTACTTTCACTTTGATGTGCTTTCGAACTGCTAGGTGGGCAGGAGCAGGGACTGAGCAACGGGAACTCACCCGTCAGAAGGACTGCCGACCTTCTGATCGACCTTCTGATCGGCAAGACCTAGGCTCTGTGGTTTAACCCAAAGCACCACCTGTCTTGTCTTAGGGCCTCATCAAACCTAATCCAGCCCTGAGTGGGGAAGAAATTATTATTATTATTATTATTATTAGCTGAGGGACGCATCAAACCCTAATCCGGCCCTGCTCAGTGCCCTCACTCTCCCAAGGAGCATTGAGGCTAGGGAAGGATCCAAATACGGGGCTGAGTCAGCGTGAGAGGGAGAGAGAGAGAGTGGGAAAGGGGACCAGAGGGTCATCTAGACCAACCCCTGCAACGCGCCCAGAGCAGTCGGCCTGTGAGGTGCTAGAGGTGTTGGGAAACCCAGCCAGATGAAGAGTTTGGATTTGATATCCTGCTTTATCACTCCCAGAAGGAATCTCAAAGCGGCTAACAATCTCCTTTCCCTTCCTCCCCCACAACTCTCTATCGGGAGAGATAGAGAGAGAGAGCACGCTGAGGGGGAACGCGCGCTGCCGCTCCCTCCCTCCCCTCAGGCGCCGCCTGGGACGGAATTAGGCGCGCGCGCCACCCTCCAGACGCACGGGGAACGCTCAAGGGCGGGCGCGAGGCCCGGCCTCCCTCCCTACCCGGCGCATGCGCCTCCAGTCAGTCCTCCGAAGTCAGGTCTGAGACTTTTGGCGGGAAAGGGGGCCTAGCGCCGCTCCGAGGGGCGGGGGGGGGCGAAGTACGGGGCTCGAGCGTGCGCCACTCCCTCCCTTGAGGTGCCGCCGGGGGCGGTGTCAGGCGCGCGATCGAGTGGGGGAGGGAGCGCGCGTGCGCGACCCGCCTGACGGACGGGGACGCTCAAGGGCGCATGCGCAGCGCCGCCGCGCCTCAAGTCAGCTTGCCGAAGTCGGCCCGCCCGAGTGGGAGTCCGGGAGCAGCGGAGCGCGCGCCTGCGAGTGGGGCTCGCGCCCCCCACACCGCCTCATTGGTCCGAAAATGGCGGAGGGCAACGGCGCCGCCACGGGCCCCGAGACCCTCGCCGCCTCGCCTCCGCCTCTGCCGCCCCTGAGGGGGCTCCGAGAGAAGATGGGTGAGGGGGCGCAGGGAGAGGGAGGGGAAGGGGTAGGGCAGGCTCCTCCTATTCTCACCCCTCACAAGACACCTCGTAAACCCCCCCCCTTCCCGTGATATGCAAAAAAATTAAGATACAGCTATATAATCCCTAGTGTAGTAAGATAAAACCTTTGGAGCAGGCATTTTCATTAAAAAAAATATATGAACTGCCCTATCGCCCCTTAAGATCATCATCATCATCACTTTTAATTTGTATACCGTCTTTCTATCTTACATTACTCAAGGCGCTTTACAAGCTGAAGAAACAAAGATGACTTTTAAAGCCCTGTTTCCTGATACTTCTCCAACCTGGCTCCTCCGTTTTGTCTTGGTCCTCTCCCTCCTCAGTTGGGTCATTCTCTTCTACCCTTTTTCTGATTTCCCTCCATCCTAGACAGATGCTCACTGGTTCTGCCTCTTTTTAGCATGTGTGTGTGCTTGTGAAATTTATTGATTTAAATATCGCCTTTTTATTAGTTTTCCAGCAGCTTCAGAGTCAGTTCACAAGAAGTTAGCTGAGCAAACTGCAAGCATGTTAGTATCTAAGGCGCTACAAGATCTTTAGTTGTCATTTTAATGTACATCATGTATTATTTTCGGTTTGTGGGTGATTCTGGTACCAGTCACTGTCTACTCCTATTCCCGCCCCCCCGCCCCCGCCGAATAGGCAGCACAATGAAACTGGCAGATCCACAGCTGAGACAGTGAAATCTGCGAGCAACAATGAAATTGACACTTTTCTCTGTCTTTAGCAGACTAGCTGATCAGTTTGCTGGAGAGGAAAAAAAGGCTTTTGGAGTTTTCCAAACAAATTACCGTATTTTTCCATGTACAAGATGCCCCCATGTCTAAGATGACCCCTATCTTTTGAGCCCCAAATTCAGAAATAATAAATTGCAACATTCCGTGTATAAGACGACCCCCAATTTAAAACTTAATTGGTGGGGGGATATAGTCTTATGCATGGAAAAATACAGTATATCTGCTACTGAATCAAGGGTATCTTTTGTCTCAGTCTTAGCACAAAACTTACTAGTGCAGCATTTTTTCCACAAACGCCCTCCCTTGTACCTATGATATATCGAGGCATACTGGTACCCTGGAATTTAAAAAGAAGTGGATATTTAAAACAGCTTCCTGGCCTGATCTCCTGACAGGCAAGTCCCCCTCTTCATTAATAACACAGAAAGCAAATTGTTTAGTTGTGGAGGTGGGTGGGTGGCTAGCCTCTCACAACCCCAAAATAAGGATAGGTCTATATCTCATACAGGAGGTCACATTATGAATTGTGCCATTTTGGACAGGAAGACAGCCCTTTTGTGGGCTTCCCTGCATTAAAAATTATCTGAAAATGGAAGCCTAATGTCGTTGCCTTCTTCTTCTTCTTTGGCAATCCCTCATAGCTGAGTCAGACTGTCTTCCATCAACACGGATTTTAGCAGTGAGCCCATAAGTGACAGTGGAGGCCAATTCCGGATCC
Organism: Podarcis liolepis; assembly: GCF_965112155.1. Taxonomy (NCBI): domain Eukaryota; kingdom Metazoa; phylum Chordata; class Lepidosauria; order Squamata; family Lacertidae; genus Podarcis; species Podarcis liolepis. The sequence continues at coordinate 356,604 of NC_139570.1, forward strand.
ACACATCCTTCCACAGTGGGGTTTCTGGGCGGGAGTTGATCCCAGTGAAGGTTCTTCCTCTTTACCCGTTTCTCCCTCGCGTCCCAAGTTTGAGTGTCTTCAAAGCCCAGGACGCTTTTGGTCAAGGCTGTTCTCCAACTGGAGCTCTTGCAGGCCAGTGTTTCCCAGTTGTTGGTGTTTATACTACATTTTAAAAATTTGCCTTGAGATCTTTCAACCTCTTTTGTGGTCCACCAGCGTTACACTTTCCATTTTTAAGTTTGAAAGAGATCGTTTCTTTGGAAGGCAACATGACCGGTTCAAAGTTGATTGTCGCTTCGACACTGACAGTCTTTGCTTATTTCAGTACACTGGCATTAGTTATAGCAGGCATGTCCAAAGTCCTAAAAAAAGCTCAACAGCTTTGGTTGGCCCTCACAGTCCTTCACTTCATCAAATCCGTCCATCTTTGAAAAAGGTTTGGACACCACTGAGTTATAGTGAGCATAGGAACTCCCTTATCCTGAGTCAGACCTATTGGTCAATCCAATGCAGTATTGCCGATGAAAATCTCCAGGGTTTCAGGCAGCCCTGTGTGGAGATACTGGATATTTCAGCCTGGGACTTTCTGCAGCCTTTCCGTATTAGTGATGGCATATTTGTTAACTATCTGAACCTTACAGACTTGGCAGTGCTGTAGAATCGAGCGAAGTGGTACCACGAACATGAATGCATGGGCAGTGGAAGAATGCAAACTCTCTTATGAAGGAAGAAGCTCGGGGGGGGGGGGTCTAAATACAATAGCAATGCTTTTTTCCACTTGCATGATAGAGACATCATTGTGTTTTTCGGAGACGCAAGTTATTTCAAAGTTGGACTGGGAATCCGTTGTGATTTGCAGCGCTAGGATCTATTGTCTCGGGAAGTTTCGAACGGATGTTTTCATGCATTTTTAATCTTACTAAAATTAAAACCGTTTGAGATGGGGGAGGGATTAAGGGGGTGTCTTTCAACTGTAAGGGAAGGGAGTACACCAAGCTTCGTTCAAATCTGATATGGCAGGTGATGAAACCCTTGGGGTTTTTGCGTCAATTTGATGTGGAATGATCCTACTTGGAATTACTTTAGGTTGGCAATTTAGGTTGGCAAGTCTGAAATTATAAAGATTTTCTCTACTCCACATGTTATACTAAAATGGAACAGTTCTACTGTCACACCTTCTGAATGAAACAGCCTCAGACTTCTTACATATGAACTGACATTTTACCAGTAATTTCAAATACAGTCAGAACCGAGACCCAAAAACTAGACCTGAAACAGGACATCTGTTAATGGATTTCCCAGGGTCTTTTTCTTTTATTCCAAGAAGCTGGGGGAGTCTCCCATTTGGACTGCAGTCATGACACTAGGAGAGAGTCCAAATGTTTAGGGAAGCTTTTAATATTATTATTATTATTAATATTATTGTATTTTAATCTTTTGTTGGAAGCTGCCCAGAGCGGCTGGAGAACCCCAGCCAGATGGGTGGGGTATAAATAACAACTTCTTCTTCTTCTTCTTCTTCTTCTTCTTCTTCTTCTTCTTCTTCTTCATTGATTTCTGGGGTGTATTAATAATGCCTGTGAACTTGACAAACAACACATACATGGGGAAAAGTTCCCACTGAGAGGGAAGGCAATTTCCTCACATAAAGGGGCGGGGAAGAGAGGAAGAGGAAACTAGTCTACTTCCCTGCGTTGTGAGCAAGAAGGAAAAACAAAGAAACATGAAAAAGGAAGCATAATTTCTCACTGCAGTGAGGTGGGGGAGCATGAAAACAGGAAGAGATCAACATCTGTTTTAGTATACTAGTCTATATGCAGGGCACAGAGAATATTAGATCTATATTTGGCCTCTGTGTTCTTGAATTAATTTCCATTAATTTTAATGTCAGTCTGTGAATATGCTGTCTTCTTACTCCAGGTCAGTGAGACAAATTGAGTGTCGAGAGGGTCTGATTTCTTACCAGTGATGTTTTAATGTATTTTTAATCTCTTGTTGGAAGCCGCCTAGAGTGGCTGGGGAAACCCAGCCAGATGGACAGGGTAGAAATTATTATTATTATTATTATTATTATTATTATTATTATTATTATTATTAACTGCGTCCCCCTTGAAGCAAGTGTTGTGACAATGGCATTTGTTCAAGGGGAGAGGGATGCAGCCAGGATAATGCCATGCGCCACACTTAGATAATGATGAGTTAAGATCCTTATGCTGGGGGAGGAATTAGTTCAGAGGGGTCTTTTTTATCATTGTGTTGTCAATTTAAAGCCTGTTGCAGTTATTTGGTATCTTGCACAAGGAGATCGGCAGTTCGGCGCTTGTTATTCTATAAAGCATGATGTAAATATCCATAGCAGGGTGGATTTGATTTCAATCACGAGTCTATAAGACTTGATTTAAATCATTTTTTATTAAAGTGCTTGGAGGTGATTGTTTTTGGTGCAGCCTGGGGAGGATTATTGCCATGGCAGAACAGTTGTCATGGAGAGGGGAAATGTTTTTCCTTCTTCCTCCTTCCCTCCCTTCCACAGTGCTGAGTTTGAGTGAGGACCGAAATTGGGGACAAGGAAGCCAGCCGCCTTGTTTTGCTTGCAGAATCCTTAGTGTTGATTGTAGAAATGTAATTTCTTTTGATCAGCTGCTGAAGAAGCATCTTTCCCTATGAAATCAGGAGATGATGATGATGATGATCATCATCATCATTTATTATTTCTACCCTGCCCATCTGGCTGGGTTTCCCCAGCCACTTTGGGCAGCTTCCAGCAAAAGATTAAAAATGCATTAAAACACCAGTCATTAAAAACTTCCCGAAAGAGGGCTGTTTAAAGATGTTGCATTGTGCCTGAACTTTGACGTTCCTGATTTGCTGTGTTGTGTATGTTTTGCATTCCCAGCATCTATCCCTTTGTATCGATTGTAGAAACCAACTGCATTTTCCCATGCATAAGACTCTTATTTCGCCCCCAACTTTTGAAGTTTAAAATTGGGGGTCGTCTTAGACTTGGAATGTTGCCATTTTCGATTTCTTCAATTGGGGCTCAAAAAACAGGGGTCGTCTTAGACATGGGGGCGTCTTAGACACGGAGAAATACGGTAATTTCTTTTGATCAGCTGCTGAAGAAACATTCAGGTAGGTAACCGTGTTGATCTGACGCAGTCGAAATAAATTAAAAAATTGTCCAGTAGCACCTTAGAGACCAACTCAGCTTGTTTTTAGTAGAAGCTTTTCAAGTGGGTTTGAACCTCAATGCTTAAAAACCCTGTTGCTCCCATATTTGTATTGTTTATTGTTATATTTGATTGTTAATCCAAACTTAATTCTATTGTGCTTTATGCTCTTTTAGTATGGTATGTAAAATTGGTCTGGACCCTGATATACAGTGGTACCTCGGGTTAGGTACTTAATTTGTTCCGGAGGTCCGTTCTTAACCTGAAACTGTTCTTAACCTGAAGCACCACTTTAGCTAATGGGGCCTCCTACTGCTGCTGCGCCGCTGGAGCATGATTTCTGTTCTCATCCTGAAGCACTATTTCTGGGTTAGCAGAGTCTGTAACCTGAAGCGTATGTAACCCAAGGTACCACTGTATAGTGGGACGGTGGGTTGGGGATTTTCTCCGAAGGGTAGTAGGATTCAGTGGGTATGGTCAACCTGCTGGCGACTGTTAACAACTGAAAAAGCAAGGGATGATATGCAGATGACCCAAAATAGCTTTAGCATGTATAAAGACACAGGAATCCAATATCTCTATTCAGACCAGGTCTCTCCATAGTTTTCAGTTGAGTAATAAGTTGCAATTCAGCAACTTCTCTTTCAAGTCTATTTCTGAAATTCTTTTGTCATAAGACAGTTGCTTGGAGATTCTGTGTTGAATGTCCTGGGAGATGGAAGTGTTCTACTGCAGTGATTGGGCAAACCCGGCCCCCCAGCTGTTTTGGGACTACAATTCCCATCATCCCTAGCTCACAGGACCAGGGGTCAGGGATAATGGGAATTGCAGTCCCCAAACAGCTGGAGGGGCAAGTTGGGCCACCACTGCTCTAGATCAGGCATGGCCCAACTTGGCCCTCCAGCTGTTTGGGCACTACAACTCCCATCATAACTAGCTCACAGGACTGGCGGTCAGGGAGGATGGGAGTTGTAGTCCCCAAACAGCTGGAGGGCCAACTGGCTTCTCTGCCGTGTGATTCCTGATTTCAGATTGATGCCCATTTATCCTTTTGCATAGAGTCTGGCCTGTTTGCCCAATATAGGAAGCCGAAGGGCACTGCTGGCATTTGATGGCATACACAATGTTAGAAGATGAGCAATGAAATAGGCCTGAGATGGGATCACGTTCTGATACCCGTATCCATGTTAAGTCTGCTTTCTGTATTATTGTGGGTGAGGAGTTTTAGAACTATGAGCTTTTGATTTTTAGAGACATCTCTGCACAAGGAGCAGGTTTGAATACTGTCGTACCAGCAAGTTTCTCCCCCCCCCTTTTTTTATTTAGCCAGAAAAAATCACATATATAATATGTATATATTACATATCCAACAAAAGAAGGAAAGATAGAAAAAAGAAACTAGAAATGAAACAGTATCCAATAAACTTCTTTGTAAGGAATACAAGCCATCCTTTCTCCTATTAGTTATTTCTTACAGGTTTTTATAATTATAACATTTCCTCTTATGACTTCAGGCTCGACTCCCTAATTCGTATCTTGACTTCCTTCCCCGCCCACCTGCGGTTCCTAATAAATCATATTTTGTTTGTCTGTTTTCTCTTAGTAAGTCTATGGATTGCCTGTGGTATTTTAGGCTACGCCAAGCCAAGAGAAGTACTGAGAACCACCTTTTTTCATGTAGTTTATAAAAACAACCCATTCTCTCTTTATTCTCACATTTGAGTGATTTCTTATTGATTCTGTAAGTTGAGCTAGTTCTAGATACTCGCTAAGTTTTAAGAGCCATTCTTCTTTTCTCGGCAATATGTTGTTTTTCCAGGGTTTTGTAATCATGATCCTGGTGGCCCCAGTCGCATATAGAAAGACTCTTTTTATTGTCCTTTGGAATGTCCATTGTGAAAATTCCTCATAAAAATAATTCTGGTTTTTTTGACATGATATACGAAGAAATTTTAAAAAATGATAAGACATACCAGCAAGTCTTGCATGAAGCCTGCCACCGGAAATACATTGTGGATTTTCGCTGTGATAGCTGTGATTGTGGTCTGTTTTACAGTTGCTGCAGCCCAGGTGTTAGCAGAAGAAAGAAGAAGCCAAAGTGGTGCTAGTCCTGTTCCACTCCAATCTCCAGCTGGTATGAAATCTTCAACCAGGCCAGGTAAAATTCTTGCTTTAATAATAATAATAAAAAATCCATTCCTGTGGCTACCTTGGTTGTGGCTCTTCGCATCCTTCCGCTTTTTAGTTCACGAATCTGTGCTGCTACTTTTTAAGTTGCATATTCTCCTTCTCAAAAGAGTCCCATTTTGACATATTTCAAAAGCTCGGTAGGAATTGGTCTACTTGGGCCAGTGAAGATGCTGTTTTTGTTTTGCAAAGCAGGAAATGACCACATGGGTAAGCAACCTAAGGCCTGGGGGCCAGATCCAGCCCAGTGGCCTTCTCAATCCAGCCCGCAGATGGTCCAGGAATTAGCGTGTTTTTACATGAGTAGAATGTGTGCTTTGATTTAAAATGCATCTCTTTTTTTGTGGGGCATAGGAATTCGTTCAATTTTTTCCTCCAAAATCTAGTCCGGCCCCCACAAGGTCTGAGAGACAGTGGACCGGCCCCCTGCTGAAAAGGTTTGCTGGCCCCTGCACCAGGGCATTTACTTTTCTCTTAAAATAATCTTTATCATACATCAGTTTACATACTGCTTAACAAATATGATACAATACATTACATACATTATATAATACATACCCAACACACCTACAAATCCTACGTGAACACCACAAATATTCGACTTCCAACGCTTCTCTTAATACTTTGTTGCCAGTCTTACCTCTACCAGACATGGCCCAACTTGCCCCTCCAGCTGTTTGGGGACATCATTCCTAGCTAACAGGACCAGTGCTCAGGGATAATGGGAATTGTAGTCCCCAAACAGCTGGAGGGCCACATTTGGCCATGCCTGAGTGAATATCTTGACCCTGCTCCACTGAAAAGCATTGGGTGTTCAGTAGGACGGTTCATTAAAAAACTCTATTTTGAAAATGCCTGCTCCAAAGGTCTTATCTTACTACACTAGGAATTATATGGCTATATCTGATGCGGGTGGCGCTGTGGATAAAACCTCAGTGCCTAGGACTTGCTGATCGTAAGGTTGGCGGTTCGAATCCCCGCGGCAGGGTGAGCTCCTGTCGTTCGGTCCCAGCTCCTGCCCACCTAGCAGTTCGAAAGCACCCCTAAGTGCAAGTAGATAAATAGGTACCGCTTTATAGTGGGAAGGTAAACGGCGTTTCCGTGTGCGGCGCTGGTGCTGGCTCGCCAGATGCAGCTTCGCCACGCTGGCCACGTGACCCGGAAGTGTCTTCAGACAACGCTGGCTCACGGCCAGCGTTGTCTTGAGCGAGATGAGCGCGCAACCCTAGAGTCGGACACGACTGGCCCGTATGGCCAGGGGTACCTTTATCTGAAATTTCATACATATCAGTTAATATCTTGACCCTCCTCCATGAAAATAGCTGTTTACTTGGCCATTTTCCGATGTTGTGAAGGCTGAAATGCCAATTCAGCGGAGCAGGGTCAAGATATTAACTGATACATTTTGTATATTTCAAATATACACCTGGACTTGTTTTGATTAATTTCTACAGGAGACCTTGTGGTTTTTTAAGTCATAATTAGGAAAAATGATAATAATCGCCTATAAAAGAAACAGTATACAAGAAGTAAATAGGATAAAGGAAGTCTTTTATTTTTATGTTATGTTTTCTTTGTGTAAGGGTATAGAAGTTTAATTTTGATAATTAAATTGTCAACGGTGGTGGGTTTGTATGTACAAGTTTTTGTGGGCTATGTTGTAAATAAAGTATTTAAAAATTTAAAAAAGTTATTAACGATATGCACAAAATTTCAGATATAGCTGTATAACCCTTAGTGTAGGAGCAGGCATCTTCAAAAAAGAGCTTTTTATGAACCACCCTAATTCTGATGTTAACCAGCATCCCTGCACATCAGGCTGGAGTTGCACTCCTGGGAAAAGAAAATTGCGCCCATTGGTCACTTGTTCCTCCAGAAATCTCAGCCCTGTAACCAGTTCAACTTTGCCGTCCTTTCCAGTGATCGATGGTTCCACTTTGAGAACAGAAGAGAGGCAAAGGCTGGCCAGGGAACGGAGAGAGGAGCGCGAGAAGCAGCAAGGTAGGCATATATTTAAAAGTATGGATAAAAAATGCAGCCTGTTACATTTGTGTGGCAGACAGGGTGGATCTGATTTCAATCAAATCGATTTAAATCACTAGTCAGTAAGGCTTGATTCAAAGCAATTTATTTTACAGAAAGGTTCAGCCTTGCTGGCATCCTCTTAATCTGGACAAGCAGAGGAAGGTTTCATTTTTGGAAGAATAAATTTTCAGAGTGGTTTTGACAGTTCTATCAAACATGACTGATTTGGTTCTAATCTTAGAAATACATTGACAGATAATGATGAAATGATGGTGAAGTTTAATAAATTAACTGCTTCTATTTGGACAGCTTTTCTGCTATACTTGATTGGAAGGAGAAAAAGACGCATTCCCTTCATAACCATTTAAACAATTTATTTACCTAAAACAATAGCGTCATGGCATCTATGTTTGTTAACTGATGTGTTTAAACAATTTTTTAAAAAAAGTCTTAGTTTTAGCACACATGAAAAACTTAAAAGAAATCCTTATTTCCTGATGAATAATTGCCTTTGGACTAGAATGTCACTTAAATAGAAAATCTTTAGAAAGATTTTTCCTCCAAAAGCATTTTATTTTAAAAATCTGATTTACATTTTTTTAAAAATCTGATTTACATTTTTAAAAAATCTGATTTAAATAAAAAAAAATTTAAAAAATTTAAATCATTGATTTTTATCCACCCTGGTTGAAATTTGCAGCTGCCAAAGAAACTCAGATATTGGAAAAGGAGAAGAAGGCCAAGCTCCAGTATGAGAAGCAAATGGAGGAGAGGCAGAGACGACTGAAGGAACAGAAGTTGAAGGAGCAACAAAGGAGAGTAGCAGTAGAGGAAAAGCGGAAACAGAAGCTGGAGGAGGACAAGGTATTGTAGAGCTTGGTCCTCTAGCTGTAGTCTCAAAACAGCTGGAGGGCCAAGTTGGGCCATGTCTGCATTAGAGAGACACTGTGATAGTGGCACTAGTTATAGCTGTATTAATCGTCTTTTAGAGTATAAGGCAGGGATGTCCAACTGGCTGCCCGCAATTTATTGCAGTTTCTCACACTTTCCGTTTTATTTTTGTTTTAATTTTTAAAAATCTTTATTAAACATTCAAACATTACATACATAAAAATAAACAATGTAACCTGTATACAAACTCCATGTACAAACTCCATATACAAACTTTGCTAAGAATGGAAGAAAAGGAAAAGGAAAAAATAGAATAAGAATAGTAATAATAGTAATAATAATATATCATTTCTCCCCCACCCATCTGGCTGGGTTTCCCCAGCTACTCTGGGCGGCTCCCAACAGAATAATAATAATAATAATAATAATTATTTAAAATTTATACCCCGCCCATCTGGCTGGGTTCCCCCAACCACTCTGGGCGACTTCCAACAGAATATTAAAATGCGGATCAAGGATGAAATCAGTAAAACAGACTTCTGCTTATTCTCATTATACCATATTTCAGTTTCTAATTTTACACACAGAGTCTTTTTGTGATTTCTTAGTTCTTATCAAAAGGTCCTTTTATTTGTCACCTTTCAGTTACAAGAGTTAATCTATGTCTGCCAGAAGTTTTTTGTTATCCCCATCAGTATTCAAATATTCTTTCAATACTACCCATTCTTTATTCACCTTCTATGTCGAGTATCCTCGAAGTCTCCCTGTCATTTTTGCCAGTTGTATATATTCTACCATTTGGGCCTGCCAATTGGTTTTTGTGGGAATATTTTCACTTTTCCAATTCCTCAACCACTCAAATTCTGGCTGCTGTCGGTGCATACATGAAGAGTGGTCTAACCTTTTTCTTAATTTCTGTTGGCATGATTCCTAATAGGAGGGCCTCTGGTTTTTTTGTAAATGGGAATTTGAGTATCTTTTTCAGTTTATTATATATATATTGTGACTATTTCCTCCTTGCACTAAGAAGCAACTGGCTGCCCAGTGCCCAGAACAAGATGACTAGATGGGCCATTGGTCTGATCGAGCAAGTCTGTTCTCCATTTTTTTTGTAAATGGGAATGTGAGTATTAAAAAAAAATCATTATATATACCGTATTTTTTTCATCTATAAGACATCCCATGTATAAGATGCCCCTTATTTGGGGGGGACTCAGATTTAAGAAAATGGGGGGAGATGGCCCCGTATATTCTGTCAGGACTGGTCGTTGTCCTCTTCAGATCACAACACAACACAAACGCTTCTTGTTCTTTTATAACTTTTTAATGCGTATTAACAAAACATTCTTATAAACGGTTCTTAAATATTATTCCTCAGAGTCACTTACTTCAGCTACCTTCTGAGCTCTGCTTCTCCATGACCAGTCACCCTCAAAATGGCGAAGGTGCCCTTCCCTTCGCTTTCCTGCTCTTTTTCCTACCCTCCTGGCTAGAGCTGGCCTGTATCTCCCCTCCTCCGAATCTGAGCTAGAACTGAACCCTTTCCTTTCCTGGGAACAGCCAGTCCCTCCCTGTTGTTCCTCTTGCTCCCTTCTATTAGATTCACTGCTCTCCTTCCCCCCTTGTCGAATGCTTTCTCCCTCTGAGAAACTGAAAACTTCTAACTCTTCCCTGACATATAAGATGCCCCCTAATTTTTGACATTATTTTTTAGGGGAAATACGGGGAAATACGGTAATGTCCCAAAATTCTCTTATTTTCTTGCATTCCCATCACATACTTAAAAAGCTTTCTTTGACCTGCCCCCTTAAGAAAAGTTCAACAACCTTGACCTGCCCCCTAAAAAAACTCAACAACTTTGGTCTGCCCCCCTAAATAAACGCTTGTCAACTCTGAACACCCCCCTAAAAAATGGGTAGATCACTGCCAGTCTCCCCACCCCCCCACCCCCGGAAGTAGATCACAGTCTCTTGGGAGTCGAATGTCCCTGGCATAAGGGACAACTTGGAAGGGGTCACAATGCCCACAATCATCCCTTCATTGCATCTCGTGTGTGTGTGTGTGTGTATAAAATTAATCAAGAAAAAAAGAAAGAAAGAAAATCCATATATACAAAAATAAAAAACTTATCATTTACACCCTTGTGGCTTCCCTCCACCGCAACCCAACATCTTGTATGTTATAAATGCTTTAACATTGTGTCTTGTAGGAATCAATGTAAAGCCATTACAGTTGTACCTCGGGTTAAGTACTTCATTCATTCCGGAGGTCTGTTCTTAACCTGAAACTGTTCTTAACCTGAAGCACCACTTTAGCTAATGGGGCCTCCTGCTACTGCCGCGCCGCCAGAGCACGATTTCTGTTCTCATCCTGAAGCACTATTTCTGGGTTAGCGGAGTCTGTAACCTGAAGCGTATGTAACCTGAAGCGTATGTAACCCGAGGTACCACTGTATTAATTTTTCCTTAGTTTCGAATATCTTGACATGATTATTCTATGCATATCAATATGTTATCCTTAGAACAGTGTTTTTTCATATTAACAGGTTGGTCATTGCATCCCTTAAAATATCTAGAAGTGGTTGCAGTTACAACGCTCCGTTAATCATTCCATTCGGACTGATTCAGTTCACAACTAGTGAATTTGGAAGATGTTTTGCTTTTGTGTGTGTGTGTGTGTGTGTATTGGGTTTGACAGTTTAATCAACATAAATCACAGAAAGAAATAAACATATTTCCCTTTCTGCCAGCCCAACTTCCCCTTCTGATTCTTTCTAATCTTTTATCCTTCTGCCTATTTTAAACAAGATTAGTTTAAAATATTCAGAATGAGAAAATATTAGAAAGAATATTTCTAATTTCTAAGAATAATATCATTCCCCTTTACCCAAATCCTCTATTTTTTTCAAAAAAATTATACCAAGCCATTAAAATCCTTTATTATGCTTGTTTCTATATAATATATATATATATCTTTATTAAACATTCAACACGCATTTACACAACAATTTACCATATTACAATTTATGCATGTACACTACACAGAAAAAAAGAAAATAAAGAATAAAGATAAGAAAGATAAAATAAATTTCCGATTGTTCTCAAAAAACTGAATCTCATTTGTTATTTTTTACACAGTATCATGTTCTTTTACTTTGTTTCCTTAATTTTCTTCAGAGAAAAATTATTTAGTTTATTATCTATACATTACAAGAATCATTCAAGGTCTGCCAGGAGATTTTTGCTATCATAGTAGTTTTTCAAATATTCTTTATTTGAGCGTTGAAACAAACAAGCTTAAAGAATATTTAAGCTTGTCTGTTTAAGCTTAATATTTTAAATTTAAAAAAATCTGATTTAAATTTTTAAAAATCCAATTTTTTATTTTTAAAATCATTGATTTTTATCCACCCTGTTAAAACTCCTCTGGAGAGGGATTCTTACCCTGTTTAGGGAATTTTTAAACGTTTAATGTTGTATTGTGTTTTTGATATTCAATTGGGAGCCACCCAGAGTGGCTGGGGGAACCCGGCCATATGGGTGGAGTATAAATAAATTATTATTATTATTATTATTATTGCATATATTTTATATCTATAGCAATATCTTATCTATCTATCTATCTATCTATCATCTAATGACTTCATTAAATAAATTTTAACATAATCAAACATTCAAATTACATTTTACAATTTCAGTGAACCACCCCCTGCCATGACTTCCCCCAACTTCCCTTTCTGATTTATAACATCTCTGTTTCATCTGCTTAAATTTTTGTATTCCTTATCTGTTAAAATTAAGGTTGGAACATTTGTCTCTTCTTCTCATTTTTAACCTCATAATTGTATTTTCTGTTTATATTTGTCATATATTATATATGCATTCATCATAATAATTTTCCAGAGAGTGACGCGCTCACAGTTTCCGCTGCCTAACTCCAGAGATTTTTTGATCAATAGGAGCGCTATGAGGCGGTGCTGCATCGCACCCTGGAGCGGAGCCAGCGGCTGGAAACTCGACAGAAGAGATGGTCCTGGGGTGGCTCTGTGACTGATTCGGACGGCAAGC
>NC_139570.1:369164-394629 GCF_965112155.1 Podarcis liolepis
GGAAGGGCTGGGTGATGGGCTCTGCGGGGTGGTGAATGCTTCCCTCTGTGAGGGAGCCTTCCCAGACCCACTGAAAGAGGCGGTCATTAAACCGCTTCTTGAAAAAACATCTTTAGACCCGGCCAATTTGGCCAACTATCACCCAATCTCAAATCTGCCATTCTTGGGCAAGGTGATTGAGCGGGTGGTTGCTGAACAACTCCAAGCATGCCTGGAGGAAATGGACCATTTGGATCCCTTCCAATCGGGATTCAGGCCTCACCATGGGACTGAAACTGCCTTGGTCGCACTGGTTGATGATCTCCAGCGGGCTAGGGACAAAGGGGAGAGCTGTTTCCTAGTTCTGCTGGATCTCTCAGCGGCCTTTGATACCGAGCTGGGGGCACTGTCATACAGTGGTTCCGCTCCTTCCTCCTGGGCCGTGTCCAGAAAGTGGTGTTGGGGGATGAGTGTTCAGACCCCTGGGCTCTCACTTGTGGGGTGCCTCAGGGTTCTGTCCTCTCCCCCATGCTTTTTAATATCTATATGAAGCCGCTGGGAGAGATCATCAGGGGGTTTGAACTGGGTGTTCATCAGTATGCAGATGACACCCAGCTCTACCTCTCCTTTAAATCAGAACCAGTGAAGGCGGTGAAGGTCCTGTGTGAGTGCCTGGAGGCGGTTGGAGGATGGATGGCGGCTAACAGATTGAGGTTGAATCCTGACAAGACAGAAGTACTGTTTTGGGGGGACAGGGAGCGGGTTGGTGTGGGGGATTCCCTGGTCTTGAATGGGGTAACTGTGCCCCTGAAGGACCAGGTGCGCAGCCTGGGAGTCATTTTGGACTCACAGCTGTCCATGGAGGCGCAGGTTAACTCTGTGTCCAGGGCAGCTGTCTACCAGCTCCACCTGGTACGCAGGCTAAGACCCTACCTGCCCGCGAACTGTCTCGCCAGAGTGGTGCATGCTCTAGTTATCTCACGCTTGGACTACTGCAACGCGCTCTATGTGGGGCTACCTTTGAAGGTGACCCGGAAACTGCAATTAATCCAGAATGCGGCAGCTAGACTGGTGACTGGGAGTGGCCGTCGGGACCACATAACACCGGTTCTGAGAGATCTGCATTGGCTCCCAGTACGTTTCCGAGCACGATTCAAAGTGTTGGTGCTGACCTTTAAAGCCCTAAACGGCCTCGGTCCTGTATACCTGAAGGAGTGTCTCCACCCCCATCGTTCAGCCCGGACACTGAGATCCAGCGCCGAGGGCCTTCTGGCGGTTCCCTCATTGCGAGAAGTGAGGCTACAGGGAACCAGACAGAGGGCCTTCTCGGTAGTGGCACCTGCCCTGTGGAACGCCCTCCCATCAGATGTCAAAGAGATAAATAATTACTTGACATTCAGAAGACATCTTAAGGCAGCCCTGTTCAGGGAAGTTTTTAATATGTAACACTGTACTGTTTTTAACACTGATCAGGAGCTGCCCAGAGTGGCTGGGGAAACTCAGCCAGATGGGCAGGGTATAAATAATAAATTCTTATTCTTATTCTTATTCTCTCCTCCTCCTCCTCCACCTTCTCCTCCTTCGTCTCTTCTCTTCTCTTCCTCTTCCTCTTCTTTTCGCCTCCTCCTTCTCCTCCACCTGTTCCTCTTTTTCTTCCCCCTCTTTTTCTTCTTCTCTTCTTTGGCAATCCCTTTTGTGGGATTGCAGAGGTCAATTCTGGACTCACACGTCCTTCAGCAGCAGGGACATTGGCTTCCAGGCAGGAGTTAATCCCGGTGTGGATTTGCCCAGCGTGCCTTCCTCTTCGCCCGTTTCTCCCTCGCATCCTGAGTTTGAGTGTCTCCAAAGCCCAGGACACATTTGGTCAAGGCTGTTCTCCAATTGGAGCGCTCGCAGGCCGGTGTTTCCCAGTTGTCGGTGTTTATCCTACTTTTTTTTAGATTTGCCTTGAGATCTTTCAACCTCTTTTGTTGACCACCAGCATTACGCTTTCCATTTTTAAATTCAGAAGAGAGTCGTTGCTTTGGATTTGCTTTGAGACAGTCTTTTAAACGCTGCCTGCCAGAGTAGTCAGTGCTGGGCCAGTTTAGACCACGAGTCTGGCTCCCTGTAAGGCAGCTTTGGATGTATGAAAAACTGAGCATGGGAATGAAGTGTGGTTTGATTTAAAAGTAAAGGTGAAGGGTTCAGTAAATGTGGCCTGTTTAAACTGGCTCTTTCTACAGAAAGCACGGTAGCACTATGTCAGTTATCTTGCAGATACAGTGGTGCCTCGCAAGACGAAAATAATCCGTTCCGCGATTCTCTTCGTCTAGCGGTTTTTTCGTCTTGCGAAGCAACCCTATTAGCAGATTAGCGGTTTAGCGGCTATTAAAGGCTTAGCGGCTAAAAGGCTATTAGCGGCTTAGAAAAAAGGGGGGGAGCAAAAAAAATCACAAGACTCGCAAGACGTTTTCGTCTTGCGAAGCAAGCCCATAGGGAAATTCGTCTTGCGAAGCGCATTGAAAAACGGAAAACCCTTTCATCTAGTGGGTTTTTCGTATTGCGAGGCATTCGTTTTGCGGGGCACCACTGTACTTGTTAGACCAGGAGTCAGCAAACTTTTCCAGCAGGGGGCCAGTCCACCCTCCCTCCAGAGATGCATTTTAAATAAACAAAAGGGCACATTCTACTCATGTCAAAACACGCTGGTTCCCAGACTGTCCATGGGCCGGATTCAGAAGACAATTGTGCCGGATCCGGCCCCCAGGCCTTAATCTGCCTACCCATGTGTTAGACATTTGATTTTCGAAGTTGGCCTGCAGGAGAGAATGAGTACAGAGTCAGATCTAGTGATTTTGATTAGTGATAATGGTCCTTTGATCCTAAATATGGCTGGTTCTCAGTCATAAGAACAGAAGAAGAAACTTGCTGGATCAGACCAATGACCCTAATAATAATAATAATAATAATAATAATAATAATATATTATTTATACCCCACCCATCTTTATTAAAATACAATAAAATACAATAAATCTAGTCATCTTGTTTTTGGCATTGGCCTGCCAGTTGCTTCCAGGAACCCCAGTTTAGTGCATGGAGGAAATAGCCACCCATTGCTGTTTACCACCCCCACAACGGCTACTCGGAGGAACTTTCTGTTTGAGCTTGGACATTCACTTAGCTGTCATGGCTAATTCCCTTTCCTGACGACGACAACAACAACAACAACAACAACAATTTATTATTTATACCCCGCCCATCTGGCTGGGTTTCCCCAGCCACTCTGGGCAGCTTCCAGCAGAATATTAAAATACAATGATTCATCCAATATTCAAAGCTTCCCTAAACAGGGCTGCCTTCAGATGACTAAAAATGATTGAGCAGAGGGGGAACTTTTTAAATAGACAAGCTTTCCATTTCCCTTGTGGGTGCCTCCTCCTACAGACATTTCTACCTTAAAAATAGTTAATCGGGTCCGGTGGCACACTGTTAAAACCTTTCCCGTTTGGAGCAAGGTGCTCCTGTCGGATTCTGCTTGTCATAGGAGTGTAACAATGAAGCGAAGAGTAGGCGAGTTTTTGTGAGGCTTCCCGGTGCTTGATAACACCTGAGTCTTTTGCATTCATATTGAATGTTAATATCAAAAGGGGCATAAACTCCCTTAATCTACATTTTCATAGAATCATAGATACATAGAGTTGGAAGAGACCACAAGGGCCATCGAGTCCAACCCCCTGCCAAGCAGGAAACACCATCAGAGCACTCCTGACATATGGTTGTCAAGCCTCTGCTTAAAGACCTCCAAAGTAGGAGACTCCACCACACTCCTTGGCAGCAAATTCCACTGTCGAACAGCTCTTACTGTCAGGAAGTTCTTCCTAATGTTTAGGTGGAATCTTCTTTCTTGTAGTTTGGATCCATTGCTCCGTGTCCGCTTCTCGGGAGCAGCAGAAAACAACCTTTCTCCCTCCTCTATGTGACATCCTTTTATATATTTGAACATGGCTATCATATCACCCCTTAACCTCCTCTTCTCCAGGCTAAACATGCCCAGCTCCCTTAGCCGTTCCTCATAAGGCATCGTTTCCAGGCCTTTGACCATTTTGGTTGCCCTCCTCTGGACACATTCCAGTTTGTCAGTGTCCTTCTTGAACTGTGGTGCCCAGAACTGGACACAGTACTCCAGGTGAGGTCTGACCAGAGCAGAATACAGTGGCACTATTACTTCCCTTGATCTAGATGCTATACTCCTATTGATGCAGCCCAGAATTTTGATGTCCTTCTGGGCTGAAACAGTATCTTTGTAAGGGTGGCAGGCCCTTGGGGTGACAGAGCACATGCTTTGCATTTGCACAGCCCGAGACCACATAACACCAGTCCTGAAAGACCTACATTGGCTCCCAGGACCTTTCCAGGCACAATTCAAAGTGTTGGTGCTGACCTTGAAAGCCCTAAAAGGCCTCGGCCCAGTAGACGTGAAGGAGCACCTCCACCCCGGACACTGGGGTCCCTCTCCCGAGGACCTTCTGGCAGTTCCCTCCCTGAGAAAAGCGAAGTTACAGGGAACCAGGCAGAGGGCCTTCTCTGTTGTGGCACCAGCCCTGTGGAACGCCTGCCCGTCAGATGTCAAGGAAATAAACAACCATCTGACTTTTAGAAGACATCTGAAGGCAGCCCTGTTTAGGGAAGCTTTTGATATTTGATGAATCATTGCATTTTGATATTTTGTTGGAAGCCGCCCAGAGTGGCTGGGAAAACCCAGCCAGATGGGCAGGGTAGAAATGTTGTTGTTGTTGTTGTTGTTGTTGTTATTATTATTATTATTATTATTATTATTTGGAAGAGCCCAGGTTCAATACATCACATCTCAAGTAGAGCTGGGAATGTTCTCTGCCTGAATCCCTGAACATCTTCTGCCAGCCAGTGTTGGCAGTACTGAGCTAGGTGAACCCAATGCTCTGACCCAGTATAAGACAGCTTCCTTTGTTGTTCGGTACTGGTAGATTGGGGATTTAACTGATGTTACATCTTGTAATGGGATTGTTCAATAAGAGTGCCAGCTATTTAAGATTAAGAACCTTAATCCTTCCTTGCCCCTTATTTCTGAATGTTTTCCTTGTGAATTCTCTCATGCTTGTTTCATCGTTGTGATTTTCGTTTACAAACTTTATTTCACAGAGTTGCCAATTCCAGATGAAGGTGGGTCTAGTATCTATTTGCCTGCTTGCTATTATTTGAACTAACCCTACTAGCCTTGGCATTCTCCTTCAATAGCTGGATTTAAGCAACAGTAACTTCCTGTCTAGAACGGTGTTGCTTAGAGGCCTTCCGTAAGCCACACAGAGCTGCGTTCCTCTTAACCAGGCAATTGCTTGCATGCAGCTGACTTGCTACTTCCTCTTTGAGATCGAAAGAATTCATATGACCTGCTTGCTCATAAGATTATTGTATACACTGCATGAAAACCTTAGGGATGGCCCCTTGGAATATTCTCTGGTGTCTGGTGTAATATAGCCTAGATGCTGCCTCCACCATAGGAACTCCTTACCTGCCTACCTGTTCACCCACCCAGTCTGCTACCCTGCTATTTCTATGAACTGAATCAGAGACCCCAGAGTTGCATGTCCCAGGCAGACATCCTTTTAGGAGTTGTGCCTGTGTCTCAAGAGTTGGAATGAATGAATGAATCTTTATTTGTGTCAGCCATCAGCCATAGCAACAAAACAGGAATGCAATATACAAAGAACAGAAATCAAAAGTCGATGGTATAAAAGACACTTTAGGATCCTCAATCAGCAGCCAAATAGTGGATCTTCTGGTGGCCCCAGCTCAAAACCTGGCAGCCTTTGCTGTCCTCTGCTCCTCTTGACCTGCCAAGAGGAAGGAGACTGGCAGTGGTTCGGTGACCCGGAATGGACAATAAAAGAGGGGTGAGAATCTCATTCCTCAAGTCTTTATAAAGAGTGCAGACCAGATAGCAAAATTCATGTGAAATGGCTGTTTTAGGGGTTGTTTTTAAAAGTCTCCAATGGAGTAATATATTTTGCATTCCTTTCTATGGGAAAGCACACCTTGGTTTTGGAATGCTTTGGTTTCCAGAACAGATTCAGTTTGAGAACTTAAATCTACCCTGTGCTAAAGTAATAATTCCTTTTTTCAGGCAGCAAGCGCTCTACCTCCTCAGCAAACCTTAAGCAAGCGGAAACTGTCATCAATAAGCGCCTTTCATCCTCAGCAGCACGTCTGAATTCTCCCAGCAAGGGTGAGTGTATGTTTGCAAAACAGCAACAACATAGTATGCTTTTCCACCTTTACACCTCTTCGTGATATTTTGGCCTTAAATTCCCTTTTTTGACTCATTTTGTTAACCCAGCGGACAGTGCATATCTCCACCCATTGGTTGCTGGATGTGACAAGGTCCCTTAGAACAGAAGAGTCATGGTAGACACTTTGCAGACCCCCTCAGTTCTGGAATTCAGAAAGCCAAATTATTACCCCTGATTTCTCTGGTTTGCCAGAAGCGGCTTAGTCATGCTGGCCACATGACCTGGAAGCTGTATGCCGGCTCCCTCGGCCAATAAAGCAAGATGAGCGCCGCAACCCCAGAGTCGGTCACGACTGGACCTAATGGTCAGGGGTCCCTTTACCTTTACTTACAACATAGTCCACAACAACTCATACATACAAACAAACCCACCACCATTGACAATTTAATTATCAAAATTAAACTCCTATCCTCTTACACAAAGATAACATAAAAATAAAAGACTTCCTTTATCCTGTAAATGGCCTCCTTATTTACTTCTTGTATACTATTTCTTTTGTATGGGATTATTACAATTTTTCCTAATTATGACTTAAAAAACCACAAAGTCTCCTGTAGAAATTAATTGAAACAAGTCCAGGTGTATATTTTGGGGCACTTTTTGGGAAAGTATTCTCTGCATTTCCCCCATTCTTTTTGGAATTCTTATCTGGATTGTCCCCTAATCGTCTCTGTTAATCTGGCCAATTCAGCATAATCTAATAATTTATCCTGCCATTCCATTTTTGTTGCCATCTACTCTTCCATACTAACCCATCAGGATTTGCATGCTGTCAATCACAAGCACTTCCATTTGACCCAAGACTTAAGTACCGTGTTTTTCTGTGTATAAGACTATATTTTCCCCCAAATTTTTGAAGTTTAAAATTGGGGGTAGTCTTGTACACAGAATGTTGCCATTCATTATTTCTTCATTTTGGGCTCAAAAAAGAGGGGTCATCTTATACATGGGGATGTCTTCTACACGGAAAAGGACAGTAGTCAGGTGTCTGAAAATTGGTGGCGGTTTTTCCCCCCTTTCCTTTTTTCCCCTTTTCCTTTTTTTTAAAAAAATATTTATTTAAATAATACAGCAAAAATAGAACAACAGAAAAAAATGAAATGAATTGGAGAGAAGAAAAAACACAGTTCAAAAACATTGAAAACAAATATTTTTCACTCCATAAGACGCACCTAGTTTTTAGAGGAGGAAAACAAGAAAAAAAATATTCTGAACGAAACAGTGGACGTATGATTTTTGTGGTTCATGCTGTGGCCACAGACATGTGATTTACAGTGAGTTTGGGGTAGCCCAATGCAAAAATCCTGAGAATCCTTGTGGATCCATCCTTTGTAACCACGTTTCTGTGCCATTGCGGCCCCAGGCAACAGTGGGTGCGTGATTTTTTTGGTGCAGGCTGTAGCCATGGATATGCTATGTGATCTGACGGTGAATTTGGGGTGACCCATGCAAAAATCCTGAGGATCCATGTGGATCTGTGCTTTGTAATCAGGTTTTTGCACCATTGCAGCCCCACAAAAAAGTGGATGCGTGATTTTTTTGGTGCAGGCTATAGCCATGGACATGTTACGTGATCTGACGGTGAATTTGAGGTGACCCAATGTAAAAATCCTGAGGATCCCCCCTCCCAGGCAGCCTCCTTTATCACGTCCCTTATCTCTTTCCCTTATCGCTTACCAATCAGCTGCTTCCTTTCAACACCCCCTTCTCTCTTGTTTGCCTTAGTGTCTTTTCCTCAGCTGGAGCAGTTTTTTGCTCCTCCTTTTCTTCTAATTTCTATCCTCATTACTTTAGTCTTCATGTCTCCTCTCCTTGCAAGTTTGCTGTCTTTATCTCCCCCCTCACAGGCAGCCTCCTTTATCGCTAGCGTCCCTTATCTCGCTCCCCGATCACTTGCCAATCAGCGGCTTTGTTTCAACACCCACTTCCCTCTTTCAAAAAAAAGAGCATGATCTGCTTTTTGACCCTGGGCAATTCAGCTCCAGGGACCACGCATTTGCTCCATAAGACGCACAGACATTTCCCCTTACATTTTAGGAAGAAAAAAGTGTGTCCTATGGAGCAAAAAATATGGTACATGTTGTATAGTACTCCACCCACCCACCCGCAGCTTCCCTCCGCTACAATTTGACTTCTTTAAATCACTGTCTGCACATTTATCCTTGCATTCTCTGATCCTGCTGCTAGCATCCCCAGCCGGCCATTGCACAAAGTCTAAAGTAGCACTGCAAAGAGAGCAGCCATATCATGCATACGGTTTACAATGTACTTCTGTCCGTATGCCCAATTATTCCCTGCTGTATTGTGTGAGGCTTTTCTCACATAGAGTCAGATTCCCTCAACCGTTTACTATTAAAAGTGATTTATGTACATCTCCTGTCCTGAGACTTCCTAGATTTCACAGACAGCAGGCAAGGTTGTGCATGGGCTGCACAAGTTCATACCTCATGACCACATATGGACATGTTAACCTCCACCTGCAGAAGAGAATTACAGTCAGATCTAGTTATCTTGATTTGTGATAATGGTTCTTTGATTCTAAATATGGCTGATTCTCAGTCATAAGAATAGAAGAACAGACTTGCTGGATCAGACCAATGACCCATCTATTAACAACAACAACAAACAACAACAACAACAGTATAACAACAACAATAGTATAATAATAATTTATTATTTATACCCCGGCCATCTGACTGGGTTTCCCCAGCCACTCTGGGCGGCTCCCAGTTGACTATTAAAAACACAATGCAGCATGAAACATGAAAAACTTCCCTAAACAGGGCTGCCTTCAGAAGTCTTTTGAAAGTAGGATAGTTGCTTATCACCCTGACATCTGGTGGGAGGGTGTTCCACAGGGTGGGCACCACCACCGAGAAGGCCCCCTGCCTGCTTCCCTGTAACCTCGCTTCTCGCAGGAGAGGGACCCCGACATCCAGGGTGAAGACACTCCTTCACGTCTACTGGGCCAAGGCCATTGATGGCTTTCAAGGTCAGCACCAACACTTTGAATTGTGCTTGGAAATGTACTGGGAGCCAATGCAGGTCTCTCAGGACTGGTGTTTTATGGTCTCAGTAAGACTTTATTTTACAGAAAGGTTCAACCTCACTGGCATCCTCTTCAAATTGACCCGCAGAGGAAGGTTTCCTTTTGGGAAGAATGAAATCCTTGTTTACAGAAAGGTTCAGCCTGCCTCGCCAGCATCCTCTTAATACACTTTGAATTGGGCTCGGAAACGTACGGGGAGCCAGTGCAGGTCTTTCAAGACTGGTGTTATATGGTCTCTGCGGTCCCAGTCCCCAGTCTGGCTGCCGCATTCTGAATTAGTTGCAGTTTTTGGGTCACCTTCCAAGGCAGACCCATGTAGAGTGCATGGTAGTAGTCCAAGCGGGAGATAACCAGAGCATGTGCCACTCTGGGCAGGTAGGGTCTCATCCTGCGTCCCAGATGGAGCTGCGCTGGACACAGAATGGACCTGTGCCTCCTTGGGTCCAAGATCACCACCAGGCTGCGCAGCTGGTCCTTCAGGGGCACAGTTGCCCCATTCAGGACCAGGGAGTCAAACCATAATGTAATATAAACAAACCCCAGTTTCCTGAGTTGGATTTAACAGCAGACTGGTTTCCTTAAAATTTGAAGTGAAATCTTCTGGTCTCGTGGCCATGACAGAGAGGAAGGGGTATGTGCCTCGAATGGGAAGTCATTGACTTCTGAACTGTTTAGGGAAGTTTTTAATTATTGATGTTTTAATGTATTTTTACTCTTTTGTTGGAAGCCGCCAGGAGTGGCTGGGGAAACCCAGCCAGACAGTTGGGATAGAAATAATAAATTATTAATATTATTATTAATGAACTGGGCCTGAATCTGTGCTGGGGAAACCCAGCCAGATGGGCGGGGTATAAATAAAAACATGATGATGATGATGATGATGATGATGAACTGGGCCTAAGTCTGGGCAGATGGTTCATTCTCTACGTGCTGTAATTGCACTGAGCCCCCCTGTTACTGTTATTTTGTGGGATTGGGACCTAGGAAGTTGCCTTCCCCGCAATCAGACCATTGGCCCGTCTAAGTCAATATGCTCATACTAACTAGCAGTAGTTCCTTGGGATTTCAGATAGCGGTCTTTCCAGCCCTACCTGGAGACCCCCAGGGGTTGACCCTGGGGTGTTCTCTACATGCGAAGTATCGTATTTTTCTGTGTATAAGATGACCCCTCTTTTTTGAGACCAAAATGATGAAATCATGGATGGCAACATTCCGTGTATAAGACGATCCCCAATTTTAAACCTTAAAAAAATTGGGGGAAATACAACTACAACTGTCTTTATTACGGCCCAGAGACCCAACAAAACATTACAAATCAATACAGAGTTCATACAGCCTACCTCCAGGTTAATCAAGCACTTTGTTTGGAATATAGGGTTCATTTGTTCTTGCAACCACCGATAAAAACTTTGCCACTGCCAACGTTCTAGCTTTTGTCCGGTCTTCCAGTAGGAACCTGACATAGTGAGCCTCTGACTTTCCCGGGAAAGGCACCAGCAAGGGTATATCAGTTCAGCCCTGGCCTGCTCATACTTCACACAGTGTAACAAAACATGATCTATGGAATCGATGTCTTGAGCACACGAGCAAAGTCTGTCCTGGTAGGGAACTCCTCTCAACCTACCATCCAGGACTGCAGAGGGGAAGACATTCAGTCTGGCTTTGGTGAAAAGCCTTCGATAGTTAGGTACTGTCATGTAAGATGTAAGATGTTAACTCAAAGACATACCCATATTGAACTCCTGCTGCCAGCGGACTACAGATTGCGTGTGAGCGAGATCGCAAGTCACTGTGCATTGTCCCATAATCTTTGCTTTAAAACCTTTTGGGCGCCTTCATAGCCCAGGCAATACAGTAGGGGGGGGGGGAGACAGACCAATAGAGGTGGCTTTTTTAGCCATGGTTTTCTGCCATTTGCTGACAAATTCCTCATTGGTCAAATGTTGGCACAGACCCTTCCCTAGATTAAACACTGAAATCCTGAGCCAATGTTTTAGGGCAGCCCACCACGCTCTAGCTGAAATTGGGCATTCACCAGCTTCCAACAGAAGTACAGAGTTGGGGACGCAGTTAGGTACCTGCAGCAGAGATCGTATAAATTTTGCCTGAAAGCCATCTAGCTTTGGCAGGTCCCCATTATGCCAGACATTTGCTGCATACAGGAGTTGGGAAATGGGCTTTGCGTTGAAAACCCTTAAGGCTGCTGGAACATATTTGCCACCCTTTGTGAAGAAGAATCTATGTATGGCTAGCTTTGTAATCTCCGCCTTTTGAAGGGAGGTTTGCCAATGGTGCTTCCAAGATCCTGTATGATGGAATGTGAGCCCTAGGTAACTGAAGTATTTTACCTGTTCAAGGTTATGGCCATCCAGCACCCATTGAGACTGGGAGAATCTTCTTTCGAAGAGTAAAATTTTAGATTTTTCATAATTAATGGATAAACCATTTCCAGAACAGTAATCAGAAAATTTCCTCAACAGATAATTCAAGCCCGGTCTGGAACGCGAGATGATGGCCGCGTCATCAGCATACAACAACAGAGGGGTCCTTCTCATTCCTATTTTTGGAATGTGTCCATCTGGATCCATTAAGTTCTCTTCTAGGTCATTTAAGAATAGACAAAACAATGTGGGGGCCAAAATACAACCCTGTCTCACCCCTCTAGTCATCTCGATGCTGTTCGATAGCTGTCCCTGTCGACCGCATCGGACCTGCAGTTTGGTTCCATTGTACAGGGCTTTTATAAGAAAGAGAAGTCGTTTATCCTGCAAAATCAGACTCAATTTGGACCATAGCTGGGATCTGGGGATGGAGTCAAATGTTGATTTCAGATCCTTAAAGGCCACAAAGAGTTTACCCTGTAGAGGCCTGGTATACTTCTCAGCTAGGAAGGACAGCATTAGACAGTGGTCTGTTGTTGAATGGTTCTCACGAACAGCTGCCTGGGCTTCAGATAGTATATTATGTTCATTTAGAAAAGTTGTCAGTTTGCTACTGAGGAAACGGGCATACAGTTTCCCAATTATTGAGAGCAGGCTAATTGGCCTATAATTGGAAGGTACATTTGGGTGGCCTCTCTTAAAGATTGGAACTTCTATAGCATGTTTCCAGCTATATGGTACCTTACCCGAGTTATTTACTACCGTAAAGAGTGCTGCCAGAAGCAGAGCCCACCAGTGCTGGTTTGATGTAATCAACTCTGCTGGGATAAAGTCTTTCCCCGGAGCCTTTCCACTCTTCAGATTCCCAATTAATGTATGGACTTCCTCCACAGTAACCGGCCTCCAATTAGGGAGCAGTGACAATTCTGCCCTGTCATCCTCCTGTAAGCTGGAAGGGAGGTTTGGATTTTCCATAAATATATTTCTGAAGTGGTTCTCCCAAACCTGAGCTGGAATGATACAGCTGGGGGCTGAGGAACTATTTTTCATTGAGTCGGAGACCAGTTGCCAAAAGAGTTTAGTTTCATTGTTTAGTGAGGCATTCAATAGTAGGGACCAGGAATTTTGTTCGGACTGCCTTTTTTTTTGAGGCCAAAAGGGCTTTATACTCTTTTTTGATTTTGAAATAAGATTGAGGTAAGTAGCTTAATCCAGCGTTTCTATAGGCCAAATAGGCGTTCCTTAAGGCTTCCTTCTTTGTGCGACACTCTTGGTCAAACCAACCCTTTAGCAGTGCGTGGCTTGCCGGCTGAGTTTATGTTAACCGAGAGCACATCCTGCAAGGACTCAATGAGATTTTCGTAAGCTGTCAGGGAGGAGTCTATTGATAAATTGTTTATTATAATTGATCTTAACTTAATTGCAGTTTGTGAATTCAATCTATTCTCAACTGCAATTGCTATCCCAGGTGTCCATTTTTTCTTACGCAATGCTGGATCATTTGCTTTGTCTATATCCTCATGTTCTATGAGAGCGCTGAATTGAATTTTGGCCAGTAGTGGAGATGATAAGAGGTAAATGGTCACTTTCAGTCCTATTATCTATGGTGAATTTTTTAATTGATTCGAAGGCCTCTCTGTTAGTGAGACAGTAGTCTACTGTGCTGGCTCCATTTGTATTTATGAATGTGTACTCGCCTTCTCTGTCCCCGGGGAATGCCCCATTAGCAATGATCAGGTCAAGGTTTATTTGTAAAAAAGCCAGGCAGAATCCAGCATAGTTGATTTGGCAATCTTTCGAATGTCTACGTGGAGGTGGGTTTAGAAAGAGGGTGCTATTTTCCTTTAGATCTCTTAATATTGGGAATTTTATTTCCAGGCTATCATCATTTGAGCCTATTCTGGCATTCATATCTCCCATTAGGTAAAATGGCGGGCCAGGGTACCTAATTTGTAGGGAATAAAGGAAACTATGGAATTTACGCCACGTGCTCTCTATCTGTGTTTGCATTGTATATGGTGGAATATAAGCTGAAACAAGAATAATACTCTTGGATTCCATATGCAAGGTGATCCCCAGTGCCAGCTACTCGAAAAGTGAGCACTCAATAACTTGTGACACCAATTGAGTGGGAACCAGAGTTACTAGGCCCCCCCTCGGTCGTCCCCTTCCAAGCGGTTTAGAGGCCTTGATTTCATAGACGTCGTAACCGTCGAGAGCTATGTTATCAGTTGCCCAAGTTTCCTGCAGCATTATTATGTCAAAACCTGTTATATATTCATGGAATGGCTCGTCCCCAAGTTTGTTAGCCCAACCGGTTATGTTCCATGAGATAATGTTAAGGCTGCTCGTTCCATAACTGGCTTGGCTTCATTGTGGTGGGGAAATTGTTATCAGCTCTCCCACTGGTTCGGTAATGATGCAACCGTTCTTAGGATATGCACGGTGTTGTTGTTCTCAGGGTTGATTTGCAACATTTTCCCGATTTCCCGGCATCGACGGTATTATCTGAATTGCTGGTACCATCGGGGGGTCTTCGTCAAAGATAATTAAATCTGTCTCTGGCTTTCTATGTGTCCCATTTCCCTTGGGAGGGTCGTCACTTGGCATTGGCTGATCAGATTCCAGTTGGGATAGAGGGTGGTGAAATTCTGGATCTGCCAAAGGCGTAATAGAGTGTCCTATCTTTGAATTATCTAGATTGGGCTGGCGTTCTTTGTGTGTTTGTTTGACCTTTTTGGTCTGATGTTTTCCTTTCCAAGTGAGTGTTGCAGCTGGGTTCATCGCACATATTCATCTTTGACGGCCCTTCCGAATGAATCATGGCCCTATGGCGAAAGCCCTTCGGCATAGAGGGTGCTGATTGCTTGGGGTCGGTCTGGCTATACGACAAGTTTTGCAGTAGTTGTTTTCGTTCTGTGTGTTTAAAAACATGCCTCAAAACAATATTATAGTCCTGTAAAATGGCCCTATATTTCAGTAGCATTTTAGGGGTAGCTGAGTCAGAAAATGTCAGCATGAGTCTAGTGTGCTGGGGGTCCGTGCAAAGCAAGTTTATCGCGATCAGAGTGTTGCAATGGATATTCAGTAAAAGTTTAAAGTTTCTCTTCACACTGTCGATTGATTTCCAGTAAGGCAGCATACCATTAAAAGGATATATATCCAGAGCTACTTGAGTACTTTGTAGGATCAGGTCCCTACTCTCGCTTTTGTTGTTTTTAGTATTTGTAGTCTCTCAGTTATCAAGTCCAGACCGGTTGCATCCCTGTACATGATGGTCTAGAGCAGTGTTTCCCAACCTTGGGCCTCCAGCTGTTTTTGGACTACAACTCCCATCATCCCTAGCTAGCAAGACCAGTGGTCAGGGATGATGGGAATTGTAGTTCAAAAACAGCTGGAGGCCCAAGGTTGGGAAACACTGGTCTAGAGGGAGGGCAACGCTATGGTCGGTCTCTTTAGTACTGAGTGGGCTATTTTTGGCTGCCAGGAGCACCAATTCTGTCAGGAGAGACGTTACCTTTTCTAATTTGATGTTAATTTCCTCCACTGTTCTTGCAGTCAGCAGACAGTGGTCCACGAGTATTTCTGCATAGAGCGGTGCCCCCTCAGATGGTAGTTCATGGGATAATTCATGAGCGCTCAGTAGATTTTCTACCATTGGGATACTGACCACTTCCGCACTAGACTGTATTTGT
This sequence comes from Podarcis liolepis, assembly GCF_965112155.1. Taxonomy (NCBI): domain Eukaryota; kingdom Metazoa; phylum Chordata; class Lepidosauria; order Squamata; family Lacertidae; genus Podarcis; species Podarcis liolepis. The sequence continues at coordinate 384,579 of NC_139570.1, forward strand.
GAAATAGAGCATTTACAAAGCTAATTAGGGTTGTAGCCAATTAGAAAGGGTAGTTCACAGGCCCTGTCAATTAAAAAAAAGTGGTTGAGAAATTTCTACCCAGCAATAATTACTTTCTGAATTAATCGAGAATGTGCTTCCTTTTTCCATCTACGTGGAGTTTTATACACATTGCAATTCAGATTGAAGAGCGTAATCATCTTCTGTCAATCTTCGTAATTGGCTTGATTGATATACATGCTACTATATGCAAAGCTAATCGTGGCACGATTTTATCCTTGCAGGCTCAACTAAAAGAAGTTCTTCGTTAAACAGACTGAATAACAAAGTTCCTCTGAATTCTGAGCAGCCAGAATCCAAAGGTTTGCAAGCAGAGCAGAAAGGTGCAAAAAACAGATTAACGCCCAGCCCGAAAAACAGGAGAAGTGGGAAAATTGGATGCTAATGAAAGCTGTTTTTTAAATAAACTCTGGTTTTATTGCTAAGAATACAGTGGTACCTCTCAGGTTAAGAACTTAATTTGTTCCGGAGGTCTGTTCTTAACCTGAAAATGTTCTTAACCTGAAGCACCACTTTAGCTAATGAGGCCTGCCGCTGCACAATTTCTGTTCTTATCTTGAAGCAAAGTTCTTAACCCGAGGTTAGCGGAGTCTGTAACCTGAAGTGTCTGTAACCTGAGGTACCACTGTTAATGTAAAGCGCGCCAATCCACCAGGATCTTTGCCTACATTAACTACATTAAGACGAAAAAGAAATGTGCAGGCATACTTAACATCAGTGGGGTTTCCGCAGGAGGACTGTATGTCTGTCATTTGTGCACTAGCAGTGCAGGATGGCTGAAAAACAGATTTTAAAAACATGTATTTTTACCTGTTTCTTGCTTTGATATAAATTGGGCTTAAAAAATTTAAAATTATTGAGCTTCCCTTAAGAATAACGTGTTTTAAATCATATGTGAGTGTAGGCCATGGGTAGGCAAACTAAGGCCCGGGGGCCGGATCCAGCCCATTCGCCTTCTTAATCCGGCCCGTGGGCAGTCCGGGAATCAGCGTGTTTTGACATGAGTAGAATGTGTCCTTTAATTTAAAATGCATCTCTGGGTGATTTGTGGGGCATAAGAATTTGTTCATTCCCCCCCCCCCACCAAAAAAAAAAAAAATCTAATCCGGCCTCCCACAAGATCTGAGGGACAGTGGACCGGCCCCCTTCTGAAAAAGTTTGCTGACCCCTGGTGTAGGCTCTCACTGTCTCTCCATGATGTTCTTCCTTTCTAAATGCACTTTGACTTGCGATAGTCTCCCATACTTTGCTTCATTAGGCTGCTTGCTTTGTTTTTGGATTTTCTGTTGCAATCCTCTTTGGTTTCTTCCCGCCCTCCAGCTCGCCGTTCCCAGGTCAGTCCTCTGGAGAGCAACGTGCTCAGCCGCCTGCTTACCCCCACCCAGGCCTCCCTAGCTAGGAGTAAAAGTGCTGCCACTTTATCAGCTGATGGCCAAGATCCCTCAGGTAACAGGGCACCAGGGTGGATAAAAATCAATGATTTTTAACACATATGATGTGTTAGGAGTGGTGTATCTGGCCAATGCGCTTATTAAACCTCTCCTTCCAACTCAGTGAAAGATATAGCAAGGACAGACAAAAGGGGTTCACCGTAGAAACATCAAAATGAGAGGAAAACCTAATCCAGGCACCCCCAAACTCTGCCCTCCAGCTGTTTTGGGACTACAACTCCCATCATTCCTAGCTCACAGGACCCAGTGGTCAGGGATGATGGAAATTGTAGTCCCAAAACAGCTGGAAGGCCAAGTTTGGGGGTGCCTGGTCTAAAAAAACCTCAAACGTTTGTCGGAGATGTTAAAAACGGGGAGGGTACCTTCAAGCCTATGTAGGACTGTGTGAGGACATGAGAATTTGGGGGTATAATCTATAACGAGGAAGGACATGCTGTGGAAGTCCAGGTTTGACAGCTGTTCCTCTTCAGGGCAGAACGGAAGGGCAGACCTTCTCTGCGTACGCAGGATAGCAGACTGGGAGTCTAAGCCTGGGTAGACAAAATTCATCCCTGTGTCTTTGGATGCACTCACTGGATGCCCACTTTGCAGAACATGGGACATACTGTGGTACCTTGGTTCTCAAACACCTTGTTTCCCAAATGCTGAAAACCCAGAAGGAAGTGTTCTGGTTTTCGAACATTTTTCGGAAGCCGAACATCAAATTCGGCTGTCGGGTACTTTGGGGCGCCTGCGCCAATCGGAAGCCACACCTTGGTTTTTGAACATTTTGGAAAGTCAAACGGACTTTCGGAACGGATGAAGTTTGGCACTTTTTTTTGCTCTTTATTTTGCTTTGATGCTTTTTCGGTTTATTTGTTTTTGTGACCGTGTGGAGCCCAGTTCAGCTACTGATGGATGGATTGTGTGACTGCGGAAATGGATCAAAGCCCCCCATCCAAACAATGACTATCGTCAGTGCAGGTCAGAAAAAAATTACTATATTTTTCTGTGTATAAGACACCCCCTATTTTGGGGGACTCCAAATTAAGAAAATGGGGGGGGGATTGTATCCGTGTATAGGACAACCCCCCATTTTTGCATGATTTTTCAAATAAATAAACCCTAGTCTTACACACAGAAAAGTACAGTAATTTTAATTTTTATCACCTACCATGCTGTTTTATTTCTTTTATAGTACAGTACATTGCTTACTGCTTTCATTTGATGATTCAGTGGTCCTGTTAGATAGCAAAATTCATGTGAAATGGCTGTTTTTAGGGGTTGTTTTTCAAAGCCTGGAACGTGTTAATTTGTTTTTCATTCCTCTCTATGGGAAAGAGCGCCTTGGTTTTTGAACACTTTTGTTTTGGAACCGATTTCCGGAACAGATTCAGTTTGAAAACCAAAGGACCACTGTATTAGCACAGCAACCCCTCCAGGCCCAGTGTGACACATGCTACTGCAATGGCGAGTGGGATTTGCCCGTGCGCCTGGCATCATGGAACCGGGCTGTCACAAGTCGAGTTGAGTACAGTGGTACCTATTTATTTATTTATTTATTTATTTATTTATTTATTTATACCCTGCCCATCTGGCTGGGTTTCCCCAGCCACCCTGGGTTCCTCCCAACCAAGTATTAAAAACACATTAAACAGCATTAAACATTAAAAACTTCCCTAAACCTTGGTTCTCAAACTTAAAGCGTTCTGGAAATCTGTTCCAAAACAATCCATCCATCCGTAGCTAAAGTCATTGTTTGGATGCGGGGCTTTTATCCATTTCTGCAGTCACACAATCAGTCCATCAGGAGCTGAACTGGGTTCACACAGTCACAAAAACAAATCAACTGAAAAAGCCTTTTAAAAAAACAAAAATGCCAAAAGAAGAGCAAAAATAATACGCTAAACTTCACCCATTCCAGAAGTCCAAATGTTCAAAAACCAAGGTGTGGCTTCTCATTGGCGCAGGCGCCCCAGAAATAATCGCTAACAGCCATGTCGGACCTTCGGCTTCCAAAAAACGTCCGGAAACCAGAACGCTTCCTACCGGGTTTTGGCATTTGAGAACCAAGGCATTTGAGAATCAAGGGACCACTGTACTGCAGCTAGACCTGCTGCTGGAAATTTGAAAATCTGTGTTCTTTCTGGGACACTGGTGAAAATCCCTTGTGGGAACCATATTGGGCCTGTGTGCCAGGGAGGTACAAATCACATGCCTGCATGGCAGCAGATTTTGCCCGAATTCCTTTTGATTCCACAAGAAGCTAGAATGCCTTCCCTTATACCCCTTTCCCCCCGCCACATTGCATTTCAAACACAGCTGCTATGTTGTTTTCTTAACCAGGGTGGATAAAAATCAATGATTTTTAAAAATAAATAAATAAAATCATTTTTTTTATTTGAATCGGATTATTTTGATTTAAATCAGATTTTTTAAATGAAAGGCTTTTAGAGGATATAACCTTACTAAAGATTTTCTATTTGAGTTACATTATAGTCCAAAGGCTGTTCATCAGGAAAGAAGGATTTGTTTTAAGATTTTCATGTGTGCTAAAACTCAGTCTTAAAAACAACAAAACAAGTTTAACCACATCAGTTAACAAACATGGATACCTATACTATCATGTTATTGCTTTAGTGAAATAAATGGTTTAAATTGTTATGAAGGAAATGATTATTTTTCTCCTTCCAATCAAGTACAGCAGAATAGTTGTGCAAATAGAAAGCGTTAAACCTATTAACACTCACCATCATTTCATCATTATCTGTCAATGTATTTCTAAGAGTAGAACCAAATCAGTCATTTTTCATATAACTGTACATACTACTCTGAAAAATTTATTCTTCCAAAAATGAAACCTTCATCTGGTTGTAAATATTAAGATTATACCAGCAATAAACACCTATCTTATACACGGAAAGGTACAGTAGCTTCTCATAAAAGATATATGAAAGAATCCTAATTTAACAGTCGTGATGAATTACTATGGCTGCCTTCCTCATGGACAAGTAACCTAGAACAAAAAACATTTTTCGCTGTTGCTTGTGTGGGGAAAGCATTTCATTTTAATGGCCTGTTCCTTCTGTTTTCTTTTCCCTCTTCTTTTCCTTCTTGTGGTTTGTGTGCTTCAAATGGTGGCGGTCTGTCTCTCGGGTCTCTTGAATGAATGAATGAATGAAACCTTTATTTGCGTCAGCCATAAGACGTAGCACCGAAGGAACATGACAATATACACAGAGCAAAATAAAGTCGATGATATAAAACACAGTTTAGAGCAGGCATAAGCAAACTCCAGCCCTCCAGATGTTTGGGACTACAATTCCCATCATCCCTGACCACTCATCCTGTTAGCAAGGGATGATGGGAATTGTAGTCCCAAGCATCTGGAGGGCCAAGTTTGGCCATGCCTGCTCTTAACAAAGTGGTAGCCAAACTTGGCCCCCTCCAGCTGTTTGGGGACTGCAACTCCCATCATCCCTAGCTAACAGGACCAGTGGTCAGAGATGATGGGCATTTTAGTCCCAAGCATCTGGAGGGCCGGAGTTGAGAGTCTCTCCTTTCCTTCTCTCACTGTCCTCTTTCCCCACCTGCTTTTCCCCTCGGCGATCTGTTTGCCCTGCCAAATTCCCAACTTTATAGAATATCTTCTCTGTCCCCGTTCAGCTCCCAGCAGTGCTGTCAGTTCCCCGGCCCACGCACCCAAAGTGCCCATGCGCAGCCGCAGCACAGACCGACTGAAGGCGGCCAGCTCTCCGTCAGAAAACGTTTCGCCAGAAATGGCCCAGGTGGGTCGGTGGCATTTGGGTCGATGACCGCAGGCGGGTCGTTGGTTCAATAAAAATACCAATAGCTTCCTCAAAGCTGATGGATCTCTTGATAGTTTTGATAGGGCGATAACAGTGCTTCTCTCACCGCAGTTTTAAGGATGATGTCCCAGATACTCTTAATAGTACAGTCCTGTTTCTGAACCTTCTTTTCTATTTTTGTAATAATAAAAAAAGAATTGTCCAGCAGTGCCTTAGAGACCTACTCAGTTTGCTATGGGTTGAAGCTTTTGTCTTCCGGTCAAGCCACGGACCCGACGCAAGCGGGACTTGCTGGTAACGCAGCAAACGGCTAGAACTTCTCCCTCTTAAAAAACTTGCTAAAAGTGATATAAACTGTTGCAAAAAGTAACAAAGAGTTGCATTAGAAGGGAATAACTAAAGGAGGGAGCAGAGGGTAACTATTTTAGAATTTTAAAAGGCTCTCGATATAACGAAGGGTCTGAAAGAGAAAGGATACTTCTCGGTACTTTCACTTTCAATAAAAAAACTGCGCAACAAAGTAGAACTTTTGTGCCTCCATTTTAACGGAAAGGAAAAGTTACCCAGCCATAAGTAAAACATGAAAAGTCAATACTAGGCAGCATAAATTACTGTCTCACTATTCTTTACCCCTGCTTTTAAATAAATTTAACTGTTTAAACACTACGGGAAGGACTGTGTTTGAATGAAGGCTCTACCTTCGTAATTGGTTCCTTTTTATGTGTATCCGTGGAATGAAATGAGAAAGAGCTACCTAACAGGCTGTATGAAGGACACTATTCTTATTTGGAACTAAGTGAACCAGGATTTGAACTAACAAAATATTCCCTGTTATTTTTACCTGTCATTTTTATTTTTAATTTGATAGGGGAACAGTCTGGACTGTTAAAAATTATTTTGTTCTATTCTCCCCTCTACTTGTTTTGTACAGCTGAATTTAAATTGGATATTTTTAAATATGGAGTCCTCAGCAACTTTTGGATTTATTTTTGGATAGATTCTTCTGGACACCTTCTATTTCCTCTCTTTGGATATACTGGGCACTTTTGGATCCCCTTATCAATACCTTCAGTAACTTTGGCCATTTAATTGGATTATTTTTATTGGATTACAATATATAGCTATTGAACTTTATTGGATACAGTTAATATACAGATTTTGGATTACAACAATTTGGGCAGCACGATAGTTTGGAAATTTATTTGTTCATAGCAAATCGATATGGATTTAGCCTAAGTGGTGGCAAGAAGAAGGAAGAAAGGAATTGGTGTGGGATTGGCCTCTTTAAAGCTGAAATTTATAGTTTAACAGGTATTCCGCCATACAAGTAGAAATTATATCGGAAAAATTTATTTAGTAAAATTTATTTAGTAAAAATTTGCTTATATAAGCTAATTTGCTTATATAAGCTAATTGACATATAAATTTAAGTGTATGAGAATTTAGGAGGGGGATCTTTTTATGCCTTTATTTTATATATCATTTGTGGAAAAATGTTTTGATGATTGCATATTTGGATTGAATATTTTATTATTATTGACTGCATTTTAGGCATTTGGATTTTGATCATAATGTCTCATACACAAAAGAAAGGGGGGATGGGGGAACACCAGCAGAGAGGAGAGGTTCAAAACAAGAATCGGATCTCAAAGGAGAGATTATGAAAATGTTTGCAGAGGTTAATTCCAACATCAAGCAGAGTAAAAAGAATATAGAAGCGAAATTGGAACAAATGGACAAGAGAATGGGCCAAATGGACAAAAAAATTGATGCTACAGTTAATGAGCTGAAAGGGCAGCTGAAGGACATGAGCAAGAGGACAGAACTTGGAAGAGGGAATGAAAAAGACAAGGGTGGAAATGAGGGAGATGAAGAAGGACGAAGAGAGAATATGGGCAGGAATGTCAGAAATTAATAAAACTCAAGAGGAGGTCTGGGACGCGATTTCTATGAATGAACTCAGGCAGAGAGAAGTGAATTTAAGATTGAGACTTGTCCCAGAGCTGCAAGGAGAAAATATTAAAGAGAAATTAATAAAAGAAATTGCACAATGGATGGAGATGGATACAGAAGAGGTGGCAAAATCTGTGCAAAGTGCATTTTGATTGAAGACAAGATCAGCTAAGGCAAGAAAGTTTCCAGGACACTGCCTGATTACTTTTAAGGATAGGGAGATGAGAAACCAGATCCTCCAAAAGAATAGAGAGAAGAGACTGAATATCGAAGGAAATTATATAATTATTTTCAAAGATCAGGCTTCTTAAACGGAGAGACCCATATAAACCAACAGTACAGATCCTAAAAAAGAATAACAGAATTCAGATGGGAATACCCGGAAGGGATTTCCTTTGTCTATAAAAGTAAAAGACATAGACTCACTAGCCTGGAAAAATTAGGGAAATTTTTGAGAAAATACAAAGAGTTACGAAGTGAGGATGAAGAAGCAAGAGGAGTGGAACCAGGAATGGAGGCTGCAGGAGTGGATCCGGAGGAGATAGAAGAAGATAAAAAGAAAGAAGAAGAAGAGGAAGAAGAAAAAGAAGAAGAGGAAGACGGATTATAAAATTTATAACAAAGAATTCAAAATGGCCAAAATGGAGCTGAATTTATGGACTTGGAACATCAATGGGATTAACGATAAAAAAAATGAAATAAAATTGAACAACATTTAAAAAAGAAAAATTTTGATATTATCTGTCTACAAGAAACTCATGTGGCGAGAAGACATAAAAAATTTAATCAATAAAAGACTGGGAAATGAATTTATATCTTCAGATAAGAGTAAAAAGGGGGTAGTTTTGTATATTAGGAAAAATATTGAAGCTCAACAAATTTTTAAAGATGAAGAAGGCAGAGTTATGGCAGTTCAAATAAAGTGGCAAGAAGAAAAAATAATAATAGTCGGGATCTATGCACCAAACGGAAACAAGACAGACTTTTACAAAAATTTAGAAGAAAAACTGTTCGAACATATGGATCAGAAAATTATAATAATGGGAGACCTGAATGGAGTGGTGTCAATGGAAATGGACAGATTGAAAACAACTGGGGTGAGCAAAGATGGAAAACTACCTAAGACTTTTTTCAGTGATAAAGAACTGTAATTTGATATTTGGAGACTTAGACACCCGTTGGAGAAACAATTTACGTTCTACTCAGAACCAAACCAATCTCTGTCAAGAATAGACCAAATTTGGGTCTCAAATGAACTAACTCCAAGAATCTCAGAAGTTAAAATTCAACCAAGAGTGATTTCGGATCATGGCGCAATAAAATTTGAATTAAAGGGCTTTGAAGAAAGAACGTTTAGATGGAGAATGAACGACTATCTTTTGGATGATCAGAAAGTAGTAGAAAATGCTCAGAAGTATTTGTCGGAGTATTTTTTGAATAATTGTAATAAGGGAACAAAAATGAACATGGTATGGGACACCAACAAAGCAGTGATGAGAGGATTTTTTTATCCAGCAGAATGCTATGAAAAATAAAAATAGAGAGAAGAATAAGAAGGAAATATTAAAACAGATAATGGAGAACGAACAAAAATTGATAAAGAAACCAAACAATGAGAAGATAAGACAGTGTATAAAGACCCTACAAACACAATTAGCAATGATAATAAACAAGGAAGTAGAAGGGAATATAAAAAGAATGAGACAAAGAAATTTTGAATTTGCGAATAAATCAGGAAAATGGCTGGCGTGGCAGATTAAGAAAAGAAAGGAACAGAATACAGTAAATAAAATCATCATTGACGGCACAGAAATAGAAAATCCGGAAGAAATTAGAAAAGGATTCTTGGACTTTTATAGACAATTGTATAAAAGCAAGGAAAAGAATAATACAAGAAAGATAGACAGATTTTTAAAGGAAAAAGAAGTGCAGAAAATCCCGACGGAGAAAAAAGATTTTTTGAACGCCCCAATTGAAACCGAAGAAATAAAAGAGGTAATAAAAGAACTGAAAAAAGGAAAAGCTCCAGGACCAGATGGATTTACAGCCAGATATTATAAGGAATTGAGAAGCATCCTACTTGTACCATTGAAAGAAGTCATAAACAACATCTTAAAGAACAGTGAAATCCCGGAAACATGGAAAGAAGCCTTTATCACATTCATCCCAAAACAAGATTTGGATTTGATGCAGGTCAAAAATTATAGGCCTATTTCGTTGTTGAATACTGATTATAAAATCTTTGCGAGTATATTAGCAAAGAGAATGAAAAAAGTACTGCAAGAATTTATACATAAGGATCAAGCGGGTTTTCTTCCTGGTAGACAGTTGAAAGATAACATAAGAAACATAATAAATATATTGGAATATCTTAATGCCAGGAATGAAAAACAAGCTATCTTAATCTTTGTAGATGCTGAAAAGGCCTTTGACAATATATCATGGAACTTTATGTTAAAAAATTTAGAATATATGGAAGTGGGTAAGGAATTCTATAATGGGATAAAGGCAATATATACAGAACAGAAAGCGAAGCTGATAGTAAACAATCATACTACAGAAGATATCAAAATAACCAAGGGTACAAGGCAGCGATGCCCATTGTCGCCATTATTATTCATTATGGTGCTGGAAGTTTTGCTAAAATCATTAAGAAAAAATGAAGATATAAAAGGGGTGTCTATAGGGAAAAATGAATACAAAGTTAAAGCATTCGCGGACGACTTGGTAATGACAGTAGAAGAACCAGTGGAAAGTGTTAAGAAAATCTTAGAAGAAATAGAGCAATTTGGTCGAGTC